>NW_006922017.1:374715-395751 GCF_000298275.1 Orycteropus afer afer | reverse complement strand
TGTTGAAGATTTTTGCATCTATATTCATGAGGGATATTGATCTGTAGTTTTCCTTTTGAATGATGTCTTTGCCTGGTTTTGGTATCAAGGTTATGGTTGCTTCATAAAATGAATTAGGGAGGAGTCCATCCTTTTGTATGTTTTGGAATAGTTTGAGTAGGTTTGGTGTCAGTTCTTCTCTGAATGTTTGGTAGAATGCTCTGGTGAAACCATCTGGGCCAGGACTTTTTTTTGTTGGTAATTTTTTATGACCTTTCCAATTTCTTCTTTTGTTATGGAATCTGTTCAACTTTTCCAAATCAGTCTGTGTTAGTTTAGGTAAGTGGTGTGTTTCTAGAAGTTTGTCCATTTCTTCCAGATTTTCAAATTTGTTGAAGTACAGTTCTTCATGTTGTTGTTGTTATGTGCCATCGACTCAGACCCAACTCACAGCAACCCCTCCTTGGGTTTCCGAGGCAGTATCACTGCGGAAGTAGATTGCCCCATCTTCCTTCTGAGGAGTGGGTGGTGGGTTTGAACTGCCAGCCTCCTGGTTAGCAGTCAAGTGCCTTAGGCACTACGCTACCTGATATTATCCTCTTTATTAATGTTGGTCTGTTGTGATGTTGACCATTTCATTTCTTATTCATGTTGTTAGTATTCTCTACCTCTTTTCCTTTGTTAAATTTTCCAGTGGTTTGTCAATTTTATTAATCTTTTCAAAAAACCAACTTCTAGTCTTGTTGATTTTTTTCTATTGTCTTTCTATTTTTTATTTCATTGATTTTCTGCTCAGATCTTTATTTCTTTTCTTCTGGTGACTAGGCTTTTCTTGCTGTTCTTTTTCTAATTGTTGGAGATGTTAGTTTAAAGTGTTGATTTTGGCTCTTTCTTGCTTTTTGATGTGTGCAATTATTGCTAGAAATTGGCCTCTGATCACTGCTTTTGCAGTGTCCCAGAGATTTTGTTATGTTGTATTTTCATTTCTCATTTAATTAAAGGAATTTTTTAATTTCATTTTTTATTTCTTCTCTTACCCAGTTGTTCTGAAGGAGGGTGTTGTTCAGTTTCCATGTGTCTACTCTTTTTCCGTTGATCTTCCTATTCTTGACTTCTAATTTGATGGCATTGTGATCTGAGAAGATGCTTTGCAGTATTTCATTGTTTTTAAATTTATTAAGGCTTGCTCTGTGGCCTAACATGTGGTCTATCCTGGAGAATGTTCCCTGTGCATTGGGAAGAAATATATATATTGTAGTGGTGTTGAGTGAAGTGCTCTGTAGATGTCTATAAGGTCAAGTTGGTGAATTGTATTGTTTAGCACTTCTGCATCTTTGTTGAGTATCTTTCCAGTTGTTCTATCTTTCATTGATAGTGGTGTATTAAAGTCTTCTACTATGACTGTGGAGTCATCTATTTGCCTTTCAACTCTTTTAAAATCTGATTTATGTATTCTGGGGCCCTTTTTTGGGTCCATAGATATTTATTATGGTTATATCTTCTTGTTCAGTTGATCCTTTTTAATCATTATAAAATACCCTTCCTTGTCTCATATGGTGGTTTTTGTCTTAAAATCAGTTTTATCAGAAATTAAAATTGCCAACAATGATAAATCATGTTATCATTTCCTTCGTTGGTGTTGTTTTAGTAGCTAAATATTTGTGCTTGTCCTCTTTCTTATTGTGACATGAAGGTTTATCATTTTTCTTTGAGGTTACCCTGTGATTTAGAATTTTCTCCTCAAGTTTATAACAGTACGTTCTATCTTGCAACTCTCTTGACTTCCTCGCCATTTAGAAGTTCTGTAACTATACTGTTTTTCTCTTCTTTTTGGTTTGTAGTTGTCCTCATTTGCCAGTTGATATCTCTGGTTCCCTGTTTATAATCTTGTAAGCTTATTTTACTTTGGATACTTCCATAGTTGTGTTGGTTTTTGGGTTAGGTCATCTTGTGCATTAATGGTTTGATTATTGTTTGCTATTACTGGCTGTCTGTTCAAAGGACTCTCTTTAGTATCTCTTGTAAGGTTGGTCTGGTTTTCACATATTCCCTTAGTTTCTGCTTATCTGGAAATCACCTAATTTCACCATCATATTTGAGGGACAATTGTGCCAGGTATATAATTCGTGGTTGGAAATTTTTCTCTTTCAGGGTTTTATATATGCCATCCCATTGCCATCTTGCTTGCATGTTTCTGCTGAGAAATCAGAACTTACTCTTACTGGTTTTCCTTTGTAAGTGACTTTTCATTTTCCCCATGATGCTTTCAGGATTCTTTCTTTGTCTTTGGTTTTGATGAGTTTGATAATGATATGTCTTTGTGATTTTTGTTTGAGGTCTATCCTGTTTGGGGTTCATTGAACTCCCTGAATAAATATATTCTCATCTTTCATCGTATCAGGGAAATTCTCTTCCAACAGACCTTGAACAAGTTTCTCAGTGGTTTTATTTTTCTCTTCCTGTTCTGGAATTCCAGTTACACATGAGTTATTCTTTTTGATGGTATTCCACATGAGTCTTAGGCTTTCTTCATTTTGTTTTGATCTGTTTTCTGATTGATCCCTATCCAGAGAAGTATTAAGGTCTTTGTCTTCAATCTCATTAATTCTGTCTTCCATTAATTCAATTCTACTCCTTTGCCCTTTCAATGTGTTACCTATTTCTGACAATTTAGTATTAATCTTCTGGATTTCTATCTGTAGATTTTTTATCATTTCTAATTTTTCATGTATTTTGACATTTTTGTTCCTATATTTTCTTCTGACATTGTTCTAGGGTTTTGTCTGTGTTTTCCTTAATTTTGCCAGTGTTTTCCTTGATCTGTCTCTCAGTCCTTTGACAGCACCTAAATATAATTCATTTGAACTCCCTATCAGGGACTTCCATGTTGCTTCTTCCTTAGGGATGTGTTTGGGGTCTGCATCCTGCTCCTTTGTTTCCACCACTTTATCTTGCTTCTTTGTGTGGACTGTGATGGTCTGTTGTCTCTGAGACATTGTGACATTGTTGTATTTGAATCTCTGTTAACTATTTTTGAGGAGCAGGTAAGGGTAAGTCAGGCTCTTCTTGGTGGTCCTTTATCGTTGGCCAGTTGGTGGAGAAGGAAGTGGTGGCTCTCACTCAGTAAGTGAAGCTGCAGGAGGTGCGGGTGTAGATGTGTCGTATGGGCACTGTTGTTGTCTCCCATTAACTTAGCCAAAAACAACAATTGAATAACCATCGAAAAAGTAAAAGCAAGTGGACAAAAACACATCGTGTAGACACACAAGAACAATAACCCAAAAAAGAAAAAAGAAAAGAAAAAAAAAAACCCAGCAGTATCTTCAGAGAGAGCAGTAAGATTAAAATGGTAGAGTAGGAGTGCTGATAGTGTAGTGCCAGCACTTGACTGCTAACTAGAAGTGTGGCGGTTCAAACCCGCCGGCCACTCCTCGGAAGGAAGGTTGGGCAGCCTACTTCCACAGTGATATCACCTCAGAAACCCAAGGAGTGGTCGCTGTGAGTTGGGTCCAACTCAGTGGCACATAGCAACAACAACAACAGGAAGATAATGAAGAAAAAAATGTGAAAAATGGAAAAAGAAAAACAAGGAATTGGTTTAACCATGAGAAAGAAAAGTATGGTAACCACGAACAGGGAATACAGAAAAAGCTTAAAACTACAACCTGGGAAGGGAAGAATAAAGAATAGTAATAAAATAAATGAAGGAATGAATGAGTGAATGAATAATTAACAATTTTAAGACAGACAAAAGCAAACTAAAATAACATCTGGGGTAGGACACCCAGTCCCCATCCAAGCACACAGACTGGGATGGAATTCCTGCTGGCCCAGAGGGTGGGTGGGAGTGAGGGATGGCTGCACCTCTGTTCACTAGGAGGGTGTGGGGTATAAGAGTAACAAGGGGAATGTCATAACTTTCTAGTCGTTGGTGTCTGGGATGTCCTTGTGGTTCTTGGCAAGTGGAGCCTATTCTTAAGTCCCTGGATTCTGGGAGAATGCCGTCACTTTAAATATCCAACATGGTCGAACCACTTGTAAACATTCATAATGACTACACTCTCCGCACAGGCTAAAGTCCACAGCTCAGCCCACCTTCTTCTTCACTGCTTCTTTTATTCTTCAGCCACCAGTGCAGTCCTCCTTGCAGGCCCTGGATAGGAGCCTATTTTTAGGTTAATTCTTAGGTCCTAACACCACTCAGCAATATCCAAGCTGTCTGTGACATCAGGATTGCTGCCAGACCACAGCTTTGTATGTCTCCTTTTTTGGTGTTTTCATGCAAATCCTTTTACTAGTTGGAGTTTAGTCCATTTCTGTATCTTTCCTCCAAAGCTCAGGGCTCCAGGATTATCTTCTGTCTCTATGTTAATTGGTTACCCTTTTGTGGAAGAGGGTCTGTGCAGTCTGCTTGCCTGTTCTGCCATCTTACCAGAACTCTCGAGTTTCATTGTTTTTAACTTATAACTTTGATAAGTAAAAGTTTTACAAATGGTGTTTTGTCTTATAAACTAGTCAGGTCACTTAGGATTTTATTTGGTCATATTTTTGTTTTTGCTTTGTTATAACCTTTCATCAGTATTTCCATATGTTTTTATCCTTTAGGGTATCTTCAAGAAGCCTACTTATGGACCAAACAAGTTCTGACCATCATGGAAAAATCTCTGGTCTTGCTCAGAGAGGTGACAGATGGCTCCCTCTATGAAGGAGTCGCCTATGGCAGCTACACTACTAGATCACTCTTCCAGTATATGTTTCTTGTTCAAAGGCACTTTAACATCAATCACTTCGGCCATCCATGGCTTAAACAACACTTTGCATTTATGTATAGAACCATCCTGCCAGGTGAGGAGCCAGAAATGGGAAAACATGAAAAGTATTATAACTTTTCCTGATTGTGAAGATGAGCAAGACTAGGAAAAGAAATGAGGTTCTATGGGTTTTAAATCATACTGAGATTAAAGATACTAAAAAATACAAAGAAGAATTGAATTCCAGAGTTGCGTATTTCCAGAGCATTTGGGGCACTAATGTGAGAATTTGTGATTTAGATATTGTAAAAGCTTGGAGCAAAATGGATCATATATAATTTCTAGCTCCCACAGTATTTTGACTTTTGCATATATACAAGCTCAGATACATATACAGACTCTCTTTTATGAATCTCAACAAAATGTAAGCATTTATGCTTACATTTTAATTTTCCTTTACATGTGATCCTCAATCAGTCCCTTTTTTGCTTTTAACTTTTCTTTCAAACAGTGCTTACATGATTCAAAAAGAAAGATTGTACTTACATATTTATGTTGAAGCTTTACTATATTCTTTAAATACTTGATTTAATTAAATATAAATTATAGAAAAGTAATTTTAAAAATTGCTATAAAACCTCTAATTTCTTGTTGCTGTGTAGCTTAGTCTTCTAATATAAAACTGGCTGTATATATATCTCCCTAACTAAGCCTAACAGGACCTATAACTCTAGCCCTAACACTAGCTGTTTCTTAAAATTAAATCTCAACCTAGCCTTGACGATAAACCTTAATGCTAGTCCTAATCCTAGCCCTCACTCCTAACTCTAAGCATAGTTCTAGTTCTAAAATTAATACTTTATATATACACACACACACACATATACATACATACACACACACATATATATGTACGTATATATATATAACTATATATATATATATATATATATGTATGTATATGTATATGTATACACACACACACTCTATCTAAAATGGTAGAGAAACCTTAAAAAAAAAACAACTCACTGCCATCAAGTGTTGATTCTGACTCATGGCGACCCCTTTGGGTTTCCGAGGCAGTAAATCTTTATAGAAGTAGATTGCCCAGTCTTCCTTCCATGGAGTGGCTGGTGGGTTTGAACCGTGAACCTTCTGTTTAGCAGTCAAATGCTTTAGGTACTACACCACCAGAGCTCCTTAGAGAAACTTTAGGAGGTAAATTTTTCATCAGGATGATTTTTTCTCCCTGGAGAAATGCAATTTTTAGCCAGTATTTTAAAAATCTTTTTGCTGTGGTTGTAAACACATGAATTGGTTAGAATCTCCATTGTTGGACCCCAAAAATACTGCTGAAGAAAAGAACTATTTTAGGATTTAGTTTAGACTTAATTTTGAAACATACTGCTTTATTGCTTAACATTCCAGAGAAGCCTGTTTTACAGTTCATCTTGGTAAACAAAGATTTTCTAAATCAAGAGACTTTTAAAAGGTCTCAGTGCTTTGTGATTTGAGCTTAGGTCTAACTGCCAGCAATATCAGTCAGGGCAAGGATCTGCTGCTGGAAAAGATAATATGAACACCTCTAAAAGGATTTATATATTTGTGTCAGTTAATTCCACAAACCTTTTTTAAACACTTCTTTATTGAACATCTGTGCTAGTCAGGGGATTTGAAGCTGAATAGAACACACCCTTTTGCTGTCAGGGAACTCTCAGACTAGTAGAGGATTTGGAAAATCTCCTTTTATAATGATTTACTTGGAAGACCATTTACCAAACTGTTAGGAGCAAAAACAATAGCTGTATATTACATAAATATATTTGTTGCAGCATTTTAGAATAGATTTCCATTTTAAGTCTGTCTATTCTCAACTACTCCTCGGAAGGAAGGTTGGGCATTCCTACTTCCGTAGTGATACTGCCTCGGAAACCCAAGGAGGGGTCGCTATGAGTCGGGGCCAACTCGATGGCAAATAACAACAACAACAACAATTCTCAACTACATTTTTTTCTTGGCTACTATTGGTATTATAGTAATGACTGGCCTAGAATTTTCTCTTAGTCATCTTTTTCAGGAACATCTAGAACATGTTCAGCTTTACCTGCTTTTCTATTCCTTCTTCTAATAGTAACACCTGGCATCATGGCCCTTGTGTTTTCCTTCTTTCTTTTTTTGTTACAGTTCCGGCAGTACATATTGGCAGAATATTCTCTGGGAATGATTAGGTTTTGTTCTATAGAAGTTCAGTTTCTTCTCTGAACCTTATATGCACTATACCTTCTAATTTACTGGAAGTACCTCGTGTTATTATTTTGTCCTAGGATGCAGGATGAGTTGGTGAGAGAACTACCACCCTTGCAGTAGTGTAGCCCATGTGTAGGGGTAAATCATTGCACGTAGCATGGACATAGGAAAATGAGGAACGTGGACAGTATACATAAGAATTAATAGGTGTGGCACTTGAATTATCAATGGCAAGTGGCCATATCAATGACATAGTAAATACAAATTTGCACTGAAGATTCATGAAAGACTTTCAGAGGAACTCTAATTAATTGATCTGAGGTGGAACATGGAAATTGTGTTTTTGTTGTTTTTATCCAAGATATACAATCGATTGCAATTTGGAATCAGGATTAACCTTTTCAAGATGGAATTATTTTCTGCTTTGAATTTTTTGTTGGAAATCATGTTAAGCAATCGAGGCATTTTGAATGAAATGGAAAAAATTTTTTTTGTGGTAACATGGATTCCAATACAATTAATGAGATACTTATGTCCTGAGGAGTCTCTGGTCCTGAGGTTGGTGGGATAAGGCCTGTTTGTTCTGATTCATCCAGTTAAAAGGCCCCCATCAGATGGTAACACACACTAAAAGTGGTATAGCAGCATTCCACTGAACCTCAGAGGTGGAAAATGTTAGGTGTGCACTATATGTCCCACAGGTCATGAAAAGGTTAAAGATCATCATTTATCTCTTTGTAGGCGTATGCAGTTTGAAACATTTCTTAACTCTCTCAACTTTTCCTCCTAGGGTTTCAAAGAACTGTGGCTATTGCAGACTCAAATTACAATTGGTTTTATGGTCCAGAAAGCCAATTAGTGTTCCTGGATAAATTTGTCATGCGTAATGGCAGTGGTAACTGGCTGGCTGATAGAATCAGAAGAAACCGTGTGATGGAAGGTCCAGGCACTCCATCCAAAGGGCAGCGCTGGTGCACTCTTCACACAGAGTTTCTCTGGTATGACCCGTTGGGTTTTGGAGAAATGGTACCCAGTAGCATGATTCATGTCATGTGCTACTTTTTGGCAACTTAAAATGAAAACTAATTTAAAACACTCTTAACCCTTTTTCCATACCACCCAAGTATATGCAGCTTCAATTCTGTTTGTATCACAGCATTTGAAACTTATTAGAAATATTTTATTATGTTTAAAATCTAATTACTGTTTGCCCTTTTGGTTCTTTTGTATTAGAGCTATCCCACACTTGGCCTATTTCAATAGATAAGTTTTGATTTACATCAGTTTTGGAATCTTATAAAGAGAAAACTACAAAAGTTAAACTGGATTATTATACCAAAAACAAAAGTGGTAGTAAAATTTTTGATAAATGGAATGTTATTCCATTACAAAGCTGTTACTAAATTTTCATAACTATTTAAGAATGTTTGACAATTTCATTTTGATAATAAAAGAGCCATGTGATTTTTTTTTTTTTTTTTCCTTTTAAGCCCACAGGGAGAAGCGTGGGTCTCCTTTTTTTAAGTAGTGCCAAATAGTTGTTGGCATCCAATAAGTAAAATCAGAATTACAGGGAACTAGCTCATCATTAATCAACCCCTGATGTCTTTTCAAGCCATATGAATTTGCATTCAATTCCAGGCTTTTTACAGTTTGATTCATTCTCTTTACAATAATTTAAACATTAAGGAGAAAAAAAATACTAGTAATGTGATAGTTTCACAGATGAACTGAATGTATTAATATACAGCAATTCTTGACTCTTGCAGGGGTTTGGAGTAATTGTTTTATAGTGTTCTAAACCTACCCATAAGTAAGCAACTAAGAGATTTCCATCAGAGTTAAGTATAGTGGTCAGATTAATACTAACCCTAATGTGGTTCACCGTCTGCCTTTACAGGAATATGGAAACAGAACAAAAACTGAGGGAAAGTTGACCGATTCAATTTGTACCTGTATTTGTTAAATCATATTAATTAAGCCAACATTATACTAGACAGGGAACTCTGGTGGCCTAGTGCCTAAGACATTTGACTACTAACCAGAAGGCTGGCAGTTCAAACCCACCAGCCACTCCTTGGAAGGAAGATTGGGCAATCTACTTCCGTAGTGATACTGCGTCGGAAACCCAAGGAGGGGTCGCTATGAGTCAGATCCGACTCGACGGCAGTGAGTTTGGTTTTAGTTGTTTATATACACACACACACACACACACACACACTAGACATAAGTAGAGACATAGTTTCTGATGTCCTAGGACTGAAACTCTAGAATAACAGGTGAAACAGCCAAAATCAAACATCAAGAAAATAACTCTATTTTGTAGAGTTTTTGAGAAAACTATGTAAGAACTAATAACATGGGTCAGCCTTTCTTCCCTTAAGCACCACATCATATGAATCTGTAGAGGCTGTTATGCCAAATCATCGAAGACAAATAATCATCTTCATTATTGTTTTAGGGAGCCTTGCAGATTCAGAAACCTGTGCTCTTAATCACTAAGAAAGTTTATTGTATCACTTTGATAATAAGCCACTTAATGTCCAAGGAGCATGACATCCCCTACACATTAAAAAAGCAAAACAAAACCTCTGGATCTGAGGTGGGCAGTGATAGCCACAATTATAGATCCCCCAAAACTAAATTAAACAGTTAATTAAAAAATGGAAATTCTACCCATTTATATTTTTAGATGGTACTGGCAATACATTTATCTAATATGTGGAGTTCTACCATATTTTTATTTAATTTTTATAAGAAAACAATACCAAACTTTCAGTAACAGAAGTTATTACAGTCCAATACATCAATAAATTCAAGAATCTAGATCCTTACATGGGTTCCCTAGAATAGGAGCCCCTCCACTAGAAGTTTGGACAAAGTGCTTAAATCTATGAGCCCCAGAAGTTTGGTACAGCACTAATCAAGTAAAGAAGGGTCCATGTGATGATTACATAAAAAACTATCTCAGGTTCAAGCCCAAGGTCACAACTCATAAAGGTATATATACTCTTTTCCCATTTATGAAGGCTTTTCCTCAGCTATTCTGATTATCAGTAGGTTTTTTCAGAATGGTCCCTAATAACATTCTATGTAGCCATTCTCTGGGGAGCATCTGTGTGTTATTTCTCCAGCCACATGCGGCATCACAGTTCTGATGTGTAGTTTTCACTTCCACCACAGTGAAATTTAATTTTAGAAATTGGATTCTTTCAGGTATGATGCCAGCTTGAAATCTGTTCCTCCTCAAGATTTTGGTACTCCTACACTGCATTATTTTGAAGACTGGGGTGTTGTGACTTACGGAAGTGCACTGCCTGCAGAAATCAATAGATCTTTCCTTTCATTCAAGTCAGGAAAGCTTGGGGGACGTGCAATATATGATATTGTGCACAGAAACAAATACAAAGATTGGATCAAAGGCTGGCGAAATTTTAATGCTGGACATGAACATCCTGATCAAAACTCATTCACTTTTGCTCCCAACGGTGTACCTTTCATTACTGAGGCTCTGTATGGGCCAAAGTATACCTACTTCAACAACGTTTTGATGTTTTCCCCAGCTGTGTCAAAGAGCTGCTTTTCACCCTGGGAGGGGCAGGTTACAGAAGACTGCTCATCCAAATGGTCTAAATACAAACATGACCTGGCAGCTAACTGTCAGGGGAAGGTGGTTGCTGCAGTGGAGAAAAATGGGGTAGTTTTCATCCAAGGAGAAAGTGTGGGAGCTTATAACCCCCGGCTCAGTCTGAAGAATGTTCAGAGGAATCTAATCCTCTTGCACCCACAACTTCTCCTCCTTGTGGACCAAATATACCTGGGAGAGGAGAGCCCACTGGAGACAGCAGCAAGCTTCTTCCATAATGTGGATGTTCCTTTTGAGGAGACAGTGGTAGATGGAGTCCATGGGGCTTTCATCAGGCAGCGAGATGGTGTCTATAAAATGTACTGGATGGATGATACTGGCTACAGTGAGAAAGCAACCTTTGCTTCAGTGACATACCCTCGAGGCTATCCCTATAATGGGACAAACTATGTGAATGTCACTATGCACCTTCGAAGTCCCATCACCAGGGCAGCTTACCTCTTCATAGGACCATCTGTGGATGTTCAGAGCTTCAGTATCCATGGAGACTCTCAGCAGTTAGATGTGTTCATAGCCACTAGCAAACATGCCTATGCAATTTACCTTTGGACAGGTGAGGCCACAGGGCAGTCTACCTTTGCACAGGTCATTGCAGATCGTCAGAAAATTCTTTTTGACCGGAGTTCAGCTATCAAGAGCACCATTGTCCCTGAGGTGAAGGACTACGTTGCGATTGTGGAACAGAACCTGCAGCATTTTAAGCCAGTGTTCCAGCTGCTAGAGAAACAGATCTTGTCCCGAGTTCGGAACACAGCTAGCTTTAGGAAGACTGCTGAGCGCCTGCTGAGATTTTCCGATAAGAGACAGACTGAAGAGGCCATTGACAGGATTTTTGCCATATCACAGCAACAGCAGCAGCAACAAAGCAAGTCAAAGAAAAACCGAAGGGCAGGCAAACGCTACAAATTTGTGGATGCTGTCCCTGATATTTTTGCACAGATTGAAGTCAATGAGAAAAAGATAAGACAGAAAGCTCAGATTTTGGCACAGAAAGAACTGCCCATAGATGAAGAAGAAGAAATGAAAGACCTTTTAGATTTTGCAGATGTAACATATGAAAAACACAAAAATGGTGGCTTAGTGAAAGCCCAGTTTGGACAGGCACGGATGGTGACAACTACTCACAGCAGGGCCTCGTCACTGTCTGCTTCATATACCAGACTCTTCCTGATTCTGAACATTGCAATTTTCTTTGTCATGTTGGCAATGCATCTGACTTATTTCCAGAGGGCCCAGAGCCTACATGGCCAAAGATGTCTTTATGCAGTCCTTCTAATAGACAGCTGTATTTTATTGTGGTTATACTCTTCTTGTTCCCAGTCTCAGTGTTAGCATTGTTGCTATAATTGCATGATCATTTTGTGATCGCAAGAGTCTATGTAAAAAAAGAAAAAAAAAATTGCCCTCATTTGTTATTGGATTTTTTTTCTCAGATACATTTTAACAAATTAAGGTGAAGATGATTTTCAGATAAGGATACAAGGACGTGGAGAAATCAGAATTGGAGCAAGCAGAGAATATATCAAAGGAATAAGAGTAACTGGGTAATCCCTTGGTGTTTCTGGAAGTGATTTGCTTTGTTAATATAGCAGGTCATATAATACCTTGTAGAAATTTTTTAAAAATCTGGTTTTTAAGTAATACGTTTTTCTTAAGAGAAACAAAAATGATTTAGACAGAATTGGATTTGATTAATCTTTATTTAATCATATTAGCAATTTCCAGATGCTATTTTCTGGAAAGGACTGAAGCACAGAATTCTAAGAATACAGATTTTTTTTTTTTTTTTTTTTTGATGGTATAGTCATGTTGAAAAATAAGTGTTGCTAAGTCCTGATCTGGTGGTGTGAGTTTCCTTAGAGAAGTTGTGCTTCATTAAATGCACAGGATCTTATTGATTTGTTGTTCAGATAATGTAGTAGAAATGATGACAGGAGATCGTTGAAAACTCAAAATACATTTCCAGTAGAAAACATTTCTATGAATGTTTTGTTTGATGCCAGTCTCTGCCCACATTTCGTTGATTGCTCTTATCCATTCATCATTTGTTCAGGAAGTCAGGCAACGGCAGATCATTTTGCATTTTCCTGATATGGAAAACTATTCCAAACCTAATGACTAAAATAAATAAAATATTTTATAACCTGAAGGTTGATGTCAATACCAAAGAAGATGGGGAAGCTAAACTTCAGATATGATTTTTATGTTTTTTTTAATAGAAAACTTTTCAAGTTTATTTTGCTAAATAAACATTGTAATTGTGACTTTCCTGTAGTGTCTTTCTCTTTTGTTACATTACTTTCAAAATGTATGAGTTTTTTTCTGAAATCCTTGAAGAGAGATGTTTATTTAGACATGCATTAATTAAACTTACAAAGTAGTGTTTGAATCAAAGCAAGTAACTTCTCTATTTGTTTTACCTTTTTCTTGTTTGGACATTTAAATCTAAAACTAACTTTGGATATTTAAGTAACACCAAACTTAAAAACAGACAGTTTTCATAGTTATTTTCATATTTTCATAGTTGTTTTCAATCAAATCCTCAGGAGATAACAGCAACATAGAGTTCTGGAAACATATTTCAACAGTTTACCTGTGAAAGCTGGAACCTGTGTAAGGCAGAAACCTATTAGAGAAGGAAAACAAGTGTTTTCCACTAACACAAGCAACAGCAAAGTGCTCAGACTGCACCCTGTCAGAAGTGGAAAATCAGTGAGACCTGGAGAAACAAGACAGTCTCGTTGAGTTCCAGCTCACACAACCGTTCAGCATAAGAAGTTGATCTACTTCAAAGGAATCTGAAAGTAAATTACATTGAACGTATTTGAATCTTTAATATATTTCTCCCCTGAAAACAAAATATGCTTAGCTCAAGTTTTGAAAAGTAAGGATAAATTCACAAATTTATAAGTCTAAAGTAAGAATGATGATCTTTCCCTGTTTTGTTCATAGAAATACTAGTATGTAACAAAACACAAGAAAGGGAGAAACTCTTACGAGCATCTTTTTGCAGTTCCGATTTATACTTTCTTTAAAAAAATGTAAATTTGGCTTTTAACTGTGCTGCACTCATTACACTCGAAATCTAGAAAATGACTTCTGAGGAAGGTTGTTTTTTTGTTTCATGTAAAAAATCTCTGGGGAGGATGTCATTACACACTGTTGCAAAGAATAATGTTTTCAAAAGAATAATGCTTCCGTTTGTCTTGCATGGATGCTCTTAGTGGGATTTAAACTTGCTTTATGTGACAGATTCTCCGTTTACTTAACCTCATTTGACATTCCTCTCTTCTACTTTTTCTCATTCAAAAGGATGAATTGTCTATGATGATCAAAAGGAAATTTTGGAAAAAAAAAAAAGTAGGGGGGAGGGAATTACACTTTGAGGCTACTAAGCAAACCTGATCTCAGATCCAAAGCTCAGACCTACTTTCTAATGGAGATGAGAAGTGAAAGCAAACACCAAATCCAACTTCTTGTTTTCATGAGCTTAGGACCAGGTAATAAATTACTCACCATAGTATGCTCCAATCTAACGATTCCCTCATTTTAAAAGTAATTTTTAAAAGGATGATAATCATGTGTCTTTGAAACAAGATGAATGAAAATTATGGATATTTTCCGCCTTTGAGTGTCCCTGGTATTTATTCCAGTTAAAAATAAATTTCTACAATGGCAATGGCTTAAGTGGTGAAGTAAAAGGGGAAAAAAATGCTAAATCAAATCACAGCCTTTCAAAGTGAGACATGTTTTGTATCAGGGATAGTGCGTATTTGAGTAAAACTAAGGAACTCTTTGTATCTTCGAGAAAACCAAGCGATGTTAAATCTTCCTTGAAACTGAGTCATCAATTATGGAATCTGTTTCAGTGGTGCTCACTATGAAAGGAGTGTTTGAAGTTTATTGGCTAATATGTGAGCTGTCATTCTGGAGATTGGCAGGACTTTCGGTCCTAGCCTTAAAGAAAATTTGAGAATCATTAGTATAAAGAGCTTGTCTGTGCATTGAGAAATACTGAATGTGACAGATAACCTTGTTTGTAGCTGACTAGCTTAGAAACAGCCACAATGATGTATCAGACCTGCCTTCTGCTAAGAGATCATTCTTTTGTGATTCATAAACCCAGGTGGAAGACCCTATTCTGAGACTGTTTTAATAATTGAAATGTCTTCTATCATCTAGAATACTGAATTCTTCCACAATGTTTTCACCATCATAATTTTTTAAAGAATAACATGTTCTAAGACTACTGGAAAACATGTTTTAACAAAATATCATACACACAGTTTTAAAATAGAAAAATATTACATTATGATTTATTTTGTTTTTAAAAAAATTCTTAATAATTCACAAACCTCCCACAAAGGAATCTGAAATTTCTCCAGCTTTGAAAAAGAAAGCAAGTTATAAAATACACATTTATAAGTTAAAAAATAATGCTATTTTTCCCCAAGAAATATTTAAGTGGATGTAATCACAGGTAGGAAGGCCATGCAGTTTATCTTCCAAAGTGGGACACTTTCGAGGACTAAAGGAGGAGCAATTAATAATTACTCTTGAAAAACATCTAAACCAGGGACTGTACTAGGCACACTGGGACATGCAGTCATCTTTCTCATAGGTTAACTCAGGAAATCAAAGGGGTCAGTGAGATGTATTGAACCTCAGTTTCCTCATCAGTAGATTCAGGGGCTTGATGAAGTCATCTCAGGTTCCTTTTTTAACACTAAACTTAGAAGTCAAGTTAGACCTTCACAAAACCAAAAAGCCAAACCCACTGCTATCAACTCATAGTGACCCTAGAGAACAGAGGTAGAACCACCTCTTCGAGTTTCAAGGCTGTCATCTTTATCACGCAAAATGGCTAGTGGTTCGAACCTGTAACAATGAATGGATAAAATACACCTCTATTGCTGAGCCAGCATGAGAGCCATTGTCACCAGGTGAGGAATCAAGGGGACATGAATGGGAGAGAGAGTCCCTGTGTGTGTGTGAAGTTTTGAAAAATCCCTGGGGTGGCTCTGGTAGCCCCCATATCCTACACACACACTCCAGGGGAGGATTCCTACCTAGTTGGAAGTCACTGCAAGCAACAGGAGATGTTGAAGAATTATTATTATTTTAAATAATCAGTCTTGCATTTTAGAAATAATTTAAGTGTAGAGTATGGATCCAATTAGGCAGTTTCCATGGTCTAGATGATGAACTCTTTCACAAAGTTTAAAGTGGGAATATTTAAGGCCCAGCTCACATGCAAAATGTGGCCTGAGGGTGTATATTTTGTGAAGGTATTGTTCAGAAAGATGATGGATCAGGGGTCCCTAATGTGTCATCGAGTCCCATTGTAGGTAAGCACAGTTGTCTGCCATGGGTCTGCCCCAGGCATCCCAACTGCCCCTTAATAAACACAGGAGCTTGACCAAATCTTCCTGCCATTTCTATTTTCAGGGTGCCTGGTTCAAGAACTTCCCCTACCTTGGCATGACTAGGGCATAGGGTGTATAATGACAAGCAGTGGGAAATGAGACTAGAAAGGTAGATTGGGTGAGAGGGCATCACTTTTTTTTTTTTAAGTTCCAATTGTATAAGCAGTTTGATTAACCCAGGCAGTTGGACTGCCTTTTAAATCAGAAAAGTAAAAGTTCTGCTCCGTCTGCATGCCTCTGGATTGGGAAGTCTTTGTCATGAGACTTTTCTGTATTATTTCAGTGGTGAGCCCCAATGGAAACACTAATGGTTTGAGATGGGGCCTTGAGGCTTTGGTGTAAGGTAGAATTTCTTAAGGCAAGAGCTTCTAAAAACATTCCGATCAGCCCAGCACATTCCAAATTAAACAATGAGAAGTGTTTTCAGTACATAGTTGGGAATTATTTTCTGAACAAAAAAGTTTTCAATGGTTTGGACATTTTCTTTCAAAGATGGTAATAACAGGATGCTGGGAGTGCCTTTTTTGGTGAAAGAAACATCTTGTCAGTTTCCCTATTTTTCACTTTTCAGCCTTTGTTGTTTTATTACTTTTTTATTTTGTCCAGGGTTAGAGACCTTCAGTAAAATAGAGATGCCTGTGTATTGGCTTATTGTGCAAAATAATCTTCATTTCTTGACTCCTTTACCCTGATCTCTGAGCCATTTGTCTTATTGACAGAAGGAAGGATGCACACCACTTATTAGCGTCCTGAAGAGAATTCATGGAAAACTATGTATTTAAAGCTCTGCATTGTTGATGCAAACAGGACTCAAAAGGAAAATGTGATTGTTTTGAAAGATTAATTTACAGGACTTTTAGCACAATTGAAATATTGATTGCAGTACCAGCTTAAAACTGGTGGCTCTTGGGTACTCACACTTAGAAAACATAATACTGAATACTGCTGTTCGGTAGCTCACACTTAGGAAACACAAGGAGATAATACAAATAACTATCCTGTCTGTCTGCCCCACCAGACTACACTCCTTGTGAGTAGGGATAGTGCCTCTTGTTCACTGTGTATATACACACTAGTTCTTAGCCAGTACCTGGCACATACTGCATATTCATAACATGTTTGATGAATTGATTGGTGGAATGAATGAATGAAAGGAGTGCAGATGGCTGTGATCCCAGAAGACCTTAATAGAGAGCTCTAGCTCTGACACTGGGATAACATCACTAACCTTGGCCCTGATGGATGCTCTGACTAGATCCTGGAGCTGTTTCAACACTGTCAACTCCAAGTTCTGTGGAGACCCTAAAATTCTATCTCCAGGGCAGAGCACATGTGAGTGACAGATGTTAACAAGGCACACAAACAGCTGTAGTGTGGCTGTTATATATGGGGTGGTCCCAAGTGGGATGGAGAACCCAGATGCCAAAGCATAACTTAAAATAACACACCATCTGTGTGGGATGTTGTAAACTACTGGTAATCAACAGATTGTTGCTAAGCTTCAGTAATTGCCCATGAGGAGGACTTAGAGTTCATGACATTGTGCAATCCAGAAAGCAAGGCCACACCAACACAGCAGACTTTCTAGAGAACACAGGACAATGTGGTATGGGTGCAGGGGATGAGCACCCATATGCACATGGGGCTGGTAGGTTGGTTATTCAGCTGGCTTTGCAGCCACACCTGCACACATGGAGAATCACACCATGGCACCTCAGAGTCGACTGAATTTCCTGAGAAAGATTCTGGCAAGGAGGGTATCTCATATAAGTTACTGCATGTTTTCCCTACCTCTAAATAGAGTTTCTGTGTTGCCTGTTGGATGTTTTAAGAGCTTTATAGGCGATGAGAGCACCTTTGTGAATTCATTGCTGAGGAGGGGTCATTTTCTATTTTAAAAAAATAACTTGGATGCCAGAGGAAGTAGGGAATGAAAGAGTTTTTGATAAGTCTGTATAATAAATTGAGGGTTTTAGTAGTATATGAAAAACACACATGCTAAGCTTGTTTTATAAAATGTACTAAAATGCATGAAAACATTGGCTAGTTCACATTTGCACTATTATGATGCTTAAAATCTACTAGATAGCAAAGATAATAATGGCCGTCTTTCTGGCCCTGGCAGAGTTCTAAGCACTTTGCATACATTATCTCATTTAATCTGCACACCATCTATGTTAAGAAAGTACGTTTTAGAAATTAGGAAGCTAGGTTTGGAAAGGTGAAGAAATACCAGCAGTTATTACAGACTACTGCATAAAGCTCATCATGATAAATGGAGAACAGATTGAAGTCAGGGATTGCATTTTACTTGGATCCACAATCAACACCCATGGAAGCAGCAGTCAAGAAACCAAATGATTTATTGCACTGGACAAATCTGCAGCAAAAGACATCTTTAATATGTTAAAGAGCAAAGATGTCACTTTGAAAACTAAGGTGCACCTGACCCGAGCCATGAGATTTTTAATCACCTCATATGCATGTGAAAGTTGGACAATGAATAAGGAAGATTGAAGAATTGATGCCTTTGAATTGTGGTGTTGGCAAAGAATACTGAAAATGCCACGGACTGCTAGAAGAAAAAACTAATTTGCCTTGGAAGAACTACAGCCAGAATGCTCCTTAGAAGCCAGAAAGGCCAGACTTCGTCTCAGGTGCTTTGTTTATGTTGTCAGAAGGGACCAGTCCCTGTAGAAGGATCTCACACTTGGTAAAATAGAGGGTCAGTGAAAAGGGGAAGACCTTCAACAAGATGGAGTGACACAGTGGCTGTGACAGTGAGCTCAAGCGTGGCAGGGATTGTGGGGATGGCATGGGACTAGGTACTGTTTTGTTCTGTTGTACTTAGGGTCGCTGTGGGTCAGAGCCAACTGGATGGCATCTAACAATAACAACAACATTGCATAACACTCAATCTAAAACAATGGTTTAGTACTTTTATTAATTCAGAAGGTTCAAAGTGCAGCATAGTTAAAATATTGAATGTGAAATATGAGCATAGTTATATCAAAACTGTTACTAAATTCTCACTGCAGTTTTTTACCTTTAATCTTATGAAACTGAAAGATCAAGCAATTTTTTGTTAAAGATTTTCTCTTAAATATAGGCAAAAAGACATCTTCACATTCTAGAATTTACAACTATTTGTCACAGTTTAAAATCTTGCAGCATGGCCTACAGAAAATGTTAGACAGACAGACCATCAGCACAAAATCAGACTATTGCTTTTTGTTTCTAGTCTCATCTTGCCCCCAAACTGTGAATCAGTTTGATACTTTCAAAATGAAACAAAAGACCTACCTGCCATCCAGTCAATTTTGACTCAAAGCAACCCTGTAAGACAGAGGAGAACTGTCCCATACGATTTCCAAGGCCGTAAATCTTTATGGAAGTACATTGCCTCATCTTTCTCCTGTGGAGCAGCTGGTGGATTTGAACCACAGACCTCTTGGTTAGCAGCCAAATGCCTTAGCCACTACACCACCAGAGCCCCTTTCTTTCAAAATAGGCACTTGATAAACAAAAAATCAAGGTGTTTTGTAATTTCTTCATATCCATCTCTTAATTTAGGATTGTTCCTTGGGCTTACAGCTGAGGGTGAAATTGTTTACATTCTTTTATACTTTTTATTGAATTTTCTAACTTCCTTGTCAAGTGTTCGCATTTTTGGTGATCATGCCTGTTTCTTTTTTCTTTTTTTTTTTCTATAACCTATAATTGTGTATTATAGAATATTATAATTGAAAAAGGCCTTGGGTATGATGTAGTCTAATCCTTCCCTTTACAGGTGAGGAAACACCTTGTTTAGCATTCCTTTATTTTATGGCAGGGTAGGGCCCTGCTGAAATCAATATTGCCTACTTTGTTTTTTCCACTGCTTGTTGGATCCACCCTGTTGTTGTTAGTCGCTGTTGACTTGGCTCTGACTCATAGTGACCCCATGTATAACAGAATGAGAAATGTAGACAAGGGACTGAAATAAGTCATGTTTATAACACCATCAGTCTGGCTGTTGATTTGTTATTCCCCACAATAATTTCAAGTACTTCATGAACTTCAGTGCTCAAACTGTATTATTTTATTAAGTAATGATGGATAATAGTTTGCATAATAAATATCTGATTCTTCCTTTAGTTCCTGGTTAGAAGAGCAAATAAACACCCTGATAGAGCACAATAGCCTATTATCATAGTGAAGGAGCGCCCTCTAGCACATTTCTAAGTCACCACCTTTTGAAAACCCAAGGTAACTGTGAAATGAAAATATACTAAATACTATGCTAGGTTCTTTGTGTTGTCTTATTTTCATGCTCACAACAATTTTATGGCACAAGCTGAGACAGCTATTTAAGTTGATAAAGCTAATATACAATGTGGTGAGGGCAACTTCAGGTTTTAAGAAGAGAGTTGTGAGCAGAGGGAGCCGCTGCCCCTGGAGATGCAGTGGTGAGGAAGATAAGGTCCTGGGCCTCGGGGAGCCCCCAGTGTGGTGGGGGAGATAGAGCTCTGGAAAGGAATGCTACAATATGTACATTAAGAACTACTGCAGAGTCTCTGGAGGAGCTCAGGTGGTGTAGTGCTTAGGCCTTTGACTGCTTAGTGCTTACTGCCTAGTGCTTGGGCATTTGACTGCTAACCAGAGGTTGGTGGTTGCAGCTCACGAGCCACTCTGCAGGAAGGAAAAGGAGGCAGTCTATTTCCCTAAAGATTTACTGCCTCAGGAAACTGATGGCAGTGAGTTCATTTTTTGCAGTTTCTTGGTTATTTGTTTTGGAACGGTGCGGGAACAAAGAAACAACCAGTAACTTGGCTTGGGGGCGTTGAAGAAGGCTTCAATGAAGAGGTAACATTGGGGAGGCGGGGCAAGATGGCGGACTAGGCAGAAGGATTGCACAGACCCTCTTCAACTAAGAAAAGGGAAACCAATTAACACAGACACAGAAGATAATCTTGGACCCCTGAGCCTTGAAGGAAAGGATGCAGAT
>NW_006922017.1:350270-367242 GCF_000298275.1 Orycteropus afer afer | reverse complement strand
AGGTAACATTGGACTACTCAGTATTAAAGGAGTATTTTGCCAGGTGCAGGACAGAGAAATACCACTGAAGCCAGCAAGAAGAGCAGGTAAGAAGGCAGCATCCTTGGAAGATCATGATATGTATGTTCAAAGAAATGTAAGTGGGTCGGTGCTACTGGAAATGGGTAATTGGTTTGGAGTGGGACAGAGACAGTGGAGCAAGACTGGAAGAGCTTCTATGGCAAGGTAAGGGGTGTAGAACTTGTCCTCTTGACAACTGAGAGCACGGGAGTTGGAAGAGGAGATGGTGTCATTAGGTTTCTTTTTTTCTGACTTACAAATTGGGAATTATAACTATTAGAAAAATCTAAAATGAATGTACTGTATAAAGGATAATAAAAAAGCATACACCTTTGTAACCATCACCCTGATTTAGAACTGTAACATTGTAAAACCCCATCCCTCCTCAATCTCAATCTCATTCAAATCCCACAGAAATAACTACTGTCCTGATTCTTAGAGTAATCACTTCTTTGATTTTCATTATAATTTTATCACTCATGTGTTCATCTATAGGAAATATAGCTTAGTTTTAGCTATTTCTGAACTTTATATAAATGAAAGCACACTCAATGTATTCTGTTTGGTTTCTGTTACTCAATATTATGTTTTTAAGATCACCCTTTTGGTCAATTGTTGCTAAGCTATAGTCCATTCATTTACATTGCCCTATAGTATTGTTTGAATGTTTCAAAATGTATCTCATCTGTTGTTGGTGATATTCATTCTTTGATTTTTTTAACTGGTTCTTGGCTGTTATAAAGGGAGCTGTGGTGGTGTAGTGGTTAAAGCATTTGGTTGCTAACCAGAAGGTCTGCAGTTCCAACCCACCAGATACTCTGTGGAAGAAAGATTGGGCAGTCTCCTTGTGGAAAGAATTTACAACCTTGGAAACCCAGTGGGGTTAGCTATGAGTCAGAATTGACGCAATGGCAGTGAGTTTGGTGGGTTTATTTTATTTTATTTTGGCTATTACGAACAATATTGCTATGAGTTTTACCCTGGTTCACATATGCATAGCAGTCCCTAGTATATAATCAGATTTTTTCACCCCAAAGAACATAGCTCTGATAGGACTGTGTGGCATAAACTGGAATGGAGTGAGATAATAAAGGTGTAGTCTACATTCAGTGAGTGGGGGGAGGAGACATCCAATTCAAGGGACATTCTTGAGTCAGAATCAAGTTGCACAAGAGGGAGTAGCACTCACAAGTGACCCCGACTGTTCCAGATCGAAATACTTACATAATATCCTTAACTGACATAAAAATTCTACAGGAGAAATAAGTTTTAGGTGAAAATAGTTCTGCCTTGGATTTGAGGTGACTACTGAACATATAAATGGAGATGTCTGCTAAGCAATCAAACCAAAAAAAAAAAAAAAAAATCTGGTGGTGTAGTGGTTAAGGCGTTTGGCTGTTAACCAAAAGGTTGGTGGTTCAAACCCACCAGCTCCTCTGTGGAAAGAAAATAAGGCAGTATGCTTCCATAAAGATTCACAGCCTTGGAAACCCAGTGGGGATAGCTATGAGTTGGAATCAACTTGATGGCAGTGAGTTTAGTCAGAAAAAAAAAAAAAAAAAAAAAAAAAATATATATATATATATATATATATATATATATATATATATATATATATGGAACTTAGGAAAGGTGGGGGCTGGAGATAGTGATTTGGAAATGTTAACATACAGTTGGTTGTTGAAACCATGGAACAGGAGAATAATGATAACCAACAACACTTTCTGAGTATTTACTATGTGCCAGGCACTATTTTGAGAATGTTTACATGTATCAACTCATTTAAGTTCACAATAACCCTGTGAGGCAGATAATTTATCTTCATTTTACAAGTAAGAGAACTGAGTCACAGAAAGGTCAGTTAGCTTGCTCAGAGTCACAGATTTAGACAGTGGTGGAGTCAAGAGGAGATTATTTAGGGAGAGAATGTGGAAAGGACCCAACTTTAGCAAGTACTGATGCTAATATTTAGAAGAAGATGACCCTGGGAAGGGGACTTTCAGATAAGACAGTCATCTATTTAGGAGAGCCAGAAGGGTGTAATTATAGCCAAACTTAAATGAGCTTATTAGAGGTAAGCACCACAGGTGCCTGCCACTGCTCAAGGAGGCCAGGCAGAATACCGAAGTAGCAGTCACCGATAGTCAAGTACAAAAAGGATCTATTCAAGTTTGGTTCATTGCTTCTGAGAAAGGACGTGAAACCTCTTTGTTGTTGTTGTTGCTGTTGTTAAATGCCATCAAGTCGGACCCGACTCATAGTGACCCCTCCTTGGGTTTCCGAGGCAGTATCACTATGGAAGTAGATTGCCCCATCTTCCTTCCGAGGAGTGGCTGGTGGATTTGAACCTCCAGCCTTCTGGTTAGCAGTCAAGTGTCTTAGCCACTATGCTACCAGAGCTCCTAATGGCAGAATAAAGATTTTAATTTTCTTATATAACTATAGTACTCCTCAACCTTGGGCTTCAGCTCTGCCTCCTTCTCCTGGCCCACTGGAGCTAGAGGGTTTTCTTCACTCAGACAGCTGCTGGCTGCTGAGACTGACAAGCCCAAGGTTGACAAATAAAAAGGCACAGTCCCAATGTTACCAACCCACAATTCAGGCCATCAATTCAAGTCCATTGAAAGTCCCAAGAGTGGCAGAGCATGTCAGGCTGTTGAACAATGACTCAGCTACATACAGGGTCCAAGCATGCCATAAGCTGGAGACCATTCCCAAAGCTGTTTCTTAAATACAGGAAGCAGACCACATACCCAAAGCAGCTATTCAGCTGCTTCAGTAGGTTCTACCATGGAGTTAATTACCAATCTCATCATAGGGAATAACTACGTTCAGCTGCCCAGCCACTCAACCAGGCCCAACCAAGTTGACACACAAACTTAACCACCACAGTTGCTGTCTACAGCTGAAATGAAAAAAAAATCTCTCCCTTAAGTAACTCAGTCATGTGTGGGTATGGGGAAATGGTGGAAAAATGAGGAAGGCATTGGGGAAGGAAATGAGGGTTACATAACAGGCAACTGTGCTAAGTAAACAAAACAGTCAGCTGAGCTTGGCAGGAAGGATGGCAGGAGGAAGTTGTGGGAGAGTCCCTGCTCTGCCTTGGCCTGCTGCTCTGTCATCCCCTACGGTGGCTTGACTCTGATGAAAGTAGGTGGGAGTGGGTGCCCAGGTGGCCTGTCAGCTGTACCTGGAACGTGCCTCATGGCCCTGTCTGCACCATGGTGCTAGCCTGTCCTTCACTGGGTAGACTACCTTCTTAAGTCACAAGATTAGGAGCTTGTGACGCCTTGTGGTGGTCTACGTTGGGAAGTGTGCTCAGACAGGCATGCCCTCTGCAGAAGGGCCCCAGTCCCAGAGGGAATAAAGCAGACGTGGTGCTCACTCTGTGGTAGGAGAGAAACCAAGTTTCATTGATTCATTCTTTATTTCCTTGGGTATCTATTCATCACCTACGACAGCACATGTACTGGGCTAAGACCTGTATAACACAAAGAGAATAGATCAGGCATGATCCTTACCCTCATGGAACTTATAATGTAGTTGCAGATATGAATGAAAAATAGCAAGTAGCAAATTAATTAAATGACATATGTAATAAGGAAACAAATATGAGGCCCACAGAAATGTAAGGGGTGTGTGGAGGGCCTATTTAGAACAAATGGTTGTGGAATTGTGATAGAGACCCCTGCTCACTCATGTCCAGGTCTCTTTGCCTCTAAAACATAGAAGTGGGGTATACTTCCCCTTCCCTTTGCAATTAGGTAAAATCATGTGACTACTTCTGGCCAATGGGTTGACCAAACATTAGTATCTGAAGCAAAGTGCTGTCATAATAAAAGCCTGAAAACATGTCTTTGGGTAAGCAGTCTGATGGTAGCCGGCTTGGAAACTGATAATGGAAGCTGGAGAGATGGCAATCCTTGTTATGTGGAGGCAAAACATTTGATAAAACTAACTCCTGCATTAACTTGGAAGGAAGGTCATGTCGTTCAAGAAATTGTGGCTCTAGGGGAAAAGACTGGAAAACAGAATGCTCTTTATGTATCTTGGTTGCCATTGGCATGTTTGGCAAGGCTTTATAAAAAGCTCAAGAAAGAACTGGTTGGTTGTAAGCAGAAATAAAAAGGAATAGATATTTTTTTTTCCAGATAATTGTAGCCTTGGAAATTAAAAAGTGACAGGTTTTAGATTCCAAATACTAAGAGGAAAAACTGAGAAAGCCTTAAAAAACCATGTCCATTAAAATAAATCTGTGGCTTAGAGCTGGAGACATCAGTATGAATTCATGAGTAACTTGATATAGATGGTTACATGCACAAATACTTATAGTTAGGTGTATATACATGGCCTAGCATACACATGTAGATTTTCTTGCTCTGTCAGCCAAAAGGGCCTACATGCAGCGACACCCCACAAGCAAGAAGCACATCTAGCACCTAGCTTTGTCTCAGATACCATTCTCCAATAAAAGGATCCAAGACTCCTTGGAGAAATGGCTCATTTCAGAATTGCAACAGATCCATCAGTGCCTGTTTGACTTCTAAGCTTCCCTTTTTGGAATGAGGAGGTGTCCTGTGGCTGTGTGCCATTCCATACAGGGGAATGGAACAGAGCGGAGTGGGCACTTTTCTTGGGGCTACTCTTTTGCTTATACTATATCGCAGTACGTGATCAGTCTTCTCTTTTACTTTGATTTTGGCTTGTTGTCTTAATCAGCTACTCACATCTGGCAGCTCAGCTCTCTCTTAGCTTAGCTCCTTGACAGTCAGGAAGGTATTTGTCAGCGTGTGTAGGTGCGATGTCATTTCAACTCAGTATAAATTCCCAAAGTGCTTTTCAATATCTGCCCTCACTCCCCACCCTTGCCATGGAAAGAGAATAATAAAACTTTCAAGGTTATTTCCTTTCCTTTCCTTTTTCACTCTTCATTTAAATTTTAATAGCAGATTCCAGTAAAGCGGTGCTGGGATAAATTGGAATTCCCAACAATGAGTCTGAACCAACTCAAGGACACCCCACACAGTGAGTACACATAACACCCTACAGCGCCTTCTCTCAAGGGGGCAGAGGGACTTTTTCACTTCTCCCCTTGGGCCTTGGATAAACTTCACTCAACCCCACCTTACCATCTAAACTTTCTCTCTTATCCTCCTCCTGCTGCTTGTCACTTTTGAATTCTCAAACACAGTTCTTTATCTTCTGTGTTGTTTAAACACAGTTTCTCACTAGGATTTATTTGTTTTGGTAACAAGATTGGAGTGATTAGGATTCTAGGTATAGGGAGCAACCCTTGACATTGGCCCTGTGCACAAAAGAAGGAAGGAGAAAAACTAGGCTGTGTATAAGTCTCGTCCCAGTCTTTTTCCTTACAGCTGCCCCATTAGATCAAGACATTTTATGTTAGTATTTTTTAATCATAAAAAGAATGTGCATATTTTTGAAAATCAAATACTGAAAAAGATTTCCAGTGTCTCCTTCCCTACATTCACCCCAAACCCCTCCTCCAGTCCTCAGAAGTAAATACCATTAACTATATTTGTGAACCTTGCAGAATATTTTACTCATCTACAAAATCTGTTGCTGTCTAGTTGATTCTGACTCATGGCAATGCCATGTGCGTCAGGGTAGAACTGCACTCCGTAGAGTTTTCAATGGCTGTGATATGGAGGTGGATTGCCAGGCCTTCCTTCCACAGCACCACTGGGTAGATTCAAACTGGCAACCTTTCACTTAGTCGCAAACTGTGTGCACCACAAACCTACTGCTATCAAGTTGATTCTGACTCATACCGACCCTGTAGGAAAGAGAAAGTTGCCCCCATAGGGCTTCCAAGGCTTTAAATCTTTACAGAAGTAGACTGCCACATCTTTCTTCCACGGAGCAGCTAGTGGGTACAAATGGCTGACATTCTGGTTAGCAGCTAAGTGCTTTAACCATTGTGCCATCAGGGCTCTTCATTCACACCACTGGGGATGGATGGATATATATATTTATCTTGGAAGAAAGATGAGGCAATCTACTTCCGTAGTGATACTGCCTCGGAAACCCAAGGAGGGGTCGCTATGAGTCGGGTCCAACTCGATGGCACATAACAACAACAACAACAAATACATATATATATATATATATATATGTATATATGTATATATATGGGAGCTCTGGTAGCATAGTGGCTAAGACACTTGCCTGCTAACCAGACGGCTGGCGGTTCAAACCCACCAGCCACTCCTCGCAAAGAAGGTTGGGCAATCCTACTTCCGTAGTGATACTGCCTCGGAAACCCAAGGAGGGGTCGCTATGAGTCGGGGCCTACTCGACGGCACATAACAACAACAACAACAACAATGTATATATATATAATTTTATACAAATGGATTATGTGACATGTAGAGTGGTTGCTTACCTTTTCCAATTAAAATGTCATTTCATCCATACAGATTGACTTCAGCGTATAGCTACTTGGTATTCCACTGCATAGATGTACCAGAATTTATAAATAATTCTCTAGCACTGGACCTTTCCTTGATTGTGATTTTTTTAAATTATTGTTCAAAATATACACAGTAAAGCATGCACCAATTAGTTCAACAATTCCTGCATACACAACCCAGTGACACTGATCGCACTCCTCAAATGCTGCGGCCATTCTCACACTCCTCTCCTGAGCTGTTCTTCCTCTGCTGGCATAGACTCCCTCCCTCCGAAGCTTCCTGTCCAATCTTCTGAGTTGCTGTTAACAATTTCATCCCACATGTAAGTTCCTTAAAAGAGCACAGTGCTCACCACAGATATTCTTTAGTAATTAAGCTAGACTGTTGTTTGGTTTAAAGAAGGCTTCAGGGGGAATTTTTGGTTTATGGTTTCAGGGTTAAAGATTATCTCAGGGTGATAATTTCAGGGGTTTATTCAGCCTCAATAGCTCCATAAAGTCTGGATTCCATGAAAATTGAATTGTGTTTTGCATTTTACCCACTTTAGATCAGGATTCTTCTTTAGAATCTTTTCTCAAAATGTTCAGTAAAGTTTACTGGACACCATTCAGCTATTCTGGTGTCCTGACAAAGTAGGCAGTTGTTTGTGGAGGTGATCAACAATACATTCCATTTCCTCCCACTGTTCCTGATTCCTCTTCATCCTTTGTTGTCAAGGCCAATGGAGACAAATTGTTGTACCTTGCATGGCCACCTGTGAGCTTTTAAGATGATTGTGAATGTTTTAAATATGCAGCAAATTTCAAGTCACACATCCTTTTAAAAAGCTTATCTGAAGTGTCATTTAACAAATGACACCATTCCTAGGCCAACGAAAGGGTCTAACCTTTTCCCTCCTTCTACTTAATTCTTCCCTAGGAAGTACTCTAATAAACCAAAAAAAAAAAAAAAAAACCCAACCCACTGCCATTGAGTCAATTGCAAGTCATAGCACGCCGGGTTGGATTTCCTAGGCAGTAAATCTGTAGTAGATTGCTCCATCTGCCTTCTGCAGAGCTGCTGGTGGGTTTAAACCACCAACCTTCTGTTTAGCAGTAAAATGCCTTAGGCACTGCACCACCAGAGCTCCTAAGTACTTTTACAGACATCTAAAAATCTTAAGGTAAAATAGTCCAGATTTTTTAATAGATTATTTAATATATCTATATAATATATCCATAAATTTTAACATGCAGAAAGATACTGGGAAAGATTAGGTGTCTAAATTAACTTGTTTATTTTGGTATCTAAAGCTGTGTCTTGCCTATGATAGACACCTAAAAGATAATTGAATTTAATTTGATTTCACTCTCATTGGTGGGTCTTGGGACCAGCATTTACACGTTACTAGAATCTAGTGGTCAATTCCAAACAAGGTCAAACCATTAGTTTGAGTTCTTAAGGAAAGCTGCAGAGAATCACTGTTTGAGAACTAGCTCACTTGAAGCCTACTGCAAGGAATTTTCAGATTCACAGTGTGAATATGTATTTCCTTTTAAGAATTGTGGATAGTGAAATTTGTCCATGATGAAAATGGAAAGTGGGGAGGAAAGAAGGCAGTATTCTAGGAGAGTTGTTGTTGTTGTTGTTGTTGTTATGTGCCATTGAGTCAGCCCTGACTCATAGCGACCCCTCTGTGGGTTTCCGAGGCAGTATCACTACGGAAGTAGGATTGCCCAACCTTCCTTCCGAGGAGTGGCTGGTGGGTTTGAACCGCCAGCCTTCTGGTCAGCAGTCAAGGACGGGAGTAAAGGAGTCCAGCAGTGCCAGGAGGAGAGGAGCCTTAGATAGGGGATCAAAGATTTTTTGGGAGATGAAGGGTTACAGAGATGAATCATCGAAGTTCTTCTCCTCAAACATGCCACTGTGCTGCAAGTTTACAGGGAGCCAGCACTAACTGAGGATTCCAGAACTGACAGTACCTGCTGTAGTCTCAGAGAAGAGGGCCCTAGCTGTTCATGACAAGGAGGGCCCTGATCTGGGAACAGTCTTGAGGCCTCTAAACAGCCAGAGAGAGAGACTAGTCCATCTACAAACCACTACGGAGTAAGTTTTTTGTGCTAGGTTGGGGTGGAATGGGTAAGAGGAGGGCTAGGAAAGCAAATTGCCCCTTCTCTAACAATTCATTTGACTCCATAGGCTACTTCCCAGATAAATTAAGGCGGGCCCGATGGATGGCAGAAACAACAAACAGCTCACTGTGAGCTTTGCTTCTTAACACTGTAAAGAGGTCTTTTGCAGCAGATTGACCCAGTTGAATCCATGAGCTTTGACTCCTTCCTTTCATACCATCAGTTCTTGATCATATGCTACCTCCTGAAGTGGCTGAACATGGACCAATTCTTTTTGGTACAGTGATTCTGTGTATTCCTTCCCTCACCTTTTGATGCTTCCTGCATTGTTCAATATTTTGTCCTTAGAATTCTTCAATATTGCAACTCGAGCTTGAAGTTTTTCTTCAGTTCTTTGATGAAATAAGAGAATTGAACATTAGATTTCAAAGGGTGGCTCGAGAAGACGAAAAAAAGTATTCATTTAATAGGCACACTTGTATTAAAGGCACTTACTCAGTTTACTTCCTCAATAATCTTCAAAACTAGGACAATTATCCTGTTTTTACAAATGAGAATGTAAAGCCTCAGAGAGACTAACTTGTTAAACACATAACACAGAATGCACCTGATTCCAAAGCTGGTGTTTTTCCAAATACACTCCACCTCACTCTGGAGCCACACGTAATAAGGCTTCATGTCACAGAAGTATTTACAGTTTCTGTCAGAGAAATGCTGCCTTGAGAAAACTGAGGGTGGAGAAAACAAGTTAGATGTTACAGCAGTTTGAAATTTTTTGATTCAACTAGTATTTTTTGAACAACCATTCACCCCTCTGTGCTAATCAAGGTGGAGGTCAAGTATAAACATGACACTCCAGTGTTATGACATACCTGGAAAAAGAAATCAATATATTCAAGGGCTAAGAAGCAGAGTTAAAGTGGCATGTCCTGTGGAATATCGAGCAAAGGAGAGAAGAATGCATGTGAGTCAGGGTGGTGGTCTGTCCAGAAGGGGGACAGAAAGAAGGTAGAGCATCGTGGAGGACCTAGAACTTGAGCTGGAGTTTGCTGTGCTTTAGCTTATGAAAGAGAAACTGGAATTTTGTCCTTGCCTAATGTTTCCTGTGGGAGCTCTGGTAGCATAGTGGCTAAGACACTTGCCTGCTAACCAGACAGCTGGCAGTTCAAACCCACCAGCCACTCCTCGGAAGTTGGGCAATCCTACTTCCGTAGTGATACTGCCTGGGAAACCCAAGGAGGGGTCGCTGTGAGTCGGGTTTGACTCGACGGCACATAAGAACAACGTTTTCTGTAGGAGCTCTGGTAGCATAGTGCCTAAGACATTTGACTGCTAACCAAAAGGCTGGCAGTTCAAACCCATCAGCCTTTCCTCTGAAGGAAGGTTGGGCAATCTACTGCCATACTGAGGATCACTAAGAGTCGGTCCAACTCGAGGGCACTTAACAACAACAACAACGTTTACTGTAACTGATCAGTTCATTGTAACTTTTTCCTTCTTATATTTTGGCTTATGACTAAATATAGTAGAGAAAAATCTGATGTTTGCATTAAAAAAAAATACTATTTCCATAGAGTGGCAGCATTGTGTCTTGAAGGCTAAGGAAAAATACTGATTATTTATCAGTCTGTAGAAACAAAGTTGATAGTGCAGCAAAAGGGTGGGTGCTGGCAAGGTCCATGGTGTGCTTGCTTGGGTCTGTTTGTCAGCCGGGCTGAAAAGAAAAAGTGCAACTCCCAAGGTCTGTGAACCTTCTTCCCTTTCCTGAAACTTAGCAGAGAGGTGGAAAACCCCTAGACCCAGATGACCCATCTTCATTCAACGAGCAAGGCAGAGAAGAGGCAGAAGCATCTGGGCCAGTCCAAGGCGCCCTAGGAGTAGGAGGACCATGGAGAAGTTTCCGACGGTGCTGCAGCAGTACCTCAAGCACCACAGCGCGCTGACCTACAGCTTGGTGACCCTGCTGACAGCTGGCGGGGAGCGGATCTTCTCCGCTGTGGTATTCTCCTGCCCCTGCAGCGCCACCTGGAACCTGCCCTACGGCCTGGTCTTCCTGCTGGTGCCGGCGCTCGCGCTGTTTCTCCTAGGTTTTATGCTGAGCGCGCGCACGTGGCGCCTGCTCACCGGCTGTTGCGCGCCAGGCGCCAGAAAGGGCTGCGGCGGAGGGCAGCGTGGCGCCCTGGTGTGCGTGCACCTGAGTGCCGCCGCCGCGCTCGCGCCCCTCACCTGGGTGGCCGTGGCGTTGCTCGGGGGTGCTTTCTACGAGTGCGCAGCCAGCGGCAGCACAGCCTTTGCGCGGCTTCTGTGCCAGGGCCGTGACCCCAGCTGCGAGGCCCAGCTGCCGCTGGTGCCTTGCAATCAAGCCAAGCTGTCGGACATGCAGGGCCTTCTCAAAGAGCTCAAGGCTCAGTCGCAGGTTAGGAGGTAGCGCGGAACCTCCCTTGTGCGCGAGGTTGGAAGGAGGGAGGGAGGTGGAGAAGAGGCAAGCAAGCTTCTGCTGCGTAGTCAGGGTTGGTGGGGGGAGTCTAACTTATACAAGCCTAGGTGATCTTTCTCTGGGCGTGCGACACCCTGGTAAAACTAAGAAGGCTGCTTGCTTCTTATGAACCGACAGGAGACTATCGAAATAAAGCCAATTAAAAAAAGAAGAAGAAAAAAAGAAAGGCACCTGTTGAGCAAGCGCCTACTCTGTGCCAGATAATGCGCTAGGTAGGCTCTCCAGGTCCTACATTATTCTCTTACGCTTCACAACAACCCAGTCGGGGTATTGTTATCTGCATTTTATAAAGAATACTCTGAGTCTCGCAAAAATTGTTTCTTCAGCCAGGAGAAAGCCAAAGAAGTGTTGCAACAAAATGGGTGTGCCCGGCTGGGAAAGGGACAACCCCACACTGCTTCTGGGCTTCAAGCCCAGAGATTCTTTAAAATGAACATTCGTTTCATGGGAAATGCAGAAAATCTTCATGGTTTGAGTTCTATGGGAGTAACAAACGTAGACTACTCTCTGGGGTCTTGACATGACTTGAAATATGACTGACTTTCCAAGCAAGCAGTGGTACTGGGGCAAGGTTACTGTGACTCCTTTCCCCTTAAGGGATCAAGTTTTAAAACTCCTTTGTTCACTATCATGACAGATGAAATAGTTCAAGCTTTATTTGAGGTATTTTTAATTTTTTTATGAAAAATGTAACTAACCTGTCATTTTGGTATGTTTTCCTAAGGTGTTAGGCTGGATCCTGATAGCAGCTGTTATCCTCTTCATTCTGATTTTTACATCTGTCACCCAATGCCTATCTCCAGTTAGTTTTCTGCAGCAGAAATTCTGGAAAATCTATTTGGAACAGGAGCAGCAGATCTTTAAAACTCAAGCCACAGAGCATGCAACTGAACTGGCAAAAGAGAATATTACATGTTTCTTTGAGTGCTCACATCCAAAGGAATGTAACACCCCAAGCATTAAAGACTGGCAGCAGATTTCATCACTGTATACTTTCAATCCAAAGGACCAGTACTACAGCATATTGCATAAATATGTTAACAGAAAAGAGAAGAATCTCAGTATCAGATCCTCAGAAGGAGATGCCCTGGTTCCTGTTCTTGGCTTTGTAGATTCATCTGGTATAAATTCCACTGCTGAGATATAACCTTAAAAATGAATAGAAAAAGGTCCTTGGAACTATTGTTTTATTTTCTAAAAAATAAATATTAGTGTTGGTTATGCTTATGACTGCTTTTTTCCCCCTTCCACATTACCAGGGTATTTAAAATCTGATACAAAGATTTAGAAATGAACTTCTTTGTTATATATATATATGTATGTGTGTGTGTGTGTGTGTGTGCGTGTGCGTGTGCGTGTGTGTGTGTGTGTGTGTATGTTAAACCATTCCCTCAGAAGTGAAAGACTGGAACTAGAGTAGAAGTCATATATTCTTAGTCTAGTTTGGCTGCTAACCAAAAGGTCAGCAGTTCAAACCCAACAGCTACTATGCAGAGGGAAGATGGAGCCATATACTTCCGTAAAGATTTACAGCCTCAGACACCCAGTAGAAGTGCTTAAGGGTCTAATGGACTCTATGACAGTGAGTTGAGTGTCCTTTCCACTGAATAACAATGCTGCTTTCAAATAAATCATGTTAGTGAAAAAAAAACAGTGAAAGAGCTATGGAACTTCAGATCTTTCTATTAGGTTGCCTGTTGTTAATTTCACATCCACTTTCTTGTGGACAACACTTTGCTCCCAACTTAAAGACACAGGCATTTCATGGCTCTATGTTGTTTGTAGGAGCTCTGGTAGCATAGTGCCTAAGGCACTTGACTGCTAACCAGAATGCTGGTGGTTCAAACCCACCAGCCACTCCTTGGAAGGAAGGTTGGGCAATCCTACTTCTGTAGTGATACTGCCTTGGAAACCCAAGGAGGGGTTGCTATGAGTTGGGGCCGACTCGAGGGCAAATAACAACAACAAACAACAACAATGTTGTTTGTAGTTGTTATGCGCCATCGACTTGTCTCCAACTCATAGCACCCTTATGTACAGCAGAACAAAATGCTGCCCGATCCTGTGCCAGCCTCACTCACAATCCCTACAATACCTGAGCCCATCACTGGAGCCACCATGTTAATTCATCTTGTTGAGGGTCTTCCCTTTTTTCACTGACCCTCCACCTTACCAAACATGATCTCCTTCTCCAGAGAATGGTGCCTTCTGACAACATGACCAAAGTAGGTGAGATGAAGTCTGGTCATTCTCAGTTTCAAGAAACATTCTGGCTGCACTTCTTCCAGGACAGATTTCTTAGTTCTTTTAGCAGTCCACAGTACTTTCAGCATTCTTCGCCAACACCACAACTCAAAAGCATCAACTCTTCTTTGGTCTTCCTTATTCACTGTCCAGCTCTCACATGCATATGAGGCTACTGAAAATACCATAATTTGGGTTAGGTGCACCTTAGTCTTCAAGGAGACATCTTTGCTCTTCAGCACCTGAAAGAGGTTTTTTGCAGCAGATTTGCCCAGTGCTATATATTGTCTGATATCTTGACTGTTGCTTCCATTGGTGTTGATTGTAGAACCAAGTAATATAAAGTCTTTGACAACTTCAATCTTTTCTCCATTTATCGTGATGCTGCTTATTGGTCCAGTTGTAAGGATTTTTGTTTTCTTTATATTGAGGTGTAATCCATACTGCAGACTGTAGTCTTTAATTTTCATTAGTAAGTGCTTCAAGTCATCCTCACTTTCAGCAAGCAAAGTTGTGTCATCTGCATATCACAGGTTGTTAATGAGCCTTCCTCCAGTCCTGCCACATTCTTCTTCATATACTCTAGTTTCTTGGATTATTTACTCAGCATACAGATTGAATAAGTATGGTGAACGGATACAATCCTGACACACTCCCTTCCTGATTTTAAACCATGTGCTATCCCCTTAGGAGCTCTGGTGGTGTAGTGCCTAAGGCATTTGACTGCTAACCAGAAGGCTGGTAGTTCAAACCCACCAGTCACTCCTCAGAAGGAAGGTTGGGCAATCTACTTCCGTAGTGATACCACCTCGGAAACCCAAGTAGGGGTCACTATGAGTCGGATCTGACTTAACAGTAGTGGGTTTAGTATCCCCTTGTTCTGTTTGAATAATGGCCTCCTGGTCTATGTTCCTTATAAGTACAATTAAGTGTTCTGGAATTCCCATTCTCCTCAATGTTATCTGCAATTTGTTATGATCCACACAATTGAATGCCTTTGCATAGTCAATAAAACACAAGTAAACATCTTTCTGGTATTCTTTGCTTTGAGCTAAGATCCATCTGATATCAGCTATGATATCCCTTTCTCCATGTCCTCTTCTGAATCCAGCTTGCATTTCTGGAAGTTCTCTGTCAATATACTGCTGCAACCATTTTTGAATTATCTTCAGTAAGATTTTACTTGCATGTGATATCAATGATATTGTTCGATAATTTCCACATTCTGTAGGATCACCTTTCTTTGGAATGGGTACAAATATGGATCTCTTCCAGTTAGTTGGCCATGTAGCTGTCTTCCATACCTCTTGGCATAGCTGAGTGAGTGCCTCCAGCGGGGTGTCCGTTCTTTGAAACATCTCAATGGGTATTTTGTCAATTCCCAAAGCCTTGTTTTTAGCCAATTCCTTCAGTGCAGCTTCAGCTTCCTTCAATACCATTGGTTCTTGATCGTATGCCACCTCCTGAAATGGATGATCATCTACCAATTCTTTTTGGTATAGTGACTCTATGTATTCCATCTATCTTCTTTTGATGTTTCCTGTATCATTCAACATAATTACCTGTGGAATCTTTCAATATTGCAATTTGAGGCTTAAAGTTTTTCCTCGGTTCTTTCAGCTTGAGAAATGCTGAGTGTGTTCTTCTCTTTTGGTTTTCTAACTCGAGGTCCTTGCACATTTCATCATTATTATTATTATTAATTTTTTATTGTGCTTTATGTGCAAGTTTACAGAGTTTGTTTTACATTCAACGTTTCATTTACATATGGTTTCACTCCCCAATTACAATCCCCAACCCTAACCCACTCTCCTCCCCTCCCTGCCCAGTCACCACCACCACCACCGCAACCACCTGTGCCCCTCACAGTTACGCACTCCCAAGCAAGTCATGGCTCCTTACTTTGCTGCCAAATCTGTGATTACTCAAAGCTCTGATTTAAAGTTCTGTCTTTGCAGGAGACATGAAGACAAGAAGTCCAGTATACTCTTACTTCACACATGCTTAGGATTTCCCTCAACCCTGCTTCTCCCTGAGAACATTCTTTCCTCAACCCTACATTTCCCTGAAAATGTCACTTAGTCTTTCTCCTGAATTTTAATGCCGGTTGTGAAAGAACTGCCTCACATGTCTATACTTTCTTCTTAGTCATTCTTCAACCCTGTAGCCCTTATGTCCCTCCGCTCTTCTGAAATTGCTGTCACCAATACTCCCACGCCCACACAATTACTAATTCAGGAGTTTTTCTTCCCAGTCTCCATCTTACTTGACATGGCTGCACTCAGCTTGCAGAATTCCATTCTCTCTTTGTCTTCTGGGACAATATTTTCTTCTGGTTCTTCTGCTACCTCTAATGGTTATTTGTTTCCTCTGCTGGTCCCACCTGGTCTGTCTTTCATGTTGCTGTCCCCAGAGTTCTATACTTGGCTCTCCTTTTTTCTCCCTTTACCTGTCTTTCTGGTGTTCTCCTCTACTCGTCTACTTTGATGGTTTCCAGATATCAGACAAATTAATGACTTCTAAATCTGTATGTGTAGACCTCACTGTTTTCCTGACTTACAAATCTCTCTCTCAAAATCTCCACTGAACTGTCTATAACTGGATTTGTGATCTGTCTCTTTCCATCAAAACCTCATCCTACTCCTTAACTTGATCACATTTCTATTCATCCCTGTTCTTCCATCTAAAACAAATCATTCTTCCTCAATTTCTTCTTATCTCTCACTTTATTATCTAGTTTTTCAATTAATTTTTTATTATTTCTCTGAAATATTTTGTTCTGTCATCTACCACATTTCTAAAGATATCCTTATCAATCTTTGCTTGAATTATTGTAATCATTTATGACTGATTTCTCATCTTCTAATTGTAAACTCTTCAAACCATTTTCCATGGGGGAAATTAATGTCCTTTTTCAATGCAATCCATATGAGTCGCTCTTTCAAAAATTTCCATTATTCTCTAACACACACACACACACACACACACACACACACACGAGCTCTAGTTGTGTAGTGGTTAAGGCATTTGGCTAACCAAATTGTTGGTAGTTCAAACCCACCAGCCACTCCATAGAAGAAAGATGAGGCAGTCTGCTTCCTTAAAGATTTACAGCCTTGGAAACCCAATGGGGGTTGCTATGAGTCAGAATCGACTCAATGGCAGTGAGTTTGGTCTTTTGATGACTTTCTATATATATATAAAGAGAGAGAGAGAGTATATCTAAAAGGTCCTTAACCGTCAGACTGCAATATACCTAACCATCACCCCACACACATGCATGATAATTGCCCTTCCATCATTCCTGAAGCTGACTGGGCTCCTACTTGCATCCAGGGCTTTGCTCAGGGTATTTCATCAGTCTGGAATTCTCTCTTCCTCCCTTTTCCTGTTATAATCTTATTCTTCTACTAAGATTCATCTCCAAATTATGTTCTCTGTAAATTCTTACCCAATTTTCCTATCAATGTTAGGGATGCAAACTTTTGCTCTGTGCATTCAAAGCCCTTTACTCATATCTCTCTTGCTGCTCTTACCATTTGTCATAATAATCCTTTGTCTATATTTTGTATAATGTCATAAATCCCTAATGAACAGAGTCCAATTTTTTTTTTTTTTTTTTTTTT
>NW_006922017.1:344970-350170 GCF_000298275.1 Orycteropus afer afer | reverse complement strand
TTACTCATATCTCTCTTGCTGCTCTTACCATTTGTCATAATAATCCTTTGTCTATATTTTGTATAATGTCATAAATCCCTAATGAACAGAGTCCATTTTTTTTTTTTTTTTTTTTTTTAGCTATTTGTATCCAATTTCACATCACAATGCCCTGCATGCAGTAAAAACCAACAAATGTTGTTTTTGAGTTTATAGAGTTTGGAAAGAACAAGAATGGTCAATGTCTAATATGTGCCTCCAATTTCTTATGCAGATGGCTTTGGGAAGCACAGTGGTAGCTAGAGAACTAAGCAAATTTAGAGCAGATGCTGTGCCTGCTTTTTCCTATTAGTAATTCAGTTCTAGGTTCAATATTCAGTCAGGAATTTGATGAGATGAGTTGTAAAAACTTTCTCTCTTTGGGAGAAAGCAGTTAAAATTTTTCCCACTTGGCTTTAGAATTAGGGAAATGATTCCAATATAAAGGGCTACATATGGGTAAATGATATGCTAAATGGGAAGGATGCAACTAGTCTCTCTCTTCTCAGAATGAGTTACAAAGAATTATCATCAAATTAGAATTCCTGATAATAAACTTTGTATGTGTGTATGTGTGTGTGCTTTAGGTGCAAATTTACAGAGCAGAATTTGTTTTATATTCAACATTTCATGTACATTTGGTTTCGCTCTTCGATAACAAGGGCACTCTCCTCCTCTCCCTTCCCAGTAACCCCCCGCCCATGCCCTTCATAGTTATGCACTCCTGTGTGTCTTGCATTTCCTCCGTGCGAGTGTTGCCCCTCTGCTGCCCTGTGGTCAGCTGCTCCAAGGGATGCATCACCATAGAGTATGTGTGTGCGTCACCCTGGGTTGTGTGGTCTGCATGTACATCCTATTTACTATGGGGCTAAGAGCCAGCCCCTGGGAATGAGTTTTATTCCAGGCCTGAAGTATATCCCAGGGCCATAGTATTGGAGGTCCTACCAGACTCCATCCGACCAGTAATTCTGGTCATTATTGTGTTTTTGAATTTTTTCCACATTTTTCCTCCCACTCTATCCAGGATCTCCAGTTTTGATCTTTTCCCGAGTGGTTGGCATTGGTAGCCAGGCACCATCTGGTTCTTTGGGTCCGAAGGTCCATCATGTCCTAGGTCTGATTGTTTCCAAATGCTCTTGTATTTTTTGCTCTCTCTTCTGACGATAGGACACCAATTGCTGCATCTTAGATAGCCTCTTGAAAGCTTTTAAGACTCCAGTCACTACTCACTAATGTAGGTTGTGGAAAAAGATTTTTAATGTATTTTATTGTGCCAATTGACTCTGGTGTTCTCCAGTATTATGGTCCTGAGTTGGTAGATCTGTTGGCTCTCTCTCCCACAGTGCTGGATGTCTGTGAGAGATTGCTCTGATGTTTCTGCAAGGATTGCAGGGATTTTGTATCACTGGTAGCTGTGCAAGATTAGCCTCAGCTGAATTTATCCTTGGTCTAGAGTATAATCCTGTTCACGGACCCCCATCTGATCGTCTCAGATGTTTATGTATTTATCTGTAGCATGGTGTTTGGTGTTAATAGTAATATAGTATTGTGGATATACTGGTATTAGCCTCTGTCATCTATATCTTATGTGCACAATTTGGTGTCAATCCTTTTCCTAATGTTATCATGGTGGTCACAGACTCTTTTCATACCATCTCTTCCCTTACCCACATCAGTGTGTGTGCCCCAGCTAGCCCGAAATTAATCCCTCCCCTTCCCTCCCCACCCTGGTAGCCTACAAAGTGAGTTCACTTTCCTTAAACAAACCCTTCCTTGTCTTTTTACAGTAATAGGCTCATACAATATTTGTCCTTCGGCAACTGATTAATTTCATTCAGCATAATGTCCTCCAGGCACATCCACGTTGTCAGATGATTCGCGTATCCCTCATTGTTCATTAATGTAGCATAGTATTCCAGTGTGTGCATGTACCATAATTTGGTTATCCATTCATCCATTGATGGGCATTTAGGTTGTTTCCTTCTCTGCGATAGTGAATTGTGCTGCGATGAACATCAGTGCGCATATGTCTGTTCATGTCCTGCCTCTCACCTCTTTATGATATATTCCTAGTAATGAAATTGCTGGATCATATGGTATTTCTATGTTCATTTTTTAAGGAAATGCCATTCCATTTTCTACAATGGTTGTCCAGTTTTACAGTCCCACCAGCAGTGTATTAGAGTTCCAATCTCTCCACAACCGCACCAGCATTTGTTATTTGCTGTCCTGTTGAACTTTGCTATTATTGCTGGGGTGAGGTGATATCTCATTGTTGTTTTGATTTGCATCTCTCTAATGGCTAAACATTGTGAACAATTCCTCATGTGTTTGTTGGCCACCAGCATATTGTCTTTAGTGAAGTGTCTGTTCAGGTCTCTTGCCCATTTTTTAATTGGATTGCTTATCTTTTGGTGTTGAGGTGTTGAAATTTTGTGTAAATTTTGGAGATAAATCTTTTGTCAGATATGTCAAAGGCAAATATTTTCTCCCAATCTGTAGGTTCTCTTTTTACCCTTTTGATGAAGTCTTTCAATGCACATAAGAATATAATTTCTAAAGGGTCCCTATCATCTAGCTTCTCATCTACCTCCTGTGCATTCTGGGTTATGTCTGATAGTCTACTTATGCCATAAATTAGGGCTCCTAGATTTGCCACTATTTTATCTTTGATGAATGTTATGGTTTTGGCTTTTACATTTAAGTCTTTTATCCAACTTGAGTTTGTTTTGTGTATGGAGTGAGATATGGGTCTTGTTTTATTTTTCTGCAAGTGGATATCCAATTTTGCCAGCACCATTTGTTAAAGAGGCTATCTCTTCCCCCATTTAATGGGTTTTGGACCTTTGTTGAATATCAGCTGTCCATATATGAATAGGTCTATTTCTGGGTGTTTGATTCTGTTCCATTTGTCTATCTGTCTATCATTGAACCAATACCATGCTGTTTTGACTACTGTGGCTGTATAGAAGGTTTTGAGATCCCATTTTGTTCTTTTTCTTCAGTAGTGCTCTGCTTATCTGGGGTCTGTTTCCTTTCTATATGAAGTTAGTAATTGGTTTTTCTATGTCCTTAAAAAATTTTGTTGATATCTGGATCGGATATCACTGCATTAAATGTGTAGATTGCTTTGGGTCATATCCACATTTTCACAACATTCAGTCTTATATGGTTGGGCAATCTACTTCCGTAGTGATACTGCCTCAGAAACCCAGGGAGGGGTCTCTATGAGTTGGATACGACTTGACAGCAGTGAGTTTGAGTTATCCATGAACAAGGCAGGTTCTTCCATTTATGTAGAGCCCTTGTAGTCTCTTGTAGTAGTGCTTTATAGTTTTCTTTGTATAGGTCTTTTGTGTCTCTGGCAAGATTTATCCCTAGATATTTTATCGTGTTAATAGCTGTTGTAAATGGTATTGTTTCCCTTCTTTCTTTTTAGAGGTCTCTTTGTTGGTGTAGAGAAATCCAACCGATTTTCGTATGTTGACCTTGCCATTTTGCTGAACCCTTTTATTAGTTACAGTAGTTCTTTTGCTGAATCTCTTGGGTTTTCTATGTACAGGATCATGTCATTTACAAATGGAGATAGCTTTACTTCTTCTTTGCCAATTTGGATACCTTTTATTGTTCTTTCTTGCTTTATTGCCCTGGCTAGGACTTCTAATAGAATGTTAAATAGGAGTGGTGCTAGAGGGCATCCCTGTCTGATTCCTGTTTGTAAGAGAAATGCTTTGAGTCTTTCTCCATTAACAATGATGTTGGCCATTGGCCTTGCATATATGCCCTTTATTATGTTGAGGAATTTCCCTTCTATCCCTGTTTTGCTGAGAGTTCTGAACAAGAATGGGTGTTGGATTTTATCAAATGCCTTTTCTCCGTCAATTGATATACTCATGTGGTTCTTTTGTTTTGTTTTGTTTATGTGGTGGATTACATTGATTGTTTTTCTGATGTTGAACCATCCTTGCATACCAGGTATGAATTCCACTTGGTCAGGATGTAGTATTTTTTTGATATGTTGTTAGATTCTGTTGGCTAGGATTTTGTTGAAGATTTTTGCATCTGTGTCCATGAGGGATATTGGTCTGTAGTTTTCCTTTTTAGTAGTGTCTTTCGTTGGTGTTGGTATTAGTGTTATGCTTGCTTCATAAAATGAGTTCAGGAGTATTCCATCTTTTTCTATGTTCTGGAATAGCTTGAGTAGTATAGGTGTCAACTCTTCCCTGAATATTTGGTAAAATTCTCCAGTAAAGCCATCAGGGCCAGAACTTTTCCTTGTGTTTTTTGTTTGTTTGTTTTTAATGATCTGTTCAATTTCTTTTTTTGTTAGGTGTCTGTTCAAGTATTTTATCTCTGAGTGGGATAGTTTAGGAGGTCTTGTGATTCCAGAACTCTTCTAGGTTCTCAAATCTGTTGGAGTACAGTTTTTCATAATATTCTGTCAGTATCTTTTCTATTTCAGTTGGTTCTGTGGTGATGACACCCTTTTCATTTATTATTCTTGTAACTTGCATCTTCTCTTTCTTTTCTTTTGTTAGATTTGCCAGTGGTTTGTCGATTTTGTTAATATTTTCGAAGAACCAGGGTTTTTTTTTTTTTTTTTTTTTTTATTTTCTCTATCTTTTTTTTGTTTCATTTATTTCTTCTCTGATCTTTATTATTTCCTTACTTCTACATACTGTAGCTTTCTTTTGTTGTTCTTTTTATAATTGTTGGATTTGTTGAGTTTGTTTCTTTCCTCTGTTTTGGTGTATGCATCTATTGCTATAAACTGACCTCTGAGTACTGCTTTCGCTGTTCCCATCAGTTTTGATAAGATATATCTTCGTTCTTGGTTGTTTCTAGGAATTTTTTTTATTTCATTTTTAATTTTTTCTATTACCGAGTAGTTTTTGAGCAGAGTATTGTTCAACTTCCACTTGTTAGATGTTTTTTTCTTGATCTTCTTATTATTAATTTCTAATTTTATAGCATTGTGGTCCAAGAAGATGCTTTGTTGTATTTCAATGTTATTTAATTTATTGAGGCTTTTTTTATATCCTAACATATGATCTCTTCTGGAGAATGATCCATGTGCACTGGAGAAGAAGTGAATTGTGCTTTTGTTGGTTGGAATGCTCTATATATGTCTTTGAGGTCGAGTTGGTTGATTGTGTTGTTGAATTCTTCTGTACCTTTGTAA
>NW_006922017.1:324860-344390 GCF_000298275.1 Orycteropus afer afer | reverse complement strand
TTTTTTTGTCACGTTGTTGGAGTTTCCTACTTTTCTGTGCTGAGTTAGTTTTGTTGTCAAATGTTTACTCTCTTTTCTTCTTTCTTGTTGGTTTTGTGCTTACTACATCCATATGTTTTCCTTCTTTCTGGGTTTGCTTAGGGGGATTGTTAATTTTCTCTGTGGTTACCTTGGAGTGAATTCTTGTCTCTGTGTTTTTGGAACAGTCTGTTCTATGAGGGCATTGTCTTGTTTTCTTCTCTGTTTGGAAGTTTGTACCTAGAACTTTTATTCTAATTGGTTATTTGCTATTGTTGTGTGCAGATTGACTTCCTTGATTTTTAGTGTACAGTGTTTTATGGTCTTATTTTGAGCATCTATTTCTGATTTGGTTTTAGTGTTGATGTCATGTGTTCTGATTTTATTGTTCTCTGTTGTGTGTTCTCTACTGGAAGGATTTCCTTAAGCATTTCTTATAGGGTTGATCCGGTTTTTACAAAATCCCTTACTTTCTGTTTGTCTGAGAATGTCTTGATATTGCCCTCATATTTGATGGACAGTTTGGCTGGATATAGGATTCTTGGTTGGAAGTTCTTTTCCTTCAGTGTTTTATAAATGCTGTCCCACAGACTTCTTGCCTGCATGGTTTCTACTCAGTAATCAGAACTCAGCCTAACTGTTTGATTATTATAAGTAATATTTCTTTTGTCCCGAGCAGCTCATAAGATTCTTTCCTTGCCTTTGGTTTTGGAGTGTTTGATTATGATATGCCTCGGTGTTTTTCTCTTGAGATCTATCCTGTATGGGGTTCTTTGAGATTCTTGGACAAATATCTTTTCTTCCTTCATGATATGGGGGAAGTTTTCTGTTAGTAAGTCTTCCACAATTGTCTCAGTATTTTTTTTTTTTTTTCACCTTTTCTTTTTCTGGAATTCCAGTGAGGCATATATTGTTTCTTTTCATGTCATCCCATATAACTCTTAGATTCTCTTAATTTTTCCTAAATCTTTGTTCTGATTTTTCTTCATACAGGCTGGTGTCCAGGGATTTATTATCTAGTCGGAAAATACATTCTTCAGCCAATTCTAGTCTATTCTTTTGTGCTTCCACTGTGTTGTTTAATTCTGTAATTTTGATATTCATCTTTAGGATTTTTAACTGCTGTTTTTGTATGAGTTCTGATTGTGTATTAATCTTGATATTTTGTTATTGAATGGTTTTCCTGAGTTCTTCTAGGGTAACTTCTGTGTTCTCCATGATTCTGTTCGGGCTTTCCTTAAGCTCTCGTAGAGCTTTATAAACATATCTTCTACATTTCTTCTTGGATAATTTTATTGCCTCCTCTTCTTCCATGTTTAATGAGACTTTTGTTTGGGATTTTACTTCTACTATCTTATCCTGTTTTTATTTTTTTGTTGTTGTTTGATTTGAGGTTGCCTCTTGTTTCCTAGACATTTTGAAGTTGTCTTTAACTGTTATTTATGTATTGATTTGTTTTGTGTTGGTTTTATGATTTAATATTTTTGGAAAGGTGCAGTTGGTGTAATTTTTGTTTTTGTTGTTGTTATTAATTCAGTTGTGCTGGGTTGCTCTGCAGGTTTCTTTGTGATGATGGAATCACTGTGTGGAATGTTGATGCAGGTCTCTGTTTGTCGTGAAGGGAGTTTAGGATTTGAGCCAGGAGATGTTATGGTGGCTTAATGTGGTTTTTCTATTGGATGAGGTAGGGCAGAGGCAGAGAAAGGATGAAGAAAAGGGGGTGAGGGAAGCTCCAAGATGCCTGGAGCCATTTCCAAGGCTTTGAGCGTGCTGCTAATGATGACATTATACAGTTACTCACAGGCCCACAGCTCAAGTTCAGCAAAGAGTCCAATTGTTAGGGGGCCACCACTTTCTTCCAAGTTCAGACATCTACATAAAAACCCCTCCCTCCAGGCCCCTCTGTGCCAAAAAGCTGACCTCCAATAACTGCCCCAATCTACAAAGTGAGTTCATCACAGGGCCCACCCACTTGTGGCTTGATTCCTTTCTCTGCTCCCTCTCAGTGGTCTCAAGTTTACTGATAAAAGCAGGTGCTGAAGGTAGATCCGTGGAGTGGCCAAAGGTCCTCCTGTGTGTTCTCTCCACTGCCCCAGGGAGCCCTCCAATGCCCTGTCTCACTGGCGAGTCATCACTCCACAGGGCAGGGTCACCTGTTTTGTTTTGTTTTGTTTTCCTTTTGGGTAATTGCACTGCCCCTTTCTCCTTTCTAATCCTACTCTCCTGAGTTTGGTGTACTCTGACTTAATGAGCTGTTCAGAGTGCCAGAATCCCCACTTCAAATTGCTGCACCTAGTTTTTCAGGCACTAAGATGCTGGAGGGAACTATCATGTGTCTTACAGGAAAGATGCCATCTTCCTACCTCTGCACATTTCATTATAATTGACATTGTCTTCTTGAGCTGCTCTTTGAAATCTTTTGTTCAGGTCTTTTGTCCTGTTGAGTCTTCCATTTGCTTTAGCTACTCTGTGTTCAAGGGCAACTTTCAGAGTCTCTTCTGACATCCATTTTGTTCTTTTCTTCCTTTTCTGTCTTTTTAATGACCTGCTGCTTTCCTCATGCATGATGTTCTTGATGTCATCTCACAGTTCCTCTGGTTTTTGGTCATTGGTGTTCAATGCATCAAATCTATTCTTTAGATGGACTCTAAATTCAGGAAGGATATAATCAAGGTCATATTTTGGCTCTCATGCACTTCTTTTAATTGTCTTCAGTTTCAACTTGAACTTGTATATGAGCAGTTGATGGTCTGTTCCACAAGATACTGAGCTTCTCCATCACTTCTTGCCACACATGTAGTCAATCTGATTCGTATGCATTCCATCTGGTGAAGTCCATATGTTTAGCCACCATTTGTGTCATTGAAAAAAGGTATTTGTGATGAATAAGTTGTTGATCTTGCAAAATTCCATCATGCGATTTCCAGTGTTATTTCTATCACCAAGGCCTTATTTTCCAACTACTGATGATTCTTCTTTGTTTCCAACTTTTGTATTCCAATCACCAGTGATAATTAACACATCTTGATTGCATGTTCAGTCAATTTCAGACTGCAGAAGTTGGTAAAAATCTTCAATTTCCTCATCTTTGGCTTTGGTGATTGATGTGTAAATTTTAATAATAATAGTGTTAACTGTTCTTCCTTGTAGGCGTATGAGTATTATCCTATCATTGACAGCATTGTACTTCAGGCTAGATCTTGATACATTCTTTGTGATAATGAGTGTCACACCATTCCTCTTCAATTTGTCATTCCTGGCATAGTAGATCATATGATTGTCTGATTCAAAATGGCCAAAACCAGTATGGCTCTAGTATGGTTGCCACAAAAAAAAAAAAAAGTACAGAAATTGATCATGAAAAGGAAAGTGAAAAATTTTAAATCCAAAATTTGAGAAGTGTTTTAGGATAATTGCAGGTAATAACTTGTTTTCAATTTGTGGGACCAGAGGAAATATTGTGATACTAAGGAGCTCTGGTAGTGCAGTGCCTAAGGCACTTGACTGCTAACCAGAAGGCTGGCGGTTCAAACCCACCAGCCACTCCTCAGAAGGAAGGTTGGGCAATCTACTTCCATAGTGATACTGCTTTGGAAAGCCAAGGAGGGGTCACTATGAGTTGGGTCTGACTTGACGGCACATAACAACAACATTTGTTATGGTAAATTTCAAATATGGAAAAAGGTAAGAGCATAGTATTATTAGCTTCCACATAGTCATCACAGAGCTTCAACAGGATGGGGTGTCAAAAATGATCCCCACCAGACAAAAAACAGAAATACAAATTGTGACCTAATTTACCTTAGAGGAAAGAGAAGTGGGGGAAACCTGTGAGAAACTGAAATATGTAGACTAGGGAAGAGAGCCTTCACTCAGAACAAAATATGCAAAGACTCAGAGGTGAGAAAGATCTTAGCTAGTTGGAAGCCTTAAGGGGTACTGGATAAATGAGCAAGGGACAGATCATGTAGGGCCTTAAAGTTGTGTGAAGGACTTTAGTTCTCATCCCATGGGCATTTTAGGAAGATTGATTTGCTTTTCTTGTGGAAAAACTTATGTCCAGGGTAAGAATGCGAGCAGAGTGGAAGTGGGGAGCTTAACCAGGAGGCCACTGCAGTGGAAACAGATGGGGTGCACTTGACCTGGTGATGAATTTAGACAAAGTGGATAGATGTGAAATAGATTTTGTATGTAGACATGACAGGATTTGTTGAGGGAAAGAATGTAAGAATTAGAGCAATGCAATCCACAGACCAGATTCTGTTGCTTGATAATATGCCAGGACATTTCAGGAGACACTGCCTTCTATTAGACTGTCATTCCTGTGCACCCCCCGCATTTATGGCTGTTTTCTGAGTTTTGAAAAATTAATTATAAAGACTTTAAACTGTAAAATAATTGAGCACAAATCAGAGAGTTAGTGCATCTTCCACTCTCAACAAACCCTTGAGGTGGCTTTTTTACCTTTTGTTACATTAGGTCATTAAAAAGAACCAGTCAGCAGGGCCAAATAATGTGTTGTTGAGACTCACACATAACAAAGAAGTTGACAGCAGAAACTGCATGGTCAGTCTTTTTCTATTGCCTAAAAAATAATTTTAAAAGTCATACCATGCCACTTTCAGTGTTGCATCTTTCATTTAATTTTCTAACTTATTTTTGTATATTCTTTTATATGTTCTTCCCTTTCAATAATTTTTTCCAGTCTACCAGTAACATCTTCAATGATATCAAATTGTCTCTAAAGTGATTTATGCTTCCTTTTACATTCTCTTACACAGTCTTTAATAATTATTATAAAAGTATATGTACTTATGATTTTTTAAAAATTGTAATGATAGAGAACTGTGTGAAGTAAAAAGTACAATTACTACCTCATTTCTTTGCAAAATGTTCTTCCCAAAGGTACCCATATACTTTGTGTCTATACAAATACATTATGTGTAATTTTCACATAAAATATTATTCTTCCATGTCAGTGTATAACAACTTAACTCATTAACAATTACTAAATAGTGTTCCACTGGTTATGATCCTTTTTTTTTTTTTCCTCTTTGAAACATACATACACATTCATGAAGTATGAAGGATAAACATCAAATTGTTCATTGTGGTCACTTCTGGAGACTAAGATTGAGGCAGAGGATTTTTTTTTTTTTTTTAACTTCAAACACTTTTGATCTTTAAAATATTTTGTAATGAATAATAAATAATATTACCTGAGTAATGAGAAAGATTAAGAATAAATAAAAAATTAAAAAAAACCTTACACTGGTGTAGGATTTTACAGTAGACAAAGCAAGTTTGCATCCTCACTTCATTTCATTTTCCTGACAGCCTGTGCAATACTCATTAAACATTCATTCACATTCACAAGTGAGGAATAAAGGGCACAAAGATTGTATTACTAGTTCAAGGTTACATGGTCAATGAAGGCAGAACTGAAGCTAGGAGGCTTATCTTCTCTAGATGATATGGTTCCCTGTGGCCATGTGACTTTTTGTTACTGAACCAGATTTTTCCCTTTTGAGCCCATGTTCCCTTGTGAGCAGTGGAGATGCAAATGGCCCCAATGAGCCCCAATATTTTTCACATAATCCTGTAACTTGGCAACTACTGATAAGGGCTATAGGGGAATAGCTAAGTCCACTTTGAATAAACATATGAGACCAAGAGACAGATGAGTTAATTCATGGTGGGAGAATGGTCACCACCGTTTGGCAGGACACACCGCTCCTCTGGGTCAGGCTCCGCACAGACCCACATCCTTGGCTCAAGAAGAATTTCTATACTCTGTGTGTGCAGTTGCTTACTGGTTCACCAAAAGTTTTTTCATAATTAACCCTGATCTTATTCTGCCCTGAAGCCTTAACCTTAGAAGAGACTCAGACATAATGTCTTCTGTTAATATTTGCTGAAAAATATTTTAAAGGATGAGTCAGCATTGTATTGAGTACTGGCAAGGTGATACACTGCAGAGGGCACAAGGTGAGACATGATCTTTTGCTCCATCCAAGACCATGGCCAGAAAGTGGAGGAGAACATTCACAAAGAGAATTAGTGAAAATGTCTCAGGCTGCAAAACATCTTGGAACCTCTAAGTTTCACAACACTTGCATCTTATCTACCAGGTGGCCTATAGTAAGTAACTCTTCCTAAGATAACTCCTCTTAAGACAAAAGATGGAGAACCACTCCCTGTTTGAGTCAGTTCTAGCAGCTGCTGTTGCTACCTACGTCTGTCAGCAGCCAACTCCCAGCCAGAGCCTATACGACATATGTCAAACCGTGGGCCTGCCCTATAAACTAAGCCTTTAGTGGATCCTGTTTTGTCTCTTCCTTTTGTTACCTACCTATGAGATATCTTTTGTGACTTGTAATATAATGATTGTGGAATTGATTGTATTCTTATATTCTAGCAGAAAAGACTTGTATCAAAAAAGGAGTATGTTCTGTCAAGACTCTTAGCCATAAGACCAAAATACTAAAATCTTCCAAATGAATGAAAACTCTAAGAAGATAAAGCAAGTTATTGTCATTTAAGAATTATGACATACTAAGCATAGAGAAGAATATTAAAGCATTTGTTTACAGATTAAAGAACAGTTACAAAGCAAACATACATGTAATCTTAACAGAGGGGGAAGAAATAATACGTTTCCACAACCCGCAAACCCCCTATCTTATGTGTCCCTTCATGGTACCAACCCTCTAGTAGTTGGGGAATGATTATTTTCCTAATTTTATTTTTAATTTTACCAGCTATATATGCCTAACAAATTAATGTTTAGTTTTGCCTGCTTTGAACTATATAGGAATGAAATTTTCCTTTAAGAATTATTTTGCGATGTTTTACAGTTATTTTTGTTTGAGAGATTCATCAATACTATATCTAGAACAACTTGTTTATTTTGATTGCTGTATAGTACTTCACTGTATTAACATATGAGTCTAGTTATCAATTTAACGGACATTTGAGTTGTTCCCAGTTACTGGCTCTTATTAGCGATGCTGGGCTAACCATTCATGTACTTAAATTATATTATACGTGTACTTTTCTCCAGGATATATTCCTAGGAACAGATAGTATGCATAGAAGGTATGCACATATGCCAGTTTTCTAGATAACACCAAATGTTTTCCATAAAGGATGTACCAATTTACATTATTATGAGAGTTCCCACTGCTTCTCACCTCTGCAGTACTTGATATTTCAGATTACTTTTTGTTACTCATGTGAACATGCAATGATCTCTCTCTTTTGGTTTTAATTGGCATTTCCCTGATCATTAAAGGTTTTGAGTATCTTTTTCCTATGGGTAATGGCCATTTGGATACCATCCTCTTTTAAAAAACGCCTAATCGAGCCTTTCCCCCATTTTAAAAAAAATATATTTGCGTTGTCTGTCTTTTTCTTGTTGACTCATAGGAGTTCATTATTATTTTATTCACTTAATCAACAAATGTTAATTAAGAGCTGGCTATGTTCCAGGCATGTTCTGAGTACTTGAGAGATATCAGTAAACCAACAGCAAAGATCCTCCCCTTGTGGAGCGTGCATTCTAGGAGGAGAGAGAAAATAAACACTTACCATAATAATTAAGTAAATAATTGGGTGTATGTTTTGGTTTCCTAGTGCTGCTCTGACAGGAATATACCACAAATGGGATGGCTTTAACAAACAGGAGTTTATTCTCTTACAATTTTGGAGGTTTTAAGTCTGAGTTCAAAGGGGCTGGGTGAAAATCCCTCAGCCTTGGGCTTCAGCTCTGCCTTCTGCTCCTGGCCCACTGAAGCTGGAGGCTTTTTTCTTCACCCAGTTGTTGGATGCTGAGGCTGACAAGCCCAAGGTTGACAAGTAAAAAGGCACAGTCCCAATGTTACCAAACAACACAGCAGTCCATTGATTCAACTCCACTGAGAGTCCCAAGATCGGCAGAGCATGGCAGGCTGCTGAACAACAGCAGGGCCACGTGCAGGGTTTAAGAGTGCCATAAGCTAGAGACCATTCTCAAAGCTGCTTCTTATATACTGGAAGCAGACCTCATTCCGAAAGCAGCTACTCAGCTGTTCCAGTAGATTGCACCATGGAGTTAATTACCAATCTCATCATGAGGAATAACTACATTCAGCTGCCCAGCCATTCAATCAGGCCCAGACAAGTTGACACGCAAACTTAACTACCACAGCGTGTAAGGAAGGGAAGAAAATTATTTAAAAAGGGGGGGGGGTACTCTAGAAGGTATTAGGAATACTGGATGTTGGAGAGGGATTGACCTCGTTGAGAAGTGACCTTTGAGCAGAGACTTGAAGAGGTGAAGATTTAGCCAGTGTGACCTGAGAATAGTGAGCTGTGGGGAAGAGTACTCTATCAGGTCAGAAAAGCAAGGGTGTTTGAGAAAATCAAGTAAAGCCTTTGGGCCATGGTAAGGACATTGGCTTTTACCCTGAATAAAATGAAAAACCACCTCACACATTCCCCACAATCCTGAAATCATCTGATGACTGAGTCAGACCATTTGTCTCTCTGGAATAATCAGCAGAAAGCAAGAATATGCTGATTAAGAGAAGGGGAAGTGATGCTCCTTTTAGACTATAGGCTTTCATAGCCTGAAACCAGGGAAATGATTCTTGAGATCTAATGGAATATGACACTGTGAAAATAAAGTCAGATGGACAGTTTGTGTGTGTGTGCGTGTGTGCTCATATACCTTGCATACATTTTGGAGAGTTGATTTTGCTAGGATAATGTACTGAAAAAACCTTTGTCTTATAAACTTATTGATAACAATGAGAAATGAATTTGTACATTCAGTAGTCTCTGCCAACAAAAGCAGTCCTGGACAAACACATAAAACTAGGTAAAGTTTGTTTTAAAATTGTGCAACTCACTGTTCAGTGATTCTGGTTTTCAGTTTCCTGGCTTCATTTAACCAATGCCATCATGTATATCACCTGCTTTTTAATGTATTCTTTTTCAGTCATTCAAGAAAACATCTAAACATACATTGAGAATACCTATGATATATGGGAGTCATCTATGGAAGTAGAGGACACAGGATTTGTATCCCAGATCAGCCTTTCTGAGGATGCAATCTTCAGCACCTCTCCAAGTCTCTGTCTCAGGACCAGCAACCATATCAATTGCCCATATGGTTTTTGTGTGATTAAATGAGATAGTGCCTAGAAAGTGTTCAATAAACAAAATTTTTAATTTTTGCAAAGCAGTGCGCTAAATGGACTAGAGAAGAGGAAAGAAATAAAATGTAGCCTCTACTCTCAAAACATTGATAGACAAGTAAGTAGACAAATAACAATTCTATGAATAAGAATAATATACATTAAAATACACTATAATGTATAAGGTATTTCTTATTAAGAAATAAGAAAATAAATTCTACCAAGGATTATTCAGAGAAGTTTTCATTGAAGAGGTGATATTTTGGCTAAAGCTTGCAGAGTGAGTTGGATTCCTATCTTCAAGGAGGGACTGCAAGGTCAAGGTTACTGAGTTTATGACCCCTCAATGTCCCTGGCAGCCCAGAGCCTCACAGTAAAGGCTCCTTTCAATATATATATTATATACAGTGCCATATATATATATATATATATATATATATATATATATATCATTGTGGGTCAAAACAGGCCAACCCTTCCCTATATAGAAAGCTCTCAGATAATCCTATCTCCTTTATCTAATTTCTCTGCAACTTACTTCTTAGAATCACTTATCTTTTCTTCTTTAGAGATGTTTGCTGCTCTGGTGCAATGCATTGTGTCGTGTTGTATGCAGGTTCAGGTGCAAGGTGCTGAAATGAACTTCAGGTCTCAGACTCTATCGCCATTGGATCTCAGGTTATTGCCACAGTTTTGTACTGGGTTTACCAGTCTACAATCTCTCCCTCTTCGAATCCCTCCTTCCTGCAATTGCAGAATCAGTTTTCTAAAACACCAGATCCTATCACCACTCCCTGAATGAGGTTTGTCTCATAAAATCTAGACTCTAAGTTCCAACGTGTTGAAGGAAGAGGCTGATGGGCCCAATTTATGAAGCAAGAGAGAGGTATTTTTATAGGCTACATTTTCTCTGAGCAAACAAATCTGCTAATTTTATGTAGGGTTTTTGGAAGTGGTAGCTTTCAGGAATTTGTGATCTTTCAAAAGTGGGAATTGTTTAAGAAAATTGGTGGAACTCTATGGAAGCATGATTATTGGAGTAAAAACTATTGCTAATTGACTGACTCAGAATTACGATCCTGTCATAGGCTTTCAGAAGTGTGAGATGATTACTGATTGACTGACTGGCTTTCAGAATCATGATGACTGGGTCTTATTAGGATAAGCTGCCATTTGGCTGCAGGTGTTTCTTATTCATAGATTGGGTCTATAAACCAATTTTTTTTCTCTCTTGAATTTGGGGGGTGGGGAAATTTTTATTTTTACTTGAGAAGAGAGACTGTGTTTGATTTTGTTCCCCATTATATACCCAGTGCCTAATATGGTGCTTGGCTTAGTAAATAAATCTAAATTCCTTTGCTTATCATTCAAGGCTCTTAAAACCCACTTACCCTTACCCTCATCCCACCTATATTCCATTGTTTTTTCATTACTTTTCAATATACAGTTTCTGATTTAATCAGGCCGGTTTTCTGTTGTGCCACACCCATTATCACCAGCATAAAACATACCAGCTCATTTTCACTCTACTCAGCTGATTTTGTTTCCTCTCATGATCCCAATGTCAGGCTTGGGTTTTAATTTTACCCTGCTTAGAAGCTCTGGTAGTGCAGTGATTAAGGCATTCAATTGCTTACCAAAAGATCTGTGATTTGAACACACTGGCCACTCAGCAGGAGAAAGACAAGGCAGTATGCATCCATAAGATTTACAACCTTGGAAACCCTATGGGGCAGTTCTATTCTGTCCTATGCAGTTGCTGTTAGTCGGAATTGACTCAATGACAGTGAGTTTTTCCTCACAAGTTATCATTTAGTCTGTTATTATTTCATGGATGCTGCAGAAAACATGAAATTTCTGGTCTAATGAACAAAATACTATTAATCACAGCAGAGCAAACAGTGTGAGCATAATATTTGCATTGATTCCCCTTGACCCCAAGTCCCAAGGGGGCAATGTGGAAGCCTAAGGATACCTGCTTACACAGCCAGTCGCATTACTGGAGAGAATGCAGAGCTTGGGGAACTGCCATTTATAACCAGTAGTAATCATGTCACTATTATTGATTTAGAATATTGGTTTAGAGCCCCGATGACACAATGGTTAAGCAGTTGGCTGCTAACTGAAAGGTCCAGGCTTCAGGACAGTTTCTCTGTGGGAGAAAGGTAAGGCAGTCTGCTTTCATAAAGATTTACAGCCTTGGGCTAATTCTACTCTGTCCTATGGTTTCGCTAAGAGTTGGAATCAAGTCAACAGCAATGTGTTTTTTGGTTATTAGCAATCAAGATTGCTCTTGTCCCAGAGGGAGACATCACCTCATCCCTCAGGTTGCTTGCTACAAGCACAGTCCTGAGAAATGGCCTGGGTAAAAAGCAATCAGAGCCTTGCATTCTTGGCATGCTAGCAAGATGTGTAGGAACACATTAAAAAAAAAACAAAAAAACCATGGAAGACTATCTCCAAGCACACCTTTTTCATTATCAAGCCCTGTTTCAAATCCTACTTCCTCCTCAATGCCTTCCCCAGCTATGTCAGTGCACAGAAATCTTCTTTCTCTGAACTCTTGTGATTTTATCTTTCAGAATCACTATAGTGCTTGATCACATACTTCTTTGTGCCGTATTTAAAAGATGTGTTTTCTCTTCCTAATACGATTTTACTAGACTTAACTATCAGAAACCAGCAACAAAACTGACAAAAATGCAATTTTTTAAAAAATATTTTATTAAGAAGGAAAATTTTTGGGTATAACAAATATTGCTTGAAATGTTGAGACACAAAGTATTTAGCCACAGACAATCACCACCCAGATGCTGCGTTTTGGTACATATGTTGTCATTCCTAGACCCAATTCTGGTATGGCATTCCATTTCTTAAAGGCAGATTATAGGATAAGGAAAACAATTAAGTAAATATATTTAATATTTGTCTTACGTATATTTAAGAAACAACATTTAGGAAACTTTTTTTTTAGTGGAGTATACACCAACAACTGAGGGGCTTTTAATGATCCACAGAACACAGTTTGGGAAACATACTTCAGATAACCAGAGGCAGTTGGTTGTCAACTGTCATTTAGCTTATTCTTAGCAATATCTCATATTTAGCAATATTCTTAAATCACATAGTCTAAGTCAGTAATTACAATATGAATAAATTCAAATATGAGGCATGGCCAAGTTATGAAGCAACTTGATTCAATGGTCAAGCAAATAGATGAAAACATAGGAGACTCATTAAACTGTAGTTTAGTTCCTGGAGACCAGATCATTTTGTGTTGAGGCAGCTTAAAGATACTTAAAAACACTTGGAGAGAAACAAAAAACAAACCCACTGCCATCAAGTCGATTCTGATTCATAGTGACCCTATAGGACAGAGGAGAACTTCCCCACAGGGTTTCCAAGGCTATAAATCTTCAAGGAAGCAGATTCCATCATCAATCTCCCATGGAGTGGTCGGTGGGTTTGAACCATCCATGTTTTGGTTAGCAGCCCAATGCTGTAACCACAGAGCCAAAGAGCTCCTCACTTGAAGAGAGGGCAGTGCATAAAATCAAAAGCACATATTTTTCTTCCTAAAAATCAAAACAATCCTAATCCCTTTCTCAGCTCCCAGCTTTGCCCAAGATTTTTGATGAGACAACTGTTCCTATTCAATTCATATGCAATCTAAGAAGATTTAACACTAAAGACCCTACATTCTTTTAAATTTGTTTCCCACTGTACATACCAACACAATTCCACAACCTTTCCAGGCTCATAAGCACATTTATTCCAGCTAGAAGCTGCCTAACTTCCTTTGCAGATGTGGGTGACACTGACCTTTAAAACAGTCATTATATTTTCTTAAAGTCTAAACTTCTATTCCAGGTCATCTATATCTCCACTCCAATTTGAGATCTAACAAGTTTTAAGTATAAATTGTTAGATCTTGGCAAATAAGATTATTGGCAGCGCAAGACAACGGACAGAGGTATCTCTGGTTAAAAATGTTGGGTGTATTTAAATACACATTCAGCTTCAATAATATGAGGCAAGGTTTTTTTTTTTTTTTTTTTTTTAATGTCATAAAGCAAACTGAGAACAGGAAAAGAGGCAAAAGCATGCAATTTTTGGAAGCTGGAAAGCAGATGGTAAGTGGTAATTAGCCTAACAGAACTGAGAAATCTGAATCCCAATCTAGACGTGGAAAAAGATAAGAAGTAATATGGTTAGCATGATTTACCTTGGAATCTACAAAAGACTCAGGAATTAGCAGAACCAGTCACTTCTGGAAATGGAACTAAAAACAGTACAGGTTGAAAAATTGTTTAGGAAGGAATTAGTTCCCCAAATCTCTGTCCCCATTCCATGCAACCAACAACTACTAATTCCTACCCTGGAAGAAGATGGGAGTTTTAATTTCTAGATATGATTTTTTAAAAAGGTTTCTGAACTGAGGGACACTAGGAACAGTTGAAGATAGGGACTCTATAATGAACAAATGGGAGTTGAGTTAAAATGTATAAACTGAGTTTTTACTTCTCCAGTGCTCTTTCCCAGCCTGGCTCCCAGAATGTTGGTATTCAGCATATATTCTTTAGGAAGTAAGTCAAAAGAGCCACTTACAGGAAATCTGACTGCCCAAGAAAAGAGACATCAATAAAATGACACACTTTGAAATTCATATTTATGTTCCCCAATTTATCATCTTACGTTGAAGCCTATAATCTATAAAAGCCAATAAAGTTCAGAGCATCCAAAATGAGTGAATAGCCAAGGAGCTCCAAAGGCTTGAGAAAAGTATGAGAGAGAGAAATAAATAAGGTATTACTTGGAGGAAACAAAGTCTATTTAGATTTAAGAAAACTTACATTAAAAAAAAAAAAAAAACAAAAAAACTCCTGTTAATAGTTTTAACAGTAGTGACTTCATATATATAAGAGGAGATCTTGCATGTGTGAAATAATACGATGGTATTAAAAACTTTTAGAGGACATAAAAGAATCTTGTTGTTGTTGTTTTTATGTCCATTGAGTCGGACCCGACTCATAGTGACCTCTCCTTGGGTTTCCGAGGTGGTATCACTACGAAAGTAGATTGCCCAACTTCCTTCCAAGGAGAGGCTGGTGAGTTTGAACCACCAGCCCTTTGGTTAGCAGTCAAGTGCCTTACAAAAATCTGAAAGCAGAATTAAAAAATGGATTCCAGCAGGACAAAGATAAATTGTATAGACTAGGATGGGATAGGATAGGATAAAATAAAACCAATTACATAATTCAACAATTTTTCCCAAAATGTGAAGATTTCTAGATTAAAGAGTTCCATCAGGTGCCCAGCATAGTAAAAGGATAAAAATCCATGTGAGACATAAAATCTGCAACTCTGGAACTGGGGATAAGGAGAAGATCCTAAATATTTCTAAAGAGAAAGGACAGATCGAGAATCGGATGGCATTGGACTTCTGAATAACAACTAGAAGTTGGTTGATTGTGTTTTTATAAACTTTATCTCCCAGTCATTCTTTAGCAGGAAGCTACTACATTAAGCACTCTTCTAGAAGAGGAGTACTCCAAGAAAGGAAGTCATGGGATTTAGGGAACAAGGGTTCCCACATGATATAGAGAGGAAGAGAATCATCAGGATCATGGGGAAGGGAAAACCCAAGGCAAAATAATGAAGAAATCAGCACCTTCATAATAAGATTAACAGTATACATTAGGAGTTAGAGAGGAAGAAAGTTAAAATTACACAGAATTATTAACACTTAATGTTTACTGGAAAATTCCTGGCATCTCTTTCAAATAGTATATAGTGGTTTTAAAACATATCCACAAATTCCTTTAAGCTCCTTCTTTTTAAGAGAGATTAACGTCCTCATTCAGTGTGGACTGGACTTAGTTATTCACTTCTTATGAAAAGAAAAAAGGGGAAGTGATGATATGTGCCTTCAGAACTAAGTTATAATATGCATTGCAGCCTCTTTTCTCCTGGTGCTCTCACTCTGGAAGAACTTAGCTACCATGTTGTGAGGATACTCAAGCATCTTATGGAGAGGTGTATGTGGGCCTCTCAACTTCCATGTGAGTAACCTGTCTTGGAAAGAAATTCTCCAGCCCTAGTCAAGCCTTCAGATGGTTGCAGACCCTACTGACATCCTAATCACAACTTTGTGAGAGACCCTGAACCAGGTCCACTAAGGTGAGATGCTCCTGAATTCTTGATACACAGAAACTGGGAGATAATAAATGTTGGTTTAAGCTACTAAGATTCAGGGTGATTTGTTATACTGCAGTAGATAAAAAATACATAGATAGCCTTTTGTTATCGAACAATATCATTAATATCACATGTAAGTAAAGTTTTGCTGAAGATAATTCAAAAATGGTTAGAGCATTTTGATGGAGATATTTAAGCCAGATTCAGTAAAGGGCATGGAATAAGGGATATTACTGCCGATTTCAGATGGATCTTTTCTGAAAGCAAAGAATACCAAAAAGATGTTTACTGTGTTTTATTGACTCTGCAAAGGCATTTGACTGCATGGAATATGACAAATTAATGGATAATATTGTAAAGAATGGGAATTCCAGAACACTTAATTGTGCTCTTGAGGAACCTGTACATAGACCAAGAGGCAGTCATTCAAACAGAGTAAGTGGATACTGAATAGTTTACAACCAGGAAAGGTGTGTATCAGAGTTGTAGCCTTTCACTATGCTTATTCAATCTGTATACTAAGCAAATAATCTGAGAAGCTGGACTATATGAGAAAGAACATGTCATCAGTATTGGAGAAAGACTCATTAACAATCTGCCATATGCAGCTGACACAACCTCGCTTGCTAAAAGTGAAGATTTGAAGCACTTACTGATGAAGATCAAAGACTACAGTCTTCAGTATGGATTACATCTCAACATAAAAAAAAAAAAAAAAACTCAACCAAAAATCCTCACAACTGGACCAATATGCAACATCACAATAAATGGAGAAACGAATTAAGTTGTCAGGGATTCATATTATTTAGATCCACTATCAACATTCATGGAAGCAGCAATCAAGAAATCAGACAACATATTGCACTGGAAAAAACTGCTGCAAAAGACCTCTTTAATGTGTTGAAGAGTAAAGATGTCACTTTGAAGACTAAGGTGCGCCCACCCCAAGACATGTTATTTTCAATCCCTTCATATGCATGTGAAAGCTGGACAATGAATAAGGAAGAGTAAAGAAGAAGTGATGCCTTTGAACTGTGGTGTTGGCAAAGAATATTGAACGTACCATGCACTGCCAGAAGAAGAAACAAATCTGTCCTGGAAGAAGTGTAGTCAGAATACTCCTAGGAAGGGAGACTTTGTCTCATGTACCTTGGTCATGTTGTCAGAAGGGACCATTCCCTGGAGAAGGATATCATGCTTGGTAAAGTAGAGGGTCAGTGAAAAAGGGAGAGACCTTCAATGGGATGGACTGACACAGTGGCTGTGACACTGAGCCCAAGCGTAGCAAAGATGGTGAGGATGATGCATTGTTTCATTCTGTTGTACATAGGATCACTATGAGTCAGTCAGAGCTGATTTGACAGCACCTAACAACACCTAAGGCACTTGACTGCTAATCAGAAGGCTGGTGGTTCAAACCCACCAGCCACTCCTCAGAAGGAAGGTTGGGCAATCTATTTCCATAGTGATACTACCTTGGAAACCCAAGGAGGGGTTGCTATGAGTCGGGTCCAACTTGACGGCTCACAACAGCAACACAATAACCTTTTGAAGTCTGCTAACTTATGATGACTTTAATGTCCCCTTCACTCTCAGCAGCTCTGCAATATTAGATCTTACCTCCTTTACCTGAATGTCACAGATTCCTCTTCCTCTGATAGCCATAGAGCAATACTGGGGGAAGTTTTACATTTTGTGCATGTATAGAAAAGGGCTATAATTTTGATGTGTTAAGGAAATGGCAATTGGCATGTGCCCAACTACTGGCTGGTGGGCACACTTTTCTTCCTTCCAGCATTGCAGTTCTCATAGACATCAAAGATTCATCTTAAATCTTGAGTCAGTTCTCCCAGCCCCACCCCACTGCAATAACTGAACAACAAGGTCACATCAGCAGGTTTGGGTAAGAATTTTTTTAGATAATAAACTGACAGGAAACTTAATGCATATGAAATTATTGAGAGGAGATTCACACAAGTTGGGGAAGAGCTTTGGTATTAGTGATAAGAGTATAGAAGGCTAAGAAAATGTATAAAACATTCCATTATTAACAATATGGAAAACCAAAAATTGTGGAGGAAGGGAAATCTGCTATGGTTCAGTGGTGTAATATTTACACAGTCATGGTATTGTGACCACTGAATATTGTTCTGACCCCGATTACAACATACTAGGAGTAAGGAGGGTCAGGAAGTTAAGCCATATGTGTGGTTGGGGTAGAGGCTGTGTGTGAGAAAACCACATCTTTCCTGTGAAGATTTAAAAACAAAAAAATGCCTCACATTGAAACAAAATCAAGAAAAAGCTGTATAAGCTTGTTAGAGAAATGCAGTAAATACCAGAAGAATCAGTTATAAGAGCAGAGAGGAGGGGCTGCTGTGAAGCAGGAAATGGTGACAGAAGGTGGAAGTGGTGGAGGTCAGAGTGGGAGGTAGGCAGGAGACTTACATTCTTTGAAGTACTAACTCTTTAAGGGCGCTCTGGTAGCATAGTGCCTAAGGCACTTGACTGCTAACCAGAAGGCTGGTGGTTCAAACCCACCAGCCACTCCTCGGAAGGAAGATGGGGCAATCTAATTCTGTAGTGGTACTGCCTCGGAAACCCAAGGAGGGGTCGCTATGAGTTGGGTCTGACTCGATGGCACATAACAACAACAACTCTTTAAGCTATTTGTATGAATGCTTTGGAAAAGTGTATTAAAAATGAAAAGAGAAAAGAGAATTACTAAAATAATTACAAAAATGTATGAATGGAAACAGTGAATATTAGCCAATGGGCCTTACATTTTCTTTTGCAATGCCTAATTTTCTTCCAAAGGCACTCTGGTGGCATAGTAGGTAAGGCATTTGGCTGCAAACTGGAAGGTCTGTGGTTCAAACTCACCAGCTACTCTGTGGGAGGAACATTAGACAATCTACTTCCATAAAGATATACAGCCTTGGAAACCCAATAGGGGTCACTATGAGTCAGAATTGCCTCTGTGGCAGTGGGTTTGGATTTTTGAATTCTCTTTCAGGAGAATTCTGGTGGCACAATGATTAAGTATTTGTTGCTAACCAAAAGGGGTGTGGTTCGAACCCACCAGCCACTCCACAGGAGTAAGATGAGGTAGTCTGATTCTGTAAAGATTTATAGCCTTGAAAATCCTACTTCTACTCTGTCCTATAGGGCTCTAGGAGTTGGAATCAACTCAGTGGCAGTGAGTTTGCTTTGGTTAATTCTCTTCCAGAGGTCTCCCAAATATTATCCACATCTACAGAGATGATTATGTACATTACATTAACTTCTGCTTAAGATCTTTTGGGGATTTCTGAACAGATTCAAAATAATACTATGGCTGGAAGTATATTAATCTGCTCTTTGGGAAGAGTCCTTTAGTGCTCTAAGATGAAAAAAATCTCTACTGACCACTTTAATCAGGTCTGGCAGCTATGCTGTTTCTCTATTGATTTTAAGAATGAATAATAATATTGTCATTATTGGATAGATTTTCATTTCATCCTTTTATTTTCTTTGAGGTATCACTCAAAAATAAAATGAAATAACAGCCAGTTTGATTTAATACATAATTATGGAGCATCCATTACACGATCACAGTCTAGTGGGGTGTGGAGAACAACTGAATCTTAGTTTTCTAGGGCTGCTATAATGGAAATGCCACACGTGGATGGCTTTTACAAACAAATTCATTCTGTCATAGTTTAGGAGGTTAGAAGTCTCAATTCAGGTCACCAGCTCTAGATGAAGCCTTTTTCTCTTTGTTGGCTCTGGGGTAAAGTCCTTGTCTTCTTTCACATCTATGGACTTGCATTCCTTGGAGATCTCCACATGTTTTGGTCTCAATTTTCCCTGAGTCTAGGAGGTTCTTAGTGCAGGGACCCCAGGTCCAAGACATTCTACACTATTCTTTCGTAGTGGTATTATGTCCCTTTGATCTCTGCCTGCTTCTCTCTCCTTTCATCTGTTATAAGATGAAAGGTGATGCAGGCCACACCTCTGGGAAACTCCCTTTACATCAGATTGGAACTGTGACCTGATTAAAGCTCTGGTAGCGTAGTGCCTAAGGCACTTGACTGCTAACCAGAAGGCTGGCGGTTCAAACCCACCAGCCACTCCTCGGAAGGAAGGTTGGGCA
>NW_006922017.1:322999-324555 GCF_000298275.1 Orycteropus afer afer | reverse complement strand
AGTTGTTGTTGTTGTTGTTGTTTGCCATCGAGTCGGCCCCGACTCATAGCGACCCCTCCTTGGGTTTCCGAGGCAGTATCACTATGGAAGTAGGAATGCCCAACCTTCCTTCTGAGGAGTGGCTGGTGGGTTTGAACCGCCAGCCTTCTGGTTAGCAGTCAAGTGCCTTAGCCACTATGCTACCAGAGGGAGTAATAATTGCCTAGAAGTTGTCTCAAATATTTATTGAAAGAGACAAGATATAAATTGACAAATTAAGTAGGGGGTAAAAAAGGGGTGATTAGAGAAGTTTTTAGAGAAGGTGATCCCTAAAGATATTTTTGAAAGATGACATTTAATCAGGTGTACAAGGAGGAGAAGAACATTTCAAGAAGAAGGAACAGCATGTGAAAGGCACATGAATAACATTGTATATTCAGGAACCAAATTACTTCAGCATTGCCCCAGCACTGGATGCAAGGGCTGGAGAGAAAGGTAACGGGAGGGTCACAGAGGACCTCATTTGCCATTACAGGAGACTGACACTTAGTCCCATATACAATGGAGAACCAATAAGGAAACTGGTGATACCATCAGATATAGATGGAATATTCTGATGAAAGATTTTTTAAATTTTATATTATAAAAATATATAAACATTGAAAAATAAGAGAATAGTGTAACGAAGCACCATAGACCTTGATTTAACGATTGTTAACATTTTATTAGGGGAAGTTGCAAGAATAAACCAAAGTAGAGATAATATAATGAAGCTCCACGTACCCGTGAGTTTCAACAATTGCCAACTCATGTCAATCTTATCTCTGCTCCAACACACTTCCCTCCATTCACAGATTATTTTGAGGCACATGCCAAATAGCATATTATTTCATCTATAAATATTTAAGTATATATCTCAAAAGGAAAACAATTTTTAAAACATAACCAAAATTGTATCATCATATTTAAGAAATAACAATAATCTCCTAATATCATGAACTATCCAGTCAAGCTCTAGCTTATTTTCTAAGTGTGTTGTTTGTTTGAACTTAGATTCAGGTAAGTCCATACACTGCAACAGTTGCTATGTCTAAATGTCTTAAAATACAGGTTTGCCCTTTCTCTATCTCTCTGTCTCTCTCTCGTAATTTATTTTTTAAAATACATTGGGCTGTTTGTCTTGTAGAATTTCCCAGTTTGGATTTTGTGGGTTGCTTGCTGATGGTCTTACTTTACATGGTCCTAGTAGTGCTCACAGCTTCCTTGCTATCTATTTTAACAATACATTCTGGATTTATCTTGTATGTTTCCTGTCCGAGACAATTCTCAAAAAAAATCTGGTTCCTGTTAGTGCAAAATGGTACTTAGGAACAAAATCTGGGCATTAGAGATGCTAATACATCTGGGTTGGTCACTATGTCTAGGTCTTTTCAGGGAATTAAGTTGGCATTTTTTTTTAAGATGAAATGCTTTCTCTTTTCCATGAGTAAGGCTGGGTTTGCTCAGATGTTGCAGCTCTTTCCCAGTCCTATTTTGCGAGCCTTTTAGCCTAAACAGACTATTCCTAAAGTTGTGCA
>NW_006922017.1:305274-319989 GCF_000298275.1 Orycteropus afer afer | reverse complement strand
GAAAGAGGGGGAGGCCTTCAAGGAGATGGATTGATACGGTGGCTGCGATGATGGGCTCAAGTATAGCAGGGATTGTGGGGCTGGCGCAGGATCGGGCAGTGTTTTGTTAGGCTGTGCATGGGGTCGCTATGAGTCGGAAACGACTCGACGGCACTTAACAACAACAACAACAACAAGATGAAAATACATCATGAGATCATGCAAACTTGCGATTAAAATTCTGGACTGAAGGATTTTTTTTAACTTCATAGAAATTACCTTTTAACTACTTTTTCTCATGTCAAAAATCCCAGTTCTTAAGAACACCGACATAATTGCTACTTTTTCTTGTAGCATAATACACACACACAAGACTCAGAACAATGATACGAACACTACCATAAACCATTTGATTTCTGGGAACAGTCTAGGTTTTTGTTTTGTTTTGTTTTCTGTTCCTCTTTGCCCTTAAGGCAAATCTCATTCAGAATGTGCTAACCAATTATTTTGCTCTTCTCTACATATTATGCACTAACTCAATATGCAGATATTTAATTTCCCTTTCAGTTGATAGCATTTGCTTTTGATTTAACATGTTTTGTAATTATGTAAAGTAATCCATAGTTTCAAAGTCAAATAATCACAAGGTATGTTTAGAGAAGTCCAGCTTCTATCCTTGTTCCTACTACCCAGTTCCCCTCCTTCAAATGGCAACCTTTTCTTTTTTTTAACACTTTTGGATTAGTCTTCTGTGTGTATTTATTTGAATCCCTCCATACTCTTTCTTAGATAAATATTAGCTTACTTGACATATTTTTCTCCGCCTTTCTTCTTTTACTTAACAATATATTCTGAATATTGTCATGCCATGTAGTAAATAAGATGTTACTCTTCCTTTCTTTCTTTTTTTTTAACAGCAGCATGGTACTTAATTTTGTGGATATAGTGTTGTTTATTCTGGTAGTGTAGTGCCTAAAGCATTTGACTGCTAACCAGAAGGCTGGCGGTTCAAACCCACAAGCCACTCCTCGGAAGGAAGGTTGGGCAATCTACTTCCCTAGTGATACTGCCTTGGAAACCCAAGGAGGGTTTATTATGAGTCGGATCTGACTCCACAGCAATGTGTTTGGTTTTTTTAGTGTTATTTATTCAGTAAGTCCTCTATTGTTAGATAATTGGCTATTTTTATCTTTTATCTTATACTTAAAATTAGTATTTTGCTGTATTTGATTCTTTCATTTCTTTGAATTAATTAAAACAAAAATAGACAGATATTTCTTCCTCAAAATTATTTAATACATATCTTTAAAAAATAAAGATATTGTTCTATTACCCTACAAAATGGTAATTAGTTTTCAGGAAGACCAAGAAGAGGAAATCATTGCACAATGATGAAGACTGAAACTGAGGCAGTGGCAGTGTGGAGGGAAAAACAGGTATTTGGGAAAGAAAGAGTTATTCAGCAAGACTTGGTAATGTAATGATCATTTCCCTTGGGTTTTTAAAAGTTTCTCTGTGAGACTAAATAAAATCTCTTATAAACATGTACCTACTTTCATCTTATCGTAAGTCCATGTGGTTTTAATTTTAAAGCATATGCAATGAAGAAAATGAACCCTTGAGGGAACTAAACAACAGGTGAAATAAAGAACAGGTACATTATTTGTGACGGTGACTATGCCAACACCAAAGAATTAAAGGAGAGAACACATTACTCATAGAAATATGCAATAAATTATTGTCTCTAGCCTAATCTTCACCTACTTAGGCAAAGCCTGGTCTATACTTGACCAGTCTAGGCAGCCTAGGTGTCCTCATGACCAAAGGAATCTATATTTACAAGGGCATATTCCATGTGTTTTATATGGCTGTTTTAGAGAATCTTGCACTAAAAACTTTACATTAACAATGGAATGAAATTAAGAATAATCTTCCAAGATAGGCTAATTGAATATACAAGTGATCAATTCATTCATTCAATTAATCCATTTATTCTTCATTTTGTCACCCAATAAAAAATACTATCAAACATTGATTGTCATGTGCAAGGAGCTGACAACACAAAAATAAATAAGACATGCCCTTTGCCAAGGAAGAACTCACAGACTAATTGGAGAGGGAGATATGTAGGCAAATACTCAGCAGAAATACATGAGAAGTATTAAAGGAGCAGAAACAGGAATTATGAATTAAAGGACAACTTATTTAGTCAGGAGGTGATGTGAAGAGTTGGGCCAGTTAGGATAGTCTTCACTGAGTAGGTTACAGTTGTAGCAGAATGATTAGTGGACTTCATAAGGATAAGGAACAGAAAAAAGCACTGTATGTTGTGGAAGCTAATTCTGTAGATTGGGAAACCAATCTGTGTAGGTATACGACTAGACAGTGTTTTATGAAGTGTAAAAGGAAGGTGGAAGCAACTGGAGGTGGGAGACCAGTTAGGAAGCAACTTAAAAGAGTACGGATAAGGGGAAAAGAAAGATCAAGAAGGATTTAGGATGTAGAATTAAAAGGACTTGGTAACATTTTGGATGTGAGTAGTGAGAAAGAGAGAGGAAGGAGGCAAAAATTAGTAGAAGGTTTTGAGTTTTGACAGTGGGTCATTAACCAGGAAATGAAGCATTGGATAAAAAGAGATTTAGCAGAGGGCGAGAGGAGATAAAGAGTTCAGTTTTAGACACACCAAATGGGTACTCCTGAGATATTTTAGTGGAACAACTAAGAGCTGAGGGGTAAAGAGGATGTCGTTGTTGTTAGGTACCATTGAGTCGATTCTGACTCATAGTGACCCTATGTACAGCAGAATGAAACACTGCCCAGTCTTGCGCACAAAATCCTTGCTATGTTTGAGTCCATCGTTGCAGCCACTGTGTCAGTCCATCTCATTGAGGGCCTTCCCCTTTTTCACTGACCCTCTACTTTACCAAGCATGATATCCTTCTCCAGGGAATGATCCCTTCTGACAATATGATGAAAGTACATCATGATGATGTCTGACCATTCTCACTTCTAAGGAGCATTCTGGCTGCATTTCTTCCAAGACAGGTTTGTTTCTTCTTCTGGCAGTCCATGGAATTTTCAGTATTCTTCACCAACACCCCAATTCAAAGGTATCAACTCTTCTTCAGTCTTAGTTATTCACTGTCAAGCTTTCACATGCATATGAAGGTATTTCTCAGAAACTCAGTTAAGAAAATGGATCAACCGGAATAGTCAGGAGTGTCAGACATTGCTGAGAGGTTAAGACAGATCAGGAGTGAAAACACTGATATTATTTGAGACTGAGTAAGAACTTGTGACAGTGAACAGAGTTTCAGTAAAAGAGGGAATAGACCACAGTGAATGGAGGAGGGGAAGAAAACAGAACCAACAAAGGGTGCATATGAATAATGGGTGTCGTCTATCAAATCTAATCCTTCAAAGAGGGCATCATGCTATTTTACCTGAGGAAAAGCGGCTTGCCTAAGCCACTCAGCAAGGTAAACATTTTAACATATTATCCACTTTCAAAGCTGGCATTCTTTCTGCCACATTGTTTCTGCTTTCTCAAAGTTTGTCAGTGAAAAGTTGAAGGAGGTATTGGTGGGCTCTTAAGGAAAGTGTCAAGAAAATGTTCTCTTTAGGACGGCAGAAACTTGAATACACTTTTAGGCTTACAAGAAGGAACCAATGTAAGGGGACAGTGGCATAGTTGATGAAGTAAGGTCCCTGAGGAGATAGTAAGACCTAGAATACTGCGACCTAAAAAACTATTTTATCTAAGAATAGGAGCTCTGGTAGCACAGCACACAGTGCCTAAGGCATCTGACTGCTCACCAGACGGTTGGTGGTTCAAACCCACCAGCCACTCTGCGGAAGCAAGACTGGGCAAACTACTTCTGTAAAGATTTACTGCCTTGGAAACCCAATGGGGGTCGCTATGAGTTGGAATCGACTAGATGGCAGTGGTGGGTAGTAATAATTTATTCAGTATACTCTTCCTTGGGCTCTTCCTCATCACATCAAAACAACCTCTCAGGTCTCAGTGACTATCAGTTAAAAAAAAAAAAAAGGCAGAATACTTTAGGCAATCTCTAAGGTCTCTTTTGGTCCAAATCTTTATATTTATCATCTGTAAAGTCTACCATCCCAGAACTGAAAAGGACCTTTAGAGTTGCATGTTCTATTCCTTGCTTGCAAGCCAAATCTGTTACAAATACTTTTGTCTCTGAAAGGCAGTTCCCAGGAATGTCAGTAAAACTTTGTTCAACTATGTTAAATTTTAGGTGATAGAGAAGAAATCTTTGCCAAAGGACAGCTGACCCAATCCATGAACAGAAATACCATCCTAGTTAAGTCTTGGGCCTGTGTATGTTGACTTCTGCATAAAGAGTTGACTCTTGAACTGTCTGAACTAGAGTAACTTATTTGGGGGCTTCTTTCATCCCACTCATTCATTTTGATTTGACATCCTCATGAGGGACTCCACCCAGCAGGTGTTCAGAAAGGCTTAATAGGCCCATTTTTCACCTGTCTAGGGGGCTGAACAGTACATTGTTTAGACATGGAGCACTTCCAGACTGTCTGGAATTTCTTAGGCCACTAGAAGACAGTCACAGGTTAATCTTTGGGACTTCTGACAGTGAGGGTGAAGATTTTCTTCCTGCTGTCTATTTTTAAGCATTTGTGCTGCAGTAACAATGATATGTATAGCCTATTTTACTTCATGGCTCCAGCTTTTGTGCTTCTTTTCCTGGGGTGTTTTTCACAATAGTGGCACTTGGAAAATTGTGTGAAGCTCTGGACAATATTTCCCATGGGGAAGTGATGCCATTTATATCTTTGGAACAATCATATTACAAGCCTTAATAGATCCAGTTATGTGGCTTTCTGTGGCCTTCCTCCTTGGTCATTTCTATGTGTGTGTTATGAGCAGCTTCAGAATGCAGGAGCACCTGGGGCACATTTGTAGCCACACATCCAGTTGGTGTTTGGAAGGGCTCACTAAGATAGCTTGCAACCAAACCTTACTATCTCTCTCAGAATGGAGGAGATTGTGTTGGTGATTCATGAGAAGTTTCAGATAAGAGTATCCAGCGAGTATTATTCCCCATGTGTTCGTATGAAGGTGGAAACCATTCATTGAAGTATTGGGGAAGTAAAGGTGATCTGTATTTGCTCCCCAGGGATGCATATTGCCCAACCTGAAGTCTGAGCTGTGTTCCATTTCTGGGATATGAATACTAATAGGATGGGCAATTGCCTGCAGCAGAATTTATCGTCATCTAAACTTTGCCACTTCCATCTCCACAAGACTTTGCTTCACAGGGAAGATGGAGGGCAATGGTCATGAGTGCTAACAAGGTCTTCCCTTAACACCGCAAATTCCATCCATATCTTCCACTCTCACCTTCATCACTCCTGTCTTAGGGAAAGTACAGTAGTGTTGCAGATCCCACCTTTTCCTGTGATCTGGATCCTGCCCTTTCCCATTCCCTCACAGACCTTTCTCCATCAGTTATTCCCTCTCTCCTATATTTTCAAACACTTGCTCTCTTAAAAAAAAAAAAAAAAAAGAGAAAACCTCCCAACTCTGCACTGCATACCCTATCTCTCTTTACATTTATAGCCACGTTCCTTAAAAGAATATCTATACATAATATCTCACCTCCAATGGCTCTGCAGGCCTCTGCCTCCACCACTGCCCTGAAATTGCTCTGAGGCAAAAGTGACTTCATTGTCAAATCCACCAGTCCTTTTCAGGTCTAACTTTCCTGACTTCTTGGCAGCACCTGATACTTCTGACCACGGTATTCTCCTTGAAACTCTCTTGAAGTCACTCTCACCAGATTGTCCCTTCTCTCCCTGACTGAAGTCCAGCCTCACCTGTGCCACTCTTCACTTTTTGCCCCTTGAATGGTGATATTCCCCAGGGTTCTAACTTTGCCTCATATTTTCTCAAGTCCAGGGTCTCCTGAAAGTTGCTGTCCACATCTGCTCCTTTTACTCTTATCTGTGTACTGATGACCCCAAAGCCCACCTTCTGTCAGACCTCTCCTCTGATCTGATATTATTTGTTATCTCAAAGCCATCTCAAACTCAAAATGTACAAAGTTTATTCACTGTTTTCTAAGCTAACTCCTCCTATGATAGGTACTTCCACTCACTCAGTTCCCCAAGATTTGAGCCAGTCCTGACTCCCATTACTCACTAGCTCCACATCTAAAGTCTAAATGTTGGCAAATTTAGTTCCTTTGTAGTTTCATATCCACCCCTTATTCCTGTTATAAACTTGATGCCTCAGAGATTGTTGTAAAAATTAAATAAGATGCTACATAATTTGTCTTATACCTGATAAAATGTTAGTTGCATCTATAAACAAGAAGGCAACATTTCCAGATTATTTTCTTGCTTGATATATGCAGATCTTTAAGAATTAGCATTTCCTCTTTTCAGTTACTAAAATCTACGTGACTCACATACCACACTGAAATAGCAAGTAACTAAATATAGTTGGCTAGCTTGAAAGATTTATGAATTGGAAGGTTCCAGAAATCAGAGGATTGTTTAGATTCTGGAATCCTCAAGTGACTCCTGATGTGATTTAAATTTCCAGTGGAAATATGTCAAAGCAAGAAACAGAAATGTATGAATTTGGTTTCCTTTAACCAGATACCATTAATTTAAAGTTATATCTTCTCTCTGTGGAATTTTCCTTTTCTGAAACTTGGAGCAATGAGTAGATACGTGCTATAAAGCAAGTCTCTATTCTTTCCCTCTGATGGCCTTTTCTTCCCTGTGAGGAGGAGAGTTATGTGAGTACAAGTTGTGTTTTAGGGAACATTCAACCATGTGTAAAATGTAGTAATAAATAGTTTACTCTCTTTAATATTCTGCATTATGTCATATATTCTGGGTCCTGTCACATGTTTATTACACAATGAACTCTGTTAGATTTCTATTGGTAGGGATGGGAGATTTGGCAGATGTATTACTTCAGATTCTGTTGGTTGCAAGTAAGAGAAACTAAAGTGTACTCTCTTAGAGGATAAAGCAAATTTGTTGGCTCATGTAACTGAAATGTCCAGAAGCAGAGAAGCCTTTTCTTCTCATCTTTTCTACCCATCTTTGTTCTGCTCAGGCTCCTGGGTCTCAGTTGAATTCTGCCACTATCATATCACCTATACAAGTTTCAACTGCTAGTGTCACATGAATTGTAATGGCTCCTTGTAATTGAGTTCTCTGCAGAGCCTGGCAGATTCTGGGTTGCCATGTAGCTACTGTAGTGTCTAATGATAGTCTACTGAAGATTATTATTTATATAATCCAGGTCATTTTAAATTATAAGTGGAAAATTTTTAGAGGATAAAATGATAATTAAAAATTCTAAGTGAACCAGCATTGGAGTGAGAAAGTATTTTCAAATACCCTCATTTTAGAGATTTTCCTAGCCTGGCCATCAGCAATATTTCATGAGAAAAGGAAGGAATTTGACTAATGTCAACTCTCTAAAAATTAAATAAACTTAAAAATTAAATGAATTAAAATTAATTGCTATTTTTAAATGCTTCAAAATTATCATTCAAATAAATAGCATGTCTTTTATTATCACATGTTGCCATAAGTCAGGAGTAGCTTCAGGAAGCTGAGGCTATATGCCAGACTAACATATGAGAAAAATCACATCTGTAATTTCTCAGAAATACGGAGAAGTATTAGAAATAGACTTGTTTATATAGAGAAAGCAATATATACAATATCTAGAAACTGTCTACAGAGTGTAAACTCTATACTGTACCATTTCACCCATTTTTCTAGTAAGAAGAGATAAATAATGTATCATTTATATAGGTGTGTGTGTTACTATTACCATAAGTAAATGGAATGAATAGACTCTCTTAAGATGGGTTGAGCAGTACATGGGCTTCATGTTGACTATCTTATAAGGAGTTACTTGTATATAAAATCTTATGGACACAGATTGAAAATATGTGTAATTTATAAGTAAAGTAAAAACAGCTTTAAATCCTAGTGCTGGCCATTTTAACTTTCTGGCTGATTTAAATATTTTCAAAAGCTCATGCTACTAGGCAATTCAAAATTTCTATGGCTATACATATTTAGTATATAACATATTTAGTAACTCAACTAGTCATCTGTGGCATTTTGCATGCTATTCTTCATTTTTTCCGTCTATATTTTTTCTCATCTAGCTTTTTCAGAAATGTTATTCCTATTTCTGTCACACTGTCTCCTTTCAGTCTGTCTTGCAAAAATGTAACATCAGCAGCCAAATGAACCTAGGAAAGAAAAGAAAAGAAAAAAGGCTTATGTTATTAATTTAAGAAAGAAAGAAAACCTCTGAGTTTTTCACAGTCCCCTTTTCCACTGTATTTATCCCATGAGAAGTTGACTTTCCTTATGGAATGATAAAAATAAGAGCCAATCCTGTGAACTAAGGGCCCTTTACCGTGTGACCTCCAGAGATGATGTGATTGTATGAAGTCCAAGGTACGAGTTTGGAAAGAGGAGGACACTTGAACTGGCCCAATTCTAATGGTTCTGGAACAGACCCAGAGGTGTGGGCCTTTGCCAAGCTCTGCTCACAGTACAGGGCTGAACTACAGCTCCACTTCAAGAAGAACACAAATGCCCTACTCAAAGAGAACTCAATCCAGTACGCAGTCCAAGCAGAACTTCTAAGGATAATTGGATTCTTAAATGGTTCCTCTCAGATTGATTTGCCATAAATCATTCTGTCTTTAGCTAAATAACATAATCATTTATTCTAACAACATTTAGGAATCACTTATGGCTTTGAGAGCTTTGAAAAAAATCAACAAAATAAATTATAAATATAAAATTAAAGATTGAAATTATGGACCTGAATATTTGATGCTCAAGCCTCTTTTGTTCTGCAAAGCATTTCCCATTTCCCAGACTCTAAAGTAAGCCCTTAGGGCCTACTTCTCTATTCATTAAATTAGCTCATATAGGACACCATGAAATTGCTGACCTACCTTCAGTAGTGTATTCATTCAGAGTTATATTAAGTCATTGTAATAAATAAGAAAATATAAGTGAAAGTACCTAGTAAAATCAAACAAAACCAAAACCAAACCCATTACCATCCAGTTGATCCCACTCACAGCAACACTACAGGACAAAGTAGAACTGGCCCATAGAGTTACCAGGACTATAATCTTTACAGAAGCAGGCTGCCACATCTTTCTCCTGTGGCGTGGCTGATGGGTTCAAACTACCAACCTTCTAGTTAGCAGCCAAGCACTTACACACTGCACCACTAGGGGTCTTTTGTAAAAGCAAATAAGAACTGGAAATGCTTGTGTCTAGTAGGAAATTAATAACTACTTATTGAATCTAATCTTTCTTCTCCTCTGTCACTAAGAGTCCCTCATCCAACCAATCTACATTTGCTAAACAACAGACCTTGGTGTGACAAACTATCTGGTTCATGCAGGGAGGAAAAACCATGCCTTTGTGATAACTACCACCCAACAGAAGGAAAGGTGGAGAATGTACATTGAAAGATAGAAGCCAAAATTACCCTCAATTATACTTTTCCATAAAATCTTCTGTGTCATTGTCAAAATTTAACAGAAGATCAATTAAAATAACAGACTAAGTTGAAGCTATTTTGATAGTTGACGCCACATAAAGTTTTGATGTCCATTTGTCATTCAGCATATTAATCAACTGTTATCCATGAAAACTAGAGACTTCTTTGTATCATTTTTTTTACTTGGTTTTAAGTCAACCCTTAGCACATGAGCTCTCAGAACCCTTCCCTTTTTCTTCAGTGGTCTCACGGCCCCTGATTCTAGAGCAAGCCTAGAAAAATTAGGGCACCAGCATGGAGGATTTGTGTGAACAATATATTACTTTTATTGTTTTACTATATCCTTCCACTAATTGTTATAAATAATTGAAAATAATATGAATGCCTCATTATTAGGTATCTCAACCAATGTCTAGCTTTTGGCTACTATTTGGTGCCACTGATATTAATAGCTAAATTTGTAGAAAAATGAGACCTGTTTATTAGATTGTTACCTAAGCTGACTCATTGTTGTTGTTATGTGCTGTCAAGTAAGCCCTAACTCATAGCGACCCCTCCTTGGGTTTCCAAGGCAGTATCACTATAGAAATAGATTGCCCAACTTTCCTTCTGAGGAGTGGCTGGTGGGTTTGAATCTTCAGCCTTCTGGTTAGCAGTCAAATGCCTTAGGCACTACACTACCAGAGCTCCTCTTGACTCATTACTCTGTGATAAATTGTCTTCTTCTCCCTCCACTTTCCCTAAACAGCTTTTACCAAGGTCCCACCTGACTTTTGGTTACTGTTATGGATTGAATTTTGTTCCCCCACACACCCCACCCCAAAATATATGTCAGCTTGGCTGTACCATGATTCTCAGTATTATGTAATTATGTTCCATTTTGTGATCTATTGTAATTACCTTATGTGTTGTAAATACTGACCTCTATGATGTTAATGATGTAGGTAGGATGAGTGACGGTTATGTTAATGAGGCAGGATACAATCTATAGGATTAGGTTATATCTTGATTCAGTCTCTTTTGGAGTACGAAAGAGATTAAACAAGCAGCAGAGACCAGAGGGACCTAATCGCTCCAAGAAAGAGCTAAGAGGGAAGTACATCCTTTGGACCCAGGTCCCTGCATTGGGAACCTCCTAGACCCAGGGCAAGATTGCTACAGAGGCATGGTGATCTCCAGTGAACACCAGGCTCACAGATGCTAAAAGGAGACAAGGACCTTCCTTCTAAACTGTGAGCCAACAGAGAGAAAGCCTTTCCCTAGAGCTTGAGCCCTGTACTTGAACTTCTAGCCTCCTACACAGTGAATGAAAAAATTTCTGTTTGTTAAAGCCATCCACTTGTGATATTTCTATTATAGCAGCACTAGATATCTAAGACAGTTCCTAAATATCATGGATATTTTTCAGGTCTAGTTTTACTTAGCCTCTCTACTGTACTTGATCTTGTTAGTTATTCCCTCTTCCTAAAATCCTCTCTCTCATCATTTTATAACTTAGTTCCTTCCTGGTATTTTCCCTTCTCTGATCACTGCTGTCCTTTGCAGCCTCCACATTCTCTGTTTAACCTGTAACTATTACATTTGTTGCTCCTTAGAGTTTCATCTGTGACTCACTTTTCTTTTCCATACATTCCCCTTAGGCATTCTTTGTCAGTTTCAATGCCTCTGCAGTCCACATCTAACATGTGAGCTCTAAACATGCTTAAGAAACTTTTCACTGGATATCCTCACTTGTGTGTGTGTGTGTGTGTTGGACACCCCAAATTTACTCCTGGTTTTTCTTTCAAGGTTAATAGGATGACTATCCTGACAGGTTGTCAGAAACCTAGAAGTCACTACTGAATCTTTTTCTCAAACTTGTCCCTTTAAGTCAACCGACAACCTAAAATTATCTGCTTTGCCCTCTTACTATCTCTCAAATCAGTCTTTTCTCCTCCAGTCCTACTGTACAGGCCTTATCCTGGTTTCTGAGGATACTATATCATCAGTTTCCTATCTCCTCAATCCCTCAGCATTTTTCCCCTCCTACACATTTTCATTTCATTGACAAAGGAATGACATGCCTGACACACACATTTCAAAATATCACACCCCGTTTATAATCTCATAATGCCTCTCTATTGCTTCCCATATATAATTCTATATTCCCAACCTTGTCATATAAAGCAACTTTTAAAAAATCAGATCTCTGAAAAGACTTTAAACCTACTTTGTCATGGCAGTCCCTTTCTCAATCTACATATCAGTCATATTGAACTAATTCAAGTTTCTTGTTCCTTCAATGAAACTGTCTTTCCCTCAGGAAGAGTGTGGTTAAAGTAGATTATGCTCAAAGAGCTAGGGAACTTGCCTGAGTGTGTCCTTAATGATTTACTGAAAATATCTTCCTGTTATCTAATTTAATAACTGGGGTCCTGCTGTTGTCTTGTAGCCACCTTGTGGCTAAAACTCAGGGTCACATGGTCATGAGTGATACCTTGACCACCATGTAGGCAGGTGGTCAAGCCCCAGAACCAATCCTGTAACCCTTTTTAATCTTCGATTGTGTACATATCCCAATCACGGTCCTTTCCTTGATTCTGTTGTCCCTCCCATGACAGTGATGAATTGACCTGCTACCAATCATGATTTTGTGGTAATTTCCTTTGTTTTGTATCATATATAATTAGCTCTATGGCCACGACTCAGCAGACTCCATTTGGCTTCTGTACTGTACTTTATACATGCTAATGGTTTCCATCATCCTGGATGATTGTCTTTGTTTTGTCTTTTTTCTGTCTAAGGCTTAAGAAAAGGGACTCTGTAGAAAATAAAATAAAACAATCTTTTTGTACCTTTGGATATGCTGCTCCTTCTACTTGGAATATTCTCCCCCTCCCTCTTTCCCCTTATCCTAAGATCTCTACCTACTTTCAAAAGTCGGCTCAGAGTTTCTCTAGGGAGTCTTCCTTCACCCCCTAACCTCTGTCCCCAGTTGCTCCCATACCCTTAATCACATTGTGTGTCTTTACTCATCTAATGTCTATACTAGACAGCAGACTCTTGGAGGACAGCAACAGTGTCTTGTTTATTTTTTCATCTTTAGTTTCTGACACTTAATGTTGTTGTTGTTGTTGTTGTTGTTGTGTGCCTTCGAGTCAGACCCGACTCATAGTGACCCCTCCTTGGGTTTCCCAGGCAGTATCACTAAGGAAGTAGATTGCCCCATCTTCCTTCTAAGAAGTGGCTGGTGGTTTGAACTGCCAGTCTTCTGGTTATCAGTCAAGTGTCTTAGGCACTATACTACCAGAGCTCCCCTGATACTTAATAGACACCAATAATTGAGGGCCTTAGGAGAAAGGCCTAGCAATCTACTTCTGAAAAAATGAGACACCAAAAACCCTATGGAGCAGTTCTACTCTGGTACATGTGAGGTCACCATGAATCAAAATCACCTTGACATCAATTGGTTTAAAAAAAAAAAATCAGTGAATAATCCAGGTATGAAAGCCAGCATCCAAGACAACCCCCAACGATTCCCACCTCCTGTATTCACATCCTCAGGTAGCCCGCTCCTGCACTGCAAAAGGGCTTATTGGTGGTAAGTAGCTCACAGCAGAAATGGTGGTATTTCATATCTGACCAAAAAAAAGAAAAAAAAAAAAAAAAACCCACTGCCATCAACTGACTTCTGTCTTGGGTTTTCTTTTGCTTTCTCCCCTTGTCTCTCTCTCCCTGCTCATTGTTTCTGAGCAAATCCAGCTGCCATTTTGTGAGTAGCTCTGCAAAGAGGCCTATATGGTAAGGAACTAGAGACTCTGGCTGATGGCCAACAACTATGTGCGTGTGCTTGGAAGCAGATTCTATAACTCCAGTCAAGTCTTCAGAGACAGCAGCACTAGATGACAGATTGATTAGAGTGACTCTGAGTCAGAAGTACCCAGCAAAACTGCTTCCAGATTCTTAATCTTCAGAAACTGTGCGATACCAAATGTTTTTTGTTTTAAACTGATCCATTTGGGGGTAATTTGTTACACAGCAATATGCTCTAAACCCACTGACTCTGAGTCAATTCCAACTCATAACCACCCTGTAGGACAGAGAATAACTGCCTCATAGGGTTATTCTATTTCTGTAAAGGTTTACCACCTCAGAAACCTAAAGGGGGTCGCAAGGAGTGGCAATCAACTCGACGGCAGCAAATTTGTTTTTTTTTTTTTTTTAATCTTTACAGAAGCAGACCACCACATCTTTCTTCCACTGAGTGGCTGATGGGCCCAAACTGCTAATCTTTTGGTTAGCAGCCGGGGGCACTTAGCTACTGTACCACCAGCAACAGATCACTAAACATAAATAAATAAATAAAAATAAAATAAGCAGTTGCTGTTGAGGCAATTCTGACTCAGGGCGACCCTATGTGAGTCAGAGTAGTACTATCCTCCACAGGGTTTTCAATGGCTGATATTTCAGAAGTAAATGATCAGTTCTTTCTCTCAAGATGCCGCTGAGTGGCCTCAAACTGCTAGTGTTTCATTGTGTTAACCGTTTGTACCACCCAGAAACTCCAGATAACTAATACACCCGGTATATGAAGTATGTTCTTTACCATTTCCAGGGCACCTCTGAGAATCCCACAGAGTAAGTTACAGTAGCACAGAGAAGATCGCCCAGCAGGCAGCTCTTCCACAAACTCCACCAGAGGATTCTTGTCTAGAATCAGAGAAAATTCATTTCTGCTCAAATTGTTACAGGTCACACTTGGTGTAATTCCCAAATACATCTTGAAAGCAACCTGATAAAAGAGGATTAAGAAAACAAACAATGTTTCAGTAAAATTTGGTCTAGAACAAGTATCTGTTAATAGGGCATCTACTGTTAGCAGCACTGCAGAACAATGGGTGAGCACATGGAGGTTGTAGTCAGAATGTCCAGGTTCAAATTTACCTTTACTATTTGTTGATCCTATGACTTGTGCAAATTTTAGATCTTTTTTAGGGTGCAGCCCAAGGGACTAGTGCTCTGTGGATAAAATATGGCTTATGACACCCCAGGCTGAGGCATTATTTTCATACTTTTTTTAAAAAAAAAAATATCCTTGGAGAGGGTTGTTGTTGTTGTTGTTGTTGTTATTTGCCGTCGAGTCGGCCCCGACTCATAGCGACCCCTCCTTGGGTTTCCGAGGTAGTATCACTACGGAA
>NW_006922017.1:293226-305174 GCF_000298275.1 Orycteropus afer afer | reverse complement strand
CTTCCTTCCGAGGAGTGGCTGGTGGATTTGAACCGCCAGCCTTCTGGTTAGCAGTCAAGTGCCTTAGCCACTATGCTACCAGAGCTCCCTTGGAGAGGGTAGGAAATTAAAATATTATCAATCACAAACATACTAGCATATTTGTCGCATGAAGCCTAGCAAAGTGTAAGTTCTTGAATTCTTGGAAGGGGCACAGGATACATCTGCTGCAATAGGAGCCTGCTGATTAAAGCAGAGGATGCAATGGGCATGTTAGGCCCAAGGGTGTTTGGGAGATAATGGAACTCACGTTACTAAGGATGGCATGTCTCTGAGAAGGAACAAGCAGCAGTGGGGAAGGCACATAAATGCATTATAAAGTAACTTTTCAAAAACAAAAACATCTGTCATTTGACTGTGCTTGAAATGTAGAAATGGAAAAAAGTGTGGAGAGACTATTTCTATTACAATCCTAGTTCCACAAATGAGTAAACTAGGATTCAGAAAAGTAAAATGGCACATGGCCAAGTCCATACATACTGTAAGTTAATTCCTTGCCTCCTAGTCCTAGGCAGTTTTTGTTCACAAAACACACAGACTTGGACTTTGAAGTTTAGTAATAAAATTTATCAACTCCCAAGTGCCTCAATTTAGTTTTTAAATTAAGAGTAATGTAGGAGAGAGATGGAAACTATTTCCTCAAATTAAGTCTAATTAGAAGCACAAAAAGTTTCATCCTCCATTCATTCAGCTGGTACTTACTGACCACTGCCTGTTGAGCACAGTGCCTGACATACAATAGGAGTTCAATTTTTATTTGAAAAACAAATTATTAAGTGAGGATCAGCTTTGTGTTTGACACTGTGAGTGGGCACAGGATAAATAAATAAAATGTGGTTCTTGTTTTATAGGCGCTCATCAGGAGCACTGGTGGCACAGAGGTTAAGCACCAAGAGATTGGCAGTTCTAACTCATCAGTTACTGCGAGGGAGAAAGACGTGGCAGTCTGCTTCTTTGAAAATTACAGCCTTGGAAACTGTATAGGGTCCCAAGGTCTACTCTGTCTGTCAGAGTCACACTGAGTTGGAATTAATTCAAGGGCACACAATAACAACAACAACAAGAGCTCACAGTTAAAAAGGGGCTACAAACAAAATAATTGCAATGGTGTGATAAGTCCTGCTAGTACAATATTATGTATTAGGAAGCAACTAGACATGTATTAGGAGCAATTCTGGGAAATATTCACAGAGAACTAATTCCTGAGTATTGAGTGAGAGTTTGCAAGGTGGATGGGGAGGGGGCATTCTAGGTAGATGGAAGAAGTGGGAAATACCATAATGAAGTTCCATGGTAAAGTTTAGGGGAGAGTGAATGAGGTCTACTATCCTGGAGCAGTGGGAGGCCCCAGGATGTTTAAAGCTAATACAGACTTAGGTTTTTGTTCTGGAGGGATATCCTTGGTACTGGCATAGAGAACAGACCGAATTGATGGTTAAGGTGGGTAGTGAAATCAAAGGCAGAGATACTAATTAAGAGATTACTGTGATAGCCTAGGAAAGAAAATGATGAGGAACCTTCTCCTTTTGTTTTTCCTTCAACACTCAAACTCTCCCTAATATTTTTCCACATACATTTCAAAAGGCCGAAATACTAAAATTTTGTTCAAGCCTCTAATCCTAGGTAACTTAAGAGGATATAAAACAAATCCCTGTCTTACAAACCTTAAGTAGCAAAAGAAAACACTCAATCATGTCACATATGTGACACAAACATGCATACCATGTTCATTGCAGCACTATTCACAATAAAAAAAGATGGAAACAACCTAAACGTCTATCAGTGGATGAATGGATAAACAAACTGTGGTACATATACACCACAGAATATTATGCCCAGTTAAAGAATAAAAATGAACCTGCAAAATATTTTATAATATGAATTAACCTGGAAGACATTTTGCTGAGTGAAATCACAAAAAGATAAATACTATATGAAAACACCACTATAAAAGAAGAGTTTTATACACAGAAATATTTTTTTAAAGGTTACCAGGGATAGGAGGGGAAAGGAGGGTGTTTTCATTACCTGTTGTTGTTATGTGCCATAGAGTCGGACCCAACTCATAGCGACCCCTCCTTGGGTTTCCGAGGCAGTATCACTATGGAAGTAGATTGCCCCATCTTCCTTCCGAGGAGTGGCTGGTGGATTTGAACCTCCAGCCTTCTGGTTAGCAGTCAAGTGTCTTAGCCACTATGCTACCAGAGCTCCCTTTCATTACCTAGTGGTGCCCTAACAGAAGATACCACAAATGGGATGGCTTTACCAAACAGGAGTTTATTCTTGTAATTAGGAGGCTTTAAGTCTGAGTTCAAAGTGCCATGCTCTAGGGCTGGGTGAAAGCCCCTCAACCTTGGGCTTCAGCTCTGCCTCCTGCTCCCAGCCCAGTGAAGCTAGAGGCTTTTCTTCACCAGCTGCTAGCTGCTGAGGATGACAAACCCATCATTGACAAGCAACAAGGCACAGTCCCAATATTACCAAACCACATGGCAGGCCATTAACTCAAGTCAATTAAAAGTTCCAAGATCAGCAGAGGATGGCAGACTGCTGAACAACGACTCAGCTACATGCAGGATTCAAGCATGCCATAAGCTAGAGACTATTCCCCAAGCCTTCTCCTTGTATACAGGAAGGAGATTACATCCTTAAGGCAGCTACTCAACTGCTCACAGTAGATTCCACCATGGAGTTGATAACCAGTCTCATCACGGGGAATACTACATCCAGCTGCCCAGCCACTCAACTGGGCCCAGTCAAATTGACACACAACCTTAACTACCACAATTCCACTCCTTGTCAACTTAGCACTTGTACAGATCTCCTTCACTGGGTGTCTCTCATCCCCTAGTTCCTGAGTGGCGACCTCACCCCCTTGGCCTGGTGGGCCCAGTGCCTCTCCCTCTTGGGCATGGCAGCCCTGCCCCCTCACTCTTGGGCAGCAGCTATGACTCCATCCCACTGGCTCACATGAGCGAGCAGCCCCACATTCCAGAACCAAATTGGAGAAGGTCTGGCTCTTTGAAACCTAGGGGGCTATGGTGGTTCCACCCTCAAAGGCCATGGTCCTACCCTTGAGGCTGAGGCGGCTCTGCTTCCTGTTTCCTTCTGCCCATTAATGCCGAAAGCAACCCACTCCACCAGAAATCTTCCTGCCCAAAAAGCACTCAGGTTTCTTGCCATGAGCTGGCCAACCTGCTACTCCATTTCATGCTGAACCCTTCTACCAATTAATGCCCTAAGGCAACCCACTCCTCCAGGAAGCTGCCTAGCCAATGGCATCCAGCTTTCTCCTCCATGAGCTGGTAAGGCTGTCGCTGTCTCATGCTAATTCTCAGCTCTGCTCCTGCCATTTCTTATGCCAGTCTCATGGCTCTGCTCCTGCCATCTTTCATGCCACATTCCAGGGTCTCTCTGCTGGGGTCTTGGGTCAAGGACGCACTCTATTCCTATTTCCACATTTTAGGTATCTATCAGAGAAACACCCCACCCTCTTGGTACCATATTCTATTTTGGTTACCTAGCGCCATTCTGACAGGAATATACCCCAAATGGGATGGCTTTAAACAGGAGTTTATTCTTACAATTAGGAGGCCTTAAGTCTGAGTTCAAGGTGCCAGGCTCTAGGGATTGGGTGAAAGGCCCTCAACCTTGGTCTTCAGCTCTGCCTCCTGCTCCCAGCCCAGTGAAGCTAGAGGCTTTTCTTCACTCAGCTGCTAGCTGCTGAGGATGACAAACCCAAGGTTGACAAGTAAAAAGGCACAGTCCCAGTATTACCAAACCACATGGTAGGCCATTAACTCAAGTCCATTAAAAGTTCCAAGATCAGCAGAGCATGGCAGACTGCTGAACAACAACTCAGCTACATGCAGGATTCAAGCGTGCCATAAGCTAGAGACAATTCCCTAAGCCTTCTCCTTGTATACAGGAAGGAGATCACATCCTTAAGGCAGCTACTCAGCTGCTCACGGTAGATTCCACCAAGGAGTTGATAACCAGTCTCATCATGGGGAATACTACATCCAGCTGCCCAGCCACTCAACCAAGCCCAGCCAAGTTGACACATAAACTTAACTACCACAGAGGGTAAATTACTAAGTAGAGGGCAATATACAATAAGGAGGAGGTCAGCACATAATGACCAAGGCAAAGGAAGACATTGAGGAACACAAGAGTTAAAGGCAGCAAAGGTAAATACTATAACATACATAATCCTGCAGTAACAGTAATAACAATACTCTATGAATGGATACATAGATGTTGTTGTTGTTATGTGCCATCGAGTCAGACCTGACTCATAGCGACCCCTCCTTGGGTTTCGGAGGCAGTATCACTATGGAAGTAGATTGCCGCATCTTCCTTCTGAGGAGTGGCTGGTGGGTTTGAACCATCAGCCTTCTGATTAGCAGTCAAGTGCTTTAGGCAGTACACTACCAGAGATCCTGGATACATAGATAGGTAAGCTGAACTGGTGTGAGAAGGCAAATGGGACTACATTCACAAATATATATATATAAAAGTTTGACATATGTATTTTTATGTGCTACTAATACACTCATTGAATATCAAGAGCATACCAGGGGCAAAGTTATGACATTTTCTTAGCCATAACCAAACACCTTGAGGAAATGAGTTACTGGGCCTCAGGGCTCAGGACCACAGTCCAGGAGACATCAAGGTCAATTGGCATAACGTAATCCATAAAAACAATGCTCTACATCCTACTTTGATGAGTATCAACTGGAATCTTAAAAGCTGTGAGCAGCCATCTAAGATACAAGTATTGGTCTCTTCTTGTCTGGAGCAAAGAAGAGTGAAGAAAATCAAAGATGAACAGGAACAATTACTCCAAAGGACTAATGGACCACTTGAACCTCAGCCTCCACCATGCTGAGACCAGAAAAACTAGATGGTGCTTGGTTAGCACAGCTGAATGCTCTAAAGGGGATCACAAAAGAAGGTCCTAGAGAGAGTAGGAGAATGTGAAACTAAACTCAGAATCGTTAAAAAAAGACCAGGCTTACTGATATGATAGAGACTGGGACTGGTAGAACCATTGAGAGTATGGTCTTTAGATACCCTTCAAGCCTGGAAACTGAACTCACCCCCATGGTTCAACTTTCAGCCAAAAGATAGTTCTGGAAGGTGAACAATAACATTGGGAGGTGTACATCCCCTGGAACAAGCAACCACACAAGAGCAAAGGCAGCATTTGCCCAGGGATAAAGCTCAGAAGGCAGGAAGGGATAGGAAGGATGACAGGATAGAAAACAGTAAACACAGGGAGGGAGGGAGAAGAGTGCTGGTGTATTGTGAGGATTCTAATCAATGTCACAAAAGAAAATATGAATGAATTGATGAGTGGAAAACCAACGTGTTCTATAAACTTTCACCCAAACCACAATAAAGAGTTAAAAACAAACCACCATGAAACTCTAGGCTTGGAGATTCGATTTGGCTACCAGTCAACTGGCGAGCATCGACCTCTGCTAAGGTTGATTCCTTCAGCTGGAAAATTCCAACACTATTATTTGTCTGAATGAGAATTTCTGATTCTCTATTCAAGTTGCATGGAAATAATATGAAAACAGATGCTGTGTCCTTTGAATTTACTCTGTTTCTCAGTGTGTAGGCAGGAGTTTCAGGCCCCAGTGTCCACCAGTAGGAGGCATTCTCTGAACGTGGTTGGGAAATATTCATTCCTAGTAGATGACATTGTTTCCTTATCTGGCTGAATTCTGTCTGAGAAGGAGGACTGTTGTTTCTATGAAGAAAGAGCTAGCTCCACCCTCGGCTGCTGCCACAGCTGTTCTGCCTATAAAAAAGCACAAAGATTTTCCCTCTTTGTGGCTTTCCAACATGGATGCTTTTCAGGGGATTTTAAAATTCTTCCTTAACCAGAAAACTGCTATAGGCTATAGCTTCATGGCTCTGCTGACCGTGGGAGGCGAGCGGCTCTTTTCGCTCGTGGCTTTTAAGTGCCCCTGCAGCACCGAGAATTCAGTCTATGGGCTCGTTTTCCTCTTTGCTCCTGCCTGGGTGTTACTGATCCTGGGATTCTTCCTGAACAACAGGTCGTGGCGACTCTTCACAGGCTGCTGTGTGAACCCCAGGAAAATCTTCCCTAGAGGCCGCAGCTGTCGCTTTTTCTACGTCCTTGGCCAGATCATTCTGAGTTCACTGGTGGCTCCAATGATGTGGCTTTCAGTAGCTTTGCTCAATGGGACTTTTTACGAATGTGCCATGAGCGGGACGAAGAGTTCCAAACTCCTGGATCTGATTTGCAAAGGAAAGCCCAAAGAGTGCTGGGAAGAACTTCACAGAGTATCTTGTGGCAAAACCAGCATGACATCCGTGGACAATGAAGAGCTGAAACAGTCACTTCAAGCCCAGTCTCAGGTAGGAAGGACAAACTCATTTTTCTCTCCCAGCTCTGTCCTCCTTTCACCCATGGCTGAGTCAGAGCCTTGCCAGAACATTTTGAAGATAAATGGAAATTGGACCATAATGCAGCATTATGACAATCTCAGGGAAAGCTTTTTATAGGTTGGATGGATGATGAAATTGCTGATTGGATCATGTATTTCCCATTTCCAAAAAGTAATTATCCTTTGGGTTATGCATATGTAAATACTTAAGTACACTTAAAACAATCTGTCTAGGTTAACTTTGTAAATAATGCAGGATACTAAATCACAAACCAAGTGTTAATGGCAAAGCTGCAATTAGAAATTACTGCCTCCTGTCAATTACTTACTTTCAAACTGGTTTCTCAGACATTTTACTCAGCTATTATAATTTAGCTGAAGCAAATGAGCTCATACTTTTTGAAGTTGCCTGTAGTATAATCAGTGTAGAGATTTCCCTGAATGATTTCTGACAACTGCTAACCCTATGCATAAAAATTGTCAAGGCTAGAAGAATTCACCATCTAATGAAGGACTCAGCAGTCTTTAAATAGCCTTCAGTGAAAAGTGACTATATTCTCCAGGGAGATCATGTCTTAATACTCTTTGTGCTGTGTGGCTGGAGAAGTTCTTGCATTGCTTTTGGAGCTCAAGATTTGGGCCATTGTTTTATTTCACAGAAAGCAATAATAGTTTTATCTAATTGACACAGGGAAATAATTTTGGCATCCCTCCAGGTACACAAAAACAAATCCAGATGTGCAGGCTGGCCTGGCCTCAGGAGAAGCCTGACTTCCTATCTGTGAGAAGTAGGAATTGTGTTCCCAAAACCAAAATAAGCAATATAATTCACAATTTGTCAGAAATGCTATTTGTGTCAGAGTAAATACATTGAAGATAGTATAATTTTACTTTTTTTTTTTTAACAAGGATTTGCCTTTATAACACATCAAGGCAGAGTCTATTTTTAAAGCTGGTTATCAGTAGAGCTGTATTATTTTCATAAGCTAGTAAGTAAAAAATGTACTCTAAAACAAAATCTTCTGTTTAATGCATAAAACACATCTTAGATAAAACCTGCCAGGCTCCCAAATGTCTTTCATCTATTGTTGTAGGAAGGTATTAATTAGGAACATTATGACACAATAAATGACTTATGATTGATGCCCTCAGGCACCAGGCTTCATTCAGTTAGTGCCAGTTTCAAACACTTACCACTGTATGAGTGGTTCTTCTCCAAACAGGCATAAGGAAGTCATGCACATGCTGTCATAGCTTAGCTGGGCACACTTACCTGTTTACTTTTCAGTAGAATGAAAAGAGGTCATGCCTGGGGCTGATTCCTGTGGGAAGGGTGGATGAGGTATATAGACAAGGAGAGCTGTAACAAGAGCAGGCACTGACCACAGAGGTTTGGATAAGCAAGAGGCAATGTGCAGTCCAGGCCAATAGTTGGGTATGTAGGTGGTGGAGGTTGAAAGAGTGCCTTCATCCATTCATCCATGGGTGGGACAGAGAAACAAGAAATCCAGCTGGGTGGCTCTCTATTCTGTTGGAAGGTAGAGTGGAGTAGTGGAAAGAAATGGGCATTAAAGGTGACTAGTTGTGAGTTTGAATACTGACTCCATCACTTACCAGCTAAGACAGCTAGAGCTTGAGGTTTGACCTCTCTTGGCTGCACTTACCTCATGGTTGGGGGTAATAATACTTACCTTGAAGGGTTGTGGGAAGGTTTAGAGACAGTGGGCCCAAGCTCTTGGTGTGTAGTAGCTATTCCAAATTGATGAGAGAACTGGGAGAGGTTGGGAAAGGAAATTCATGCAGAATTGGACAATATTGAGGCTTGAGGGTGGGGGCATGCACCATGTTCTAGAGAACTAGGAATTGCAGAAGAACAAGGAGGCTCAGCACTCAGGGGAAAGAAAGTCAATACCAAAGTCATGCAGTGGGGAGGGTTCTGAAACTAATCAAAACCAAAACCACTGCCATTGAGTTGATTCCAACTCACAGTCACCCTTAGGACAAAGTAGAGCCTCCCCATGGGGTTTCCAAGGCTGTAAATCTTAACAGAAGCAGACTTTCTCCCATGGAGCAGCTTGTGGGTTCAAACCACTGACTTTTTGGTTAGCAGTCAAGTGCTTTAACCACTGTGCCACCAGAGTTCCTTGAAGTAGTCTGTACTCAGGCAGTTGTTGTTGTTGTTATGTGCCGTCGAGTGGTCTCTGACTCATAGTGACCTTGTTTATAACAGAACGAAACACTGCCCGGTCCTATGCCAGCCTCATGATCTCTACTATACCTCCAGCCACTGTGTCAATCCATCTTGTTGAGGGCCTTCCCCTTTTTCGTTGACCCTCCACTTTACCAAGCAAGACATCCTTCTCTAGAGAATGGTCCATTCTGACAACATGACCAAAGTAGGTGAATACTCAGGCAGAGTTGGCTCAAATACTACTGAGGTGAGATGACCTACACCAGGTTATGGGAAAAGAAGAAGGGAGAAGATGAAGAAAAGCGGAAGATCTGAGGTAGCCAGCCACTGGTGATTCAAGGTAAACATGAAAGCTTTCACATAACGGCTGTTGTGCCTTATTCATTAATCATGACAACAGAAAGATTCTATGAGGTCAGCAGTGCTTTTACATAAATAGAGTGAAAGCCGTGAGAGCTAGAACTCGATGGGACTGTCTTGATTTTCCAGGTCTCTCCCGTTTTCCGAGAGGGTGCAGTCTCACCACTTTTCTACCGCTCCTTTTAGAGGAACATATTTGAGTTTTCCTTCTCTGACAAGTTTCTGCCTTACATAGATTCCAGCTTTTGCTGGTTTTACTGTATATACATTTGAAAAATAACAGCATGTGATAATCGCTAGCAGGTACTGAAAGCCCATGTGTGCCAGCACTGATGATGATGAACATCCTCTCATCAAATCCTCGTAACTATCCTTGGAAAGAGGTGACCTCCGTTTTACAGTTGAGGAAGCTGAGGCACAGAGATCACCATAGTAAAGGGGAAGCTGGGATCGCTTGGCTACTAACCAAGATGATCATGGTTTGAATCCACCCAGATGTATCTCAGAAAGAAGGCCTGGCAATCTGTTTCTGAAAGGTCACTGCAAACCCTATGGAGTGCAGTTCCACTTTAAAGCACGCAAAGTTGCTATGAGTTGGAATCCACTGGATAGCACTATTTGTTTGTTTTTCTGTGAATCCAGAGCCAGCTATCCTGCTGCTGTAGACGACCATGGCATCTATATAGGGTCTCAGACCCTTCACAGTAATTCCAGGTCTGAGCCAGAGGTTGGAACCACCAATGTGAAGCACGACGAGAGCTTCCCTGTGGTTCTTTATGGATGGGCTGAGGAAAGTGAATGGTTCACATGTTATTGTTTCAGTTCTCAACTAGGCTTATCTGCACTGAAATACCCAGGGTCATTTAAGTAAAATGTCAAGAGACACTTTGAAAGAGACTTGTCAGTCATCCAAATAATAAATTAATTCCAATTGTGAAAAATATAATTAGAAAAAAAAAAAAAAAATAGAAGTTGAGGTATCAAGCGTTCTACTTTTGCAATTCAGTAAACAAAAACAACAATAACAAAAAAACAGTTGAAACAGTTAGTATTCAGAGGAAACGTTGTTGGTTCCAATTACCAAAATTAAGAATAATCCTCAAGATTTAGAATGACCCTAATTTTTGCCCCAGCTTTTAGGCAGGCTTTAAATACTTATAACTTCAGTTTCCTTAATGTATTATATCTGGCCCACTTTACCACAGATAATGAGTAATGATATTTCTTTCAAGTAAAATCCATTTAAATGTAATACATTTAAATAAAGTAACATGGGAAAAATTGGTCTCCTAGCCAGGTATATATGTTCATTAATGACTGAAAACACCTGATTAAAGAATTGGTCATTTACTCAAATGACCACATTTACTCAAACATAGAATTTTTCTCTAATAGCTAATATTATTTGAGGGCTTAGTTTATCTTATTCTGGGAAAATCCATACTCTTTTCTTTTGCCTGCCTTCGGGTTATTTCTTTGAACACCAACAATGGTGAGTAGGAGAATAGAGACTAGGTAAACTCTATTTTGACCATTAAAAAACGTTGCTTGAAAAATAAGATTAATGCTTTCAACTGAGGTAATGACTGAGCAATTCATTTAGCATACACCTCTAATAATGACACTACCTCAGCTCTCTGGAAAGTGGCTTTACTTCTACATGTCCTCAATGTTTCTTTCTTTCTAAGATTCTAGGATGGTGCCTGATTTGTTCTGCATCTTTCTTCTCTCTGGTCACCACTTGTTATACTCGCTGCCGATCTAAAGTTAGCTACCTTCAGCTGAATTTTTGGAAGACGTATGCACAGAAGGAGAAGGAGCAGTTGGAAAATACATTCCTGGACTACGCCAACAAGCTGAGTGAGAGGAACCTGAAGTGCTTTTTTGAAAACAAGAGGCCAGAGGCCTTCCCTATGCCCAACTTTGCAGCCTGGGAGGCTGCTTCAGAACTGTATTCTTTCCACCAAACCCGGCAACACTACAGCACCCTCCATAGGGTGGTGGAGGATGGTCTGGGACTTAACCCTGAGGAAAATGAGACAACAATGGTCCTGATGGACACCACCCAACATATGTAGCTCATCCTCCATCACTGACTCAAAGTATGTGAATGGTACACTCATCTGAGATCCCTTACTGCATCAACAGCGACCTGTGTGTCTGTGTTTTTGTACATTTAGTGTTTCTTTCCAGGACAATACCACAAAGGAAGCAGTTTTGGAATTCCCGAGTACAGTGTCAGATGTGCTTAAGCTGAGACTGATCAGCCAGTCAAGAATGGTGACAAAGGCACTCTTGCATTATTGGTTGGGGGTTGGGTTCAGTGGCCCCTAAAATTCCTTCAAGTTCTAAGATTTCAAGACTGCAAGACAGATGCAAGGGGGTCTGCCATTCTCTGCAAATGTTGGTCATGGCATCTTGGAGCAGATGCAGTGTCTTGTGAGGGAGGGAGGTACTCTTAACATAGATTGCTGTACCTCCAGTGTGACTAGCAGGGGTCTATCCTACTGCCTATGTATCTAGCCTACTGCCTTTTGAAGTATGTGTGAGACTCTATCATTTGAAACTCATTCCCTCAGAATCTGGAGACTTTAGTACTCACAAATAATCAACTGAAAGGAGAGTATACCTAAAATTTAGAGGTTTTCACTTGCTCCCACTGTATGTTGAAAGCATGTCACTGGAGGCCGGGCTGTACTGTGACTGTCATGGTCTCTAGGAACTCTTATCTTTGTGGGCCCCTTTCCACATAAAGAAATTTAATATGCATTGATATAAAGATGAATATATTAATATTACATATTAAAACACTTTCTCCAACTTAAAACTTCATTAATTTTCCATTAAAAACACTTTTGTGGGCCCTACTAGTATCGTAGGAGCTCTGATGGCATAATGCCTAAGGTGTTTGACTGCTAACCAGAAGGCTGGCG
>NW_006922017.1:280255-292537 GCF_000298275.1 Orycteropus afer afer | reverse complement strand
GGAAGTAGGATTGCCCAACCTTCCTTCCGAGGAGTGGCTGGACATATATATACCAAAAAAAAAAAAAAAGAAACCCACTGGCATGGAGTCAATTCTGACTCATAGCAATCCCCATTGTGTTTCTGAGGTGGTAAATCTGTATGCAAGTAGATTGCCCAGTCTTGCTTCCACAGAGTGGCTGCTGGGTTTGAACCACCAACCTTCTGGTTAGCAGTCAGATGCCTTAGGCACTGTGTCCAGAGCTCCTATATAAATATATAGGTATATATATGTGTGTGTGTGTGTGTGTGTACACACACACACTTACATACACACTTACACACATATATAGTTCTTAAATTTCTGAATGGCAGTGATGCTTAAGGAAGAGGCACCACGTATTATGCTGTGGCTCAAACTTTACATCACTGGGAATCCTTATTCCCTAATTTGAGAAGCCTGAAGATTAACTCCTAACTACCATGAAACATGATCACAAAATGAGGGTAATACCCTGAAAGTAGGGGACTCCGAACATAGTTTGGGGAAGTTGGAGCTGCAGGGTCAGATTTGTGCATGATTGTATGTGTGTGTAAGTGTGTGTGCATGTGTAAATGTGTGTGTATGTGTGTGAAAGACAAGGACAAGACAAAAATAAAAAGGAGTATAAATGTCAGATTGAAGGAAGATGGAAGTCACCAAAGACAAAAGATCCAATTTAATGTTTCTTGACTTGGAGCTAGCTTGCTCCCCAGCTGGAAGAGGGTGTATGGGAATGGGTCAGTGACTATTGCATCTCTTGGAGTGGGTGAGAGACTAATGTAGCAGTTACATAGAATTAGTGTAGCTGTGGAGATCTGAGGATTCCAGAGTCAATGTTGGGTATATTTTTGCTAGCCAGGGACTTTCTACAGTTGGAAAATTTCCACTCACGACAATAGCTGCCCTATTGAAGAACATCCAAACTGACTAGAAACAAGCTCAGAGCACCTTTGCTGTGGCCTGGTGAGTAGCAAAAGGGCTCTTCCTTCTGCTCTAGAGCAAGACACCTGAACAGGTTCACATTCTCATCCTGGTGGTAATTACTGTCAGGACAGTACTTCACTCAGAATTAAAACTAGTCCAAGAAACCTGACATGGCCCATGGACAGACATGGGGAAGGGGCTAGGAACAAGTGTCTGCTCTTGATTTAAGAGACAAAGGGATGAGCCGGTTTTAATGGGGGAGAATTTAGAAGTATGGGCTGTTGTGTCTAGATGGACTCTAGAAGCAGAGCCTGAGACGGGATCATATACAAGAGAAGGTAATGCTTTCAGGAGAATCAGGATATAAAGAAAGGATCTGGTTCCAGGTCGTTTTAGCCTGATCCCACAGGGAGCTCTGGGATGTCAGCTGTTAGCTATCAGTTGTCCTAGGGCTGTTGTTATTAGTTGCTATTCAGTCAGTTCCAGCCCATGAAGACCCACTGTGTGCAGAGTAGGTCTGCTCTACAGGACCTTTCAGAAGGACATTACTGGGCCCGTGTCCTGAGGGGCCTCTGGGTGGGTTTGAGCTGCCCCTCCATTTAATATGGAAGTACTTAACTATTTGTACCACCCAAGTACCAGGCAGGGGGGGATATTTTCCTGGCAAGCCTAGATGAAGAGCCTCCAGTGACCTAAGTATAATCCTCTAGAGAAGGTTGCACCAGAGAAACTGGGAGATTTTCAAAAAAAAAAAAGAAAAGAAAGAAACTCATTGCCATCAAGTCGATTTCGACTCACAGTGTTCCCTCCTTGGGTTTCCTAGGCAGTATCTCTATGGAAGTAGATTGCCCAGTCTTACTTTCGAGGAGTGGCTGGTGGGTTTGAACCACCAGCTTTCTGGTTAGCAGTCAAGTGCCTTAGACACTATGCTACCAGAGCTCCACAGGCACCCTGAAATCAGAAATCTGGAGAGGATACCAAAGACAGCACCACCAATGAAGGCTACAACAATCCCCTTCAGTGGTTTAGAATTGAAGCATATCAGGCTGACTTCCTTTCTCAGATTCTAATTCCCTGACCCCAAAGAGCAGCAACTGTGAGTGATAGCAAGCTTGATCTACCTACTATAACACTCTGTTATGTAAAAGAAAAGGGTTGGACAATGCTCTTTTTGGGGAAAAAAATAATGCTTTTCCTTACAAGGAATATACAAATTATACAAAAATTTGATGGCATATAACACCTATTTTGTCAAATTTATCCCATAAATTAAATGTTTGCAAATATATTATTCTTTCTTTTTCTGTGTAGTTCCTACATTTTTTATTCAGTCTCAACAAGTGAACTCAGTAATTTTGGTACACATTCAACTTATTCATTTTTAGTATAAAAATCCAAAAAAAGTTATGCAGCAAGATTACAAAAAAAGGCATAGTAGAAATGATTACATAATTCTATGTAATGCAAATTTAAGTGATACATTACAAAATATGTATGTATCCAAAATAATGTTTTAGAAATGTGTATAGCTTGCTTCTTGGACTTTGAAGTATCATGGAAAATGTATACATTTAATAGAAAAATGATGAAATTATTTATTTAAATTAGGCATTCTAAAACCTGATGATTCATTGGTTTGCTGTAAAATTGAGTTAAAAGAACTCAAAAGTCACTGAATAGAAGAAAACTGCCACCTCTTCTCATGGGGTATTTCAGCTACTTATGCTACTTTGATGGTTCTGAATTTTCCAAGGCAAATATCTTATTTTCTAATATTTACCTTTCTTTGTACTCAGTTATACAAGTTAGGGGATATTCAGCTTTCTCTGCAGGCAGTACTCGGACCTCTCTTGATATTCTCGTCATTAAGAAAAATCAAAGACTCTCACATGAGAGATTGGAATTAAAACATCTGCATTTGTCAGTGGCTGTCAATACTGACTACACGTTGGAATCACCTGAAGAGCTTAAAAGTCCCAGTGCCTGACCCCACCCCTCAGAATTTTGACATAATTGTTCTACAGTGAGGCCTGTGCATCAAGAGTTTTAAAAGTATTACTAGTTTTACAGAGAGTTAGTGGAAGTGGGAGTGTGGGTAGTGGTGGGTGTGAAGTTGCAATGTTTAATATATTATTTGGATTTCAAACAGTCGTATGTGATAATTGTTTGACAATTGGCTCCTGGGAGTAGGAGCAGGAAGCTATTATTTAAAGTGTTTTCCAATATGTAATTTTAAGGTCAAGACCACTTAGTTGTTCTCATGAAGAATCTGTACTGTACATAGACCAAGAAGCAGTTGTTCCAACACAGTCAGTGTAGTTTAATATCAGGAAGGGTGTGTGTCAGGGCTGTATCTTTTCACCATACTTAATTCAATCTGTATGCTGAGCAAATAATCCAAGAAGCTGGAGTATTTGAAGAAGAATGCAGCGTCAGGATTAGGGGAAGACTCATTAACAATCTGAGATATGTAAATGATACGACCTTGCTTGCTGAAAGTGAAGATGACTCAAACCACTTACTGATGAAGATCAAAGACTACAGCCTTCAGTTTGGATTAGACCTCAACGTAAAGAATATGAAAAATCCTCACAACTAGACCAGTAAGCAACATCATGATGAATGGAGAAAAGATTGAAGTTGTCAAGGATTTAATTTCTCTTGGATCCACAATAAACACTCATGGAAGCAGCAGTCAAGAAAACAGATGTTGTATTTGCACTGGCCAAATATGCTGCAAAAACCTCTTTAAAGTGTTTAAGAGCAAAGATGTTACTTAGAAAACTAAGATGTACCTGATCGTAGCGATAGTATTTTCATCAATTGTGAGGATGGCACAAGACTGGGTAGTGTTTTGTCCTATTGTACATAGGGTTGCTATGAGTAGAAACCTATTCAATGGCACCTAACAATTTCAAGTTACCAATGCAGAGTAGTAAGAGATAGATGCTAACAATGGTTCCCCTTGAGGTGGTATGAGATTTCAAAGGAGGTTTTACTTGGATAAAAGCCATCTTCTGTGCATCCGTGTCTCACTTTAATAAAATCTAATAGTGTTAAGTTAAGAAGGGTCAAACGATCCAATTGAGAAGTGGAGTCTTACTCTCCTGCTCTTGAATGTGGCCTTAATGAGCCCATAGAATGTAGCAGAAACGAAGCTGGATTATAGAAGTATTGCAATTTATCCCTTATTTTCTTGACATGCTAAATCTAGTGGGAGTCAGCCATCATATAAGAAATACAACTACCCTGACACTGCCATGCTGTGAGGAGGCCTAAACTAACTAGATGGAGAAAGAGAGTAACTCCCAGCAAATTCTAACTACTCCAGATGTGTGAGTGAAGAAGCCATTTCTAGTGTTCTAGTCCCATTAGGTGGGCTCTGGTAGTGTAGTGCCTAAGGCACTTGACTGCTGACCAGAAGTCTGGTGGTTCAAACCCACCAGCCACTCCTCTGAAGGAAGATGGGGCAATCTACTTCCGTAGTGATACTGCCTCAGAAACCCAAGGAGGGGTTGCTATGAGTCGGGTCCATCTCGACGGCACATAACAACAACAACAACAGTCTCATCAGGCATGACAGAAGGAACCAGGGAACTCACCCACCAACCAGAACAAAGACTCAGAACTATGGTCAAATCAAGCCCTCTCATCCATCTCCAGACATTTAAGCCGCCCAGCTTAAATGCAGATATTGTAGAGCTGTCCCTGCTATGGTCTATCCAAATTCCTGACCCGGAAAATCAACAACATAATAAATTATTGCTTTAAGCCTCTAAACTTTGTGGCAATGTGCAGCGATAGGTAACCCAAACACCAACACGTTAAAATCAGAATTTATAAAAGGAGAACTATTAGTAAAACCGGATTTAGACATAGATTTTTACAATGATTCTCTGTATCCATGAGCTTTATATATGTTGTCTTTTTTTTCCTCTGTTCTATTTAGTAGTATAGAAGCTTTGGTGGAGTAGTGCTTAAAGCATCCAGCTGCTAACTCAAAGTTTGTGGATTTGAATCCACCAGCTGCTCCACAGGAGAAAGATCAAACAGTCTGCTTGTGTACAGCCTTGGGAAACCTATGAGACAGTCCTACTCTGCCCTAAAGTGTCACGTTGGAAACATCTTGATGGCAAGGGGTTTGGTTTTATTTAGTAGTCTACCCTCTGTGCATGATTTAATAGATGCTGATTAGGTGGTTGTTATTGTTATGTGCCGTCTAGTTGGACCCGACTCATAGCAACCCCTCCTTGGGTTTTTGAGGCAGTATCTACTACAGAAGTAGATTGCCCAACCTTCCTTCCGAGGAGTGGCTGGTGGGTTCAAACCACCAGCCTTCTGGTTAGCAGTCAAGTGCCTTAGACACTACGCCACCAGAGCTCCTGCTGATTAGGTACATCTCTCAAATAGCTTCATCCAAACCTGAGACTCCAATTTTAATTATTTTTCTTAAATTTTGTTTAAAAAGAACACATTGTTGTGGGTTAAATTCTTTTTAAAATAGACATTACTGGGAGGAATATCACATTAAATTATAATTGGTTATTGACATTTAGGAAAAGTGGAGTAGGGGTACAAAATAGGTTGGCCTTGGATAAGCTAGAAACGAATAGGTCTTCTAATCTGATTCTTCAAAATGTTGTCTTCAGACCATCAGTATCAGCATCGCCCAGGAACTTGTTAGACACACAGAATCTCCGATCCAATCCCAGACCTATTTAATTGAGACACACTTCAGCTTGTATGAGAATCACTTGGGGGGCTTGTTGAAATGTCGATTGCTCCCTTCCTCCCAGAGTGTCTGATACAGTAGGTCTGGACTGAGACAAGAGAATCTGCATTTCTAACCAGTTCTCAGGAGATGCTGCTGCAGGGACCACACTTTGAGAAACCCTGCTCTGAAGCTCAGTGCAGGTTATTCTGGGGAAGGCAGGCTAGGAAATGCTCAGAACCTTGAACCTACTGAATCATGATCTGCATTTTAATGCCATCCCACACTGATTGGCATACACAATCAAATTGGAAAAAGCCCTGCTCTGGGGTATATATCTAGGAGCCAGCAGAATTGCTAGTGTGGGGTGTGTGTATCTGCCACTTTATTAGATAATACCAAATTGTCTTTAAATGGTTGTTTCCAAATTACCCTTCCATTCACAGTGAAGTGTTCCCATTCTCTGCATACTCACCAACTGTTAAATTCCGCAATATTTTCATTTTGTTCAACTTTTCCATTTAAAATTTGTTTTAATTTTTTGATATAGTATGGAACACCATTGTGATTTTTAAAAGGCATTTCCTTATACTAATGAAATTAAATATCTTTTCATATTTTATTGACATCTGTTTTTCTTCTGAAGTGTTTTTCATTAAGTATCTGTTCATGTCTTTTGCTAATTTTTCTACTGGGTATTCAAATTTCTTTAACTGATTTTTAAGAATTCTGATATGTCCTTTGTCAGTTACTTGTTACAAATATCTTCTCCAAGTTTGTGGCTTGACTTTTTTATTTTTTTATTTTTTACTTTTTCTAGGATGTCCTTTGAGAAATAGAAAAGTTCTCATTTTTAAAGCAGTGAAATTTATCTCATTTTCCTTTATGGTCAATGTATTTCATGGTTATTTGTTTTGTTTTTTAAATTATTTTGTTCCCTGCACACATGAAGACAGTCTATTACTTTTTCCCTGCAATTAAAAAATGTTTGCTTTCCATATTGCTTTAAATTAAAAATCTATTTTTTCCCCCTGTATGTCCCAGTTATTGAATTGGGGCCACACAAGAAGTGTGGATTCTTTCCTCAATCCCTGTGAAGGTAGACTTGTTATTAATTCTCAAAGGAGACTTTCTTTTCCCAAACCCAAGGCTAATTCTAAGCAGTTCCAATGTGTGGTGGGCCTTATTCCAAAAGGGTATGATTTAATTGGTCAAGGGTAGGGCCTGTGGATTAGGAGTTTGGGGAAAGCTCCCTGGGTTATTCTAAGGGGGCTGACATTGAAAACCATTGCTCAGGGATAAAGCTTAGAAGGCACAGAGGGAAAGGAAAGAAGGATGAAGGGAAATGGTAAACATGGGCAGGAAGTGGGAAGAGTGCTATTACGATGTGGGGATTGCTGAATGTCACAAAACAAAATATAATGAATTGTTATATGGAAAACCAATTTGCTCTGTGTATTTCACCCAAATCACAATTTAAAAAAAAATGTCCTAGAGCATCACTGAGACAGCAGAGCAAGTCTGACCCAAATGTTAGTCCAAGGAGGACTGACCCGGAGTTTGGCTGAACTTCCCAGCTGGCCTCTGGATCCTTAGACCAGACAGGTATTCCTGTAGCCTTAGGATTTAGTTTCCTAGAGTATTTACTCCATGTTTTTTATCTACCGATAGGAAACTTCATTGTAAACAGTTAACATTAATGAAATGCTTCCAAAGCTACTGCTTCTTTCAATTCACACATTTAGGTTTGTTTCATAAATAAGTGTCTCATGAGTTTCAACAAAATAAGTTATGTATTAGCAATAAAACTTAGTATCTCCAATGAAAAGTAAGGGCAGCCTAAGTTTTCACGTGCTGAGATATCTGGAAGATTAAAAATTGCTCTCTGGAGCCTCTTTGAAAATAGTGCCAGGGAGAAAAGACAGCTAGATAAAGTCAGATTTCCTGTAAGTCTTCATCCCAAACAGAAGTGGAAGACGGACATGCATAAGTAAAGCAAGAAGTTATCTTAGTGACTTGCAGAAATTACTGAGAATGGAGCCTTAATAGATACTTCTCTGTGACTAAAGGAAAAATAATGTTACACAAATATGGTACCAATAAAAGTTTAAGGGTAATTGCCCTCCAGGTGCCTTTTCTTTATATTGGAACTCTGCCATAAGTAGTCAATATGGTCTTCGGGTGAGATCCAACCCGTCTGCAAAATCCACAGACACAGTGCCTGTGCACGCATGCACACACACACACACACACTTCTGCAAAGAAAATTTTCTACACTTTTCCCCTTCTTTCTTCCCTCCCAGAGGTACGAAGAGGAATGAATCAAGTGTGTGGGTGTTTACACAAAGCAGTGCTGCCTACTCAGTGGGGAGAATCAAGCCTGGGTGGTTATTTAGATAATTTTCTTGTTTTTAATAATCAATCTACATATTTCTGGCCCAAATGGTAACAAGTCTCAAAATATTTTATGACTTGGTTTTGCTTTTCATATTTCTCATTTTTTAAATATTGAGAGTTTTTTGTCTCAAAGAATTTTTTTTTTTTTTAAATTTTCTCCATACCCTTCCTCTCTCTTTGACAGAGATTCTAAGTATGAAAATGGCATGACATTTAACTAGCTGTGGTGCCAGCCTCCTCTGGAATGCTGTGTTGGGTTGTACTGTGACTTCCTTGGAATCCAATTCCTGTTTACCAAGGGCTCCCACTTATTTTAATATCATATTGGAAAAAGTAAAACAATTTAATAGACCACCTCCAACCACTAAGTTGTGAGTTAAGCTTTGAAAAATAGTAACAGTAAAGGAAGATGTTATATGTAGGCTTAACCTGATTGGCTTCAGTAGTTTGGCTGAGGGATTAAAGGAGGCAGTGATTGTAGGAAGGCATTGAGAGTAAGATACGGCAGCTACTTTGGTCCTAGGATCCACCCCTGGCTGCTGCTGTGCTGGGAACTGCTCTCGCTGACCTAGTCTCTGGTTTCCATCCTGTCCATTATGAACCTGCTTTCTTCATGTCTGCCCAGCCCCTTCCGATTTAATACTATGACTTCCATTTGGTTTTTCCCCTGAAGCTCTGTGCACTGAGACACCTGGTAAGGAATGCTTGGATCCCAGATCCAACCCAGACTGAGAATTCTGGACCATGCCCATAGTGTCCCCCTTCAATTATGCTTTACTTTGGAGGGGACACATGCACTAATACCTAAATTCGCAAACATCCATTTTAAATTATTCTAGTCTGAAGCAGTGGTGAGATATCCAAATATTTTAGGATTGGGGGATTTTTGTAACTAAGAGTCCCACACTTGGCTGCCTTATGTAGATAAAATAAGTGGTAGCCACTCCCACCTCCCTTCCCACCCTACACTATTAGGCATTTCCTGGCAGGTTATCTAGACCTCAGCTAAGTGGAAGCTGTCCTACGTTCCTATCTTCTTCCGTAGCTGTGTGGAGAGCACGGAGCTTCTGCTCCCTGTCCCAGAAAGCAGAAGGCTGAGCCCAGGCATATTATCATCTGGAAGGGCTGACAGCTACCCAGTTGCAGGGATGTGCTCCCAGCTCTAATGAAGTGAAAGTGAAAGAACTCTTGACAGGATCGGATCATCAGGAAAAATCAGTCCTCCACAGCATCAGTTAGAGATTTTAACAAAGTCAAGTGCAGAAATTACATAGTAACAGAAAGGTTGCAGGTTTCCCTCTGAGACCTGAAAGGGATTTCTGGCTCTATTCCTTAAACTACATTGCCACGTGTAAAAGGGGTAGAGGTGGGGAAGGCAAGGTTAAAATTTAAACTTTAACCCTGGCAAAAGAAAAAACATTCAAAGGACAGAAACAAAGCTTCCCCACTTTGCACATAGTATTATGATGTCAACACAATTCATGGGTTGCTCATTGTACTGGGTGCGTTATTACATTTAGGTTTAAACCCAGAATTGTGAACTATAATGACTTTTAGAGAAAGCATTTCTTTTTAAAATGCACATTGTTTAGAAAATGAAGGAAGCCAACTGTAATCAGAAAAAAAGAAAAATACAGAGGCATAATGAACAAAATTTCTTTTTTTTTCCAAAACAATGTGAAAAAAAAAAAGGAAAAGCTAAGATAAGCTGATCTCTCTTACTTGAATGGCCTTGTTCAAGTTTATTTCACCTGGGTGGTTTTCCTATTCACTAAAAAATCAGGTCATCTCTGGAAGCGTTCTTTGAAAAAACACAGAATGCCAAGGAAAAGACTAAAAACGATTTGGAAAAAAGAATAACAAAACAAAATCACCATAGAATGGGAGGATTAGAGTGAACTTTTATGACAGGTTCTTAATAAGAAATTCAGAAAGAACACAGGAGCCCTGGTGGCACAGTGCTTAAGTCTTGGCTGCTATTCAAAATGTCAGCGGTTCGAACCCACCCACTGCTCCGCAGGAGAAAGATGTGGCAGGCTGCTTCTGTAAAGATGACAGCCTTGGAAACCCTATCAGGCAGTTCTACCCTGTCCTGTGAGGTTTTTGTATTGTAGTACAATATCATTCTAACTTAGGAGAGCTCAGTTATCCCCCTTCTACTAAGGCATCTAGGAGCTCTGGTAGCATAGTGCCTAAGGCACTTGACTGCTAACCAGAAGGCTGGTGGTTCAAACCCACCAGCCACTCCTCAGAGGGAAGTTTGGGCAATCTACTTCCGTAGTGGTACTGCCTCGGAAACCCAAGGAGGGGTCGCTGTGAGTTGGGGCTGACTCCACGGCACATAACAACAACAACAAAGGCATCTGTCTGAGTTTACCATTCAGAGAAATGTCTGCCTCACTCTTGCTGATGGTTTAAAATATTTCCTTTCAAGTAACAATGTGGTTTTATTTGGACTGCTTCCGAAGGGAAGCTTTTTTGAAAGGTTTGCTTACTTGGGTTATTATCTGCAAAAGGCTTAACAAAGACAACTCTACTTCAAATAACTTACAGTTAGCATACTAAATAGGGCCTGCTACACTAATATTCCCCAAAAAATCTATTCTCAGGAACAAAGGAAAACAAACACCAACACCAGGAAGATAAATAAAGTAAGCAGGGAGTTTCCAGGTGAAATAAAAGGAAAAAACTGCTGGTGGCCATTGAGTTGACTCTGACTCACGGCAGCCCCACATGGGTCAGAGCTGAACTGTGCTCCATGAAGTTTTCAATGGCTGATTTTTTGGAAGAAGGTCTCCAGGCCTTTCTTCCATGGAGCTCTGGATGGACGCGAATCTCCCACCTTTTGATTAGCAGCTGAACACGTTAACCACGTACGAGTCATAAATTACCGTTACTGATAGCCCAGACAGGAAGAACAAGGCTTTTGCTGATGACTTTCCCTTTTTCTGTGAGCTCTCAGAATGTTTTTCAGATGCACATCCCTTTCCTGAGGTGTTTCCTTCGATTGTTATATTCTGTCTCTACCTCGTCACTCTGGCCGTGGAATATGCTGGGTGGACATTTGGCCAGGACAGTCAATTCGTAGTTTACCTGGAAGTAACCTACATGAAAGCTCTAGCCAAAAGAGGGGTTGCTGGTGTACTGGGCAGGTTAGAGCCTCTGTTTGTAAGATTCTGAACATGAAACACACAGAGAAATATCACAGTTTGGGTGACTGAGAAGTCAAAGGCTATCCAGAGAAAAAGCAGTAAATAGAAGCCCTGATGCAGCAAAAACTGTGAAAGCAGAGGCACTGAGGTGGAGAGAAGAAAAAGAGTAGAAAGATTATTAGTAGGTACCTACAAGAACAAAACAAGCAGATAATAGTTGTCACCAAAATGGTGGAGGACTATACAGGAAACCACAAGTGCCTACTGCTGAAGTGACAAGATGTACTCAATGATTTTTCAATTTCTGTTCTTCCATGAGGTCTAATTTTTCTTGCAACTAGAATATGTTTACAATATGCTAAAATATGACCTGGCATAACTCTAATATTGGCAACCTAAAGGAGTGAACCTTAACGCAATTTGGCCCCATAATGAGTTTTAGGATACATCTGAAACATTTTCTATGGTAAATGGAAATGTGCTATATTACTATAAAATGTAATCTCTAATGACTTGATTGCCTATTTAATGCTTGCATTTTTAATCACAATTGACCTTAGAGTAGTAGGAATAAACCTTTCTCTCCTCAGGTAATTTTCTATACTCAGGTAAATAGATAACCCACTACCATTGAGTCAATTCCAACTCATAGAGACTCCCCATTGGGTTTCCAAGGCTATAAATCTTCATGGAAGTAGATTGCCTCTCATTTTCTTGCCCTGGAGTAGCTGGTGGGCTTAAACCACTGACCATCTGGTTAGCACCCACTACACCTTACCCGCTATGCCCCCAGAGCTCCTTAAATAGCTCCTTATAAATGGGGGGGGGGGAGAAAAAACATTTCAATAAAATCATCAAGATGAGTTCACCATCTATTTTTTAATAAGATAAAGCTATGTACATGTCCAGAATTATATTCTAGATCAGATCTTGTTATTATGGACTTGTAGGCAACCGGATATTTTTGGAGTACTGCATTTTCTATACAGTAATCACTGGGGCTTCTTCTGTAGGTGGTGGAGGCTAGGGAGGAGTGGGAGGGGTTGTTGTTGTTGTTGTTGTTAAGTGCCGTCGAGT
>NW_006922017.1:275627-277950 GCF_000298275.1 Orycteropus afer afer | reverse complement strand
TGGAAATAACATTTCCCAGAAATGAAAGAGAACTTCACTGGGTAATACAGTATGAAATCAAACAAAGTTTGCATGTTCTGTGGTATCCTGGGACAACTCTGTATTATTTCCATTCTTGTGTTAAACACTTTTGCTCTAATTAGATGGAGAATAGAGTAAGTACAAAAGAAGCCAGTCAAAAGCAAATTCTTGGATGATAAACAAGCAAAGACACAATAAAATTGTATTTCACAGACTGATAATAACATGAAACTGGAAATCACACTTACGTAGTTTCAGTTTTGTAATAGGCATATTTTAAGGAAGTTTAGTCATGACTTCCCTTGTTTTTTTAAGGTTGTTCTGTCATTTTCACTTAATTATCCCAACAGTGACCCTTCTGCCTCATACAATGCAAACTAACTTTTACCTTTGGCTCAGTGAGATCTACGGATATTTCAGAAAGTGAAATTGGTTAATTTAAAGCCTATGATAACCCTCACAAAGGTTTTCAATCTAAGACCGAACTCCCACTACACTTTTCACTGGATAGTAGTTTAAGTCCTTGTTGGACTTAACCAGTAGGTTAATGCCTTGTTGGACTTCCAGGGAAGACAGTACAAGTTCATAGTCATTGAATCCTAAGGCTCCTGGCCACACGTCTAACAATAATTAAATCGAATAGACTTAATAGTCATGAGAGGGGCTGAGAGAGAACATAGATGTGGTTGTTGACATTAAGGAAGAAGTTCACAGAAAAAAGGAGGCAGTGGCTGTTGATATTTATCTAATAAATTTCACCATACTTAACAAATGAAAAGTTTTTATTTCAGGAGAAATGTTTGCACATTGAAAATTGCCCCTTTAGTCAATTTTCTGTCCTAAGCAACAGGAAGTTGATACCACCCTGGGCAGGAAAGAGTCTCGTCCCATATCCCTTCCACCCACCAGTTAGAATTGTGCTTAGTGGCAAAAATTGTTCCAGTGTGGGCAAGCAGGTGGGATAGGGTCAAGCACGAGGCCACCCAAATCAAAAATGGCTGTAGAAATGCAATAGTCACAATGGCTCATGCCTTCCATACCGGTTGTTAAGTTTTCGACTCTCAACTCCAAATCCACTCCTTATTCCCCTTCTTGTGATACTGCTGGAGCTCAGTCTTGCTTCCCACCAAAAACCCACTGCCGTGGAGTCATATACAACTACAGCGACCCCTCCTTGGGTTGCTGAGGCAGTATCACTATGGAAGTAGATTGCCCAACCTTCCTTCCAAGGAGTGGCTTGGCGGGTTTGGACCGCCAGCCTTCTGTTAATATCAGATGCCTTAGGCACTAGGCTACCAATACATTTCTCCTTTTTTATAGAACATGCTGGAGGGACTGCGGAGGAAGGGGCTTGTCTCCCTGGTTCTAAGGTGCCTTTGCTTGGTTTGCTCCTACTGTGGTGATCAACAATGCCCATGATACTGAGACAGAGGCACTCACGCACAGGCACACGGCTCCCTGCCTGTAGCCTCAGACCACTTATACCCAGTGGGGGTTTCCTGATCGTCAGTTCTGGCCCATGATTTCTTGCCACCAATCTCAACCCAGCAGCTGTGGACCAGCTCTGGCAGGGCAACCCAGCGAACTTCTTCATTAAGCTGTGACTGCAACCACGCCTTCTCTATTGAGGTCTGAATCTCAGCCTTGGGGAGGAGACTCCTTCAAAGTTTGTTGCTTCTGTGGGCACTCTCCCTCGGCCCAACAGTATTCTTCAGCACTTTTTAAAAATTCCTTTCTTAATAGATAATCCCTTGTTGATATATAAGAATTTATTTTTCAAATTAAGCTTTCCCTGGGTAATTTCTGTCTCCTGACTGGATGCTGACTGACATTCCTTCCCAGCCTTAAAACTCCCCTCTGAAAACATCTGACAAAGTATGATCCACCAAAGCAGTGCTTCTATATACAAATCTGTGTTGGGGGTAGAAACTCTATGGGCCCAAAACTGCCACTGTTCTAAAGTGAGTCAGGAGTTGAAGCTTCAAATGCTTGAATGACCACTGTAGACTCAGCCATGGCGGTCTTGTGTATTCAGATGAGATGCATGATAAAAACAATGACAGATGTGATTTGCTAGAATTGTTCTGTATAGACTCAGCCTTGATCTTAAATTGTCTACGTGGTGGTTATGTCTGTGTGTCAGCTTGGCTGGACCTGGTTGAGTGGCTGGGCAGCTGGTGCTAGTTATTCCCCATGATGAGATTGGCAATCAACTCGATGGTGGGATCTACCACAAGCAGCTGAGTAGCTGCGTAGGGCTGTGGTCTGCTCCCCGTATATAAGCAGCAGCTTTAGGAATGGT
>NW_006922017.1:268346-275192 GCF_000298275.1 Orycteropus afer afer | reverse complement strand
CATTTAGAATCCTCTCTGGATTATGTCCCTAAATTCTTTTGCCCTAGAGCTTATTCTTACATTATTCACCACTTAGGTTTCCTTCCCTGCATTAGGCATCCTCATTTATATTGCCTCCTACAAACAGTTTCTTTCAATCATATCATTGATTTTATGTCACTCACTGAAAAATCATGGCTCCCATTATTTAATTAAGGTAAAACTTCAATTTATACTATTAAAAGGAAAAGATCTCCATTTTGCCTTACAGAATGAGGATCCCTCCAACAAGTACAACATGTTGGATTCCAACCTTTTAACTTCAAGATTAGAAGCTAAAGTTTTGTAAATCTTTTTACACTGCACTTTTCTCCACACCAATGGTGTGATGTGTTTACAGAAAAATAAGAGCTTACCTCTATTTCTCTTGAAGGAACTCTGGTGGCACTGTGGTTAAGGCACTGGGCTGTGTAGTAGTTAAGGCTGTGTGTCAGTCAGCTTGGCTGGGCTATGGCTCTGAGTGACTTAGCAGCTGGATGTGGTTATTCCCCATGATGAAATTTTAATCACCTCCGTGGTGGAATCTGCTGTGAGCAGCTAAAGTATTTGGGGAAGAGTAACTTTAGGAGGTGAACGTGCTCTGGTGGTGAAATGCCTAAGGCATTTGACTACTAGCCAGAAGGCTGGCACTTCAAACCCATCAGCCAGTCTGAAGAAGGAAGGCTGGGCAATCTGCTTCCATAAAGACTTACCACCTCAGAAACCCAACAGGGGTTGCTATGAGTCAGAATCGACTTGTTGGCAGTGAGTTTTGTTTTGTTTTTTGGTTAACCTTGGGTGGGGGTGGCCTGCTTCCACTATATATGGAGAAGCTTTGGGAAAGGTCTCTAGCTTTTAGGCATATTTTGGGCCATGTTGCCTACCAATTTTGGTATTAATCCTGGGCTTGAACCAGTGGCCTGACGTGTTGCCTGCTAATCTTGGAATTGTGCCACTTTACCTGCTGATCTTTGGTTCATCAGTCTCAGCAGCCAGCAGCTGCATGAGTTAGGAAATGCCTCCAGCTCCAGTGGGCTTGGAACAAGAGGCAGAGCTGAAGCCCAAGGTCAAGGGGTCTTCACCCAGCCCCTAGAGCTGGCACTCTGTATTCAGACTTCTAGTCTCCTAAACTGCAAAATCATAAATTGCTGTTTGTTAAAGCCAACCATTTGTGGTCTTTCTGTTACAGAAGCACTAGAGAACCATGGCAGGTTGATAACTGAAAGGTCAGCAGTTCAAACCCACCAGCCACTCTGCCAGAGAAAGATGAGACCATCTGCTTCCATAAAGATTTACAGCCTTGAAAACCCTATTGGGGTCACTATTATTCAGAGTCAACTAGATGGCAATGGGTGGGTTTTATGCCCCTTGGAGCAGCCATCATATTGACCTGACAATAAATCTTTCTCAGCTTTGATGAACAGAGTTAGTGCAAGGGCAAGTGGCTATAAACATTGTCAGTAACTAGAAGGAGGTTGCTCCAATGGAGGTTTTGTGGAAGCTACACTCACCACACTCAGCTACTTATGAGTAAAGTTCAGGGTCTAGATTTTAGCTCAGGAAAGCAGTTTCTGGCAGCAGGAAAGCCACAGCTGAAAGAGATCCCATCTGGCAAATATGGAAACTGAGGTTCAGACAGGCTGAATTACTTGTTCAGGGTCACACGGTGGGAATGTGTCTGCATTGGATTTGGAGTCTTAACCTTCACCACATTGGACATAAGGAGCTATGGTGGCTCAGTGGCTAAAGCATTTAGCTGTTAACCAAAAGGTTGGGGGTTGAAACCCACCAGCCACTCCACTGGAGAAAGATGAGGCAATCTGCTTCCTTAAAGATTTATAGCCTTGGAAACCCAGTGGGGGTGGGATAGGGGATTGCTATGACTAGGAATCCACTTAATGGCAGTGAGTTTGGTTTCGGTTTTTTTTTTTTTTAGTTATACGTTGAGGTAACCACCACAATAAGTAGATTTCTATATGATAAAATTACATTCTTAAAATTGGTATATTTTCATGTTGCAGGGTGTTGACTCTAGAATTAACCTATCATCTCTATTTTAAATAAATATATTAGGCTAACTTAAGAGTGCCTAAGGCACTTGACTGCTAACCAGAAGGCTCACGGTTCAAATCCACTAGCCACTCCTCAGAAAGTAGGTTGGGCAATGTACTTCCCTAGTGATACTGCCTCGGAAACCCAAGGAGGGGTCGCTATGAGTCGGGGCCAACTCGAGGGCACATAACAACAACAACAAACAACAGCAAACAACTGTTTGACCTCTGGTTTGGGATTTCTTTTTGTGCCACTAGATGGCGCAATTTGAGATCTAAAACCTGACAAAAGAAATTTTCATAGGCTTAACGACAAAATGACCTCTCTTTTGGAAAAGGCAAAGTGAGGAAAACAAAAGAGATGATAAATGATTACTACCTGAAGTTACATAATCATTCTTGTCCAAACGCAGAATTGTGTAAAACAGAGAACAGGTGAGATTTATTCCTAAATGCCGCTCTTTCACTTGGTAGTTTTTAGAGGAATTACTGACTCCATGGAGACTTCAAACAAACAAACAAACTCACTACCATCTAGTCGTTTTCCCCTCATAGCGGTCCCCATTGGTTTTCTGTGGCTGTTAATCTTTACGGAAGTAGATCACCCGATCTTCCTTCCGTGGAGCAGCTGGTGAGTTTGAACCGCTGACCTTCCGGTTAGCAGTCAAATCCTTAGGTTTCTTATCTATTCAATTCTTTTCAATTACATTCTTTTCTTCCACTTACTCCTTTTTCCTTCTCTAGAACCAGAACAAAGATTCTGAGTTCTGTGGAAGCCACAGTATGTAGGTGCTCACAGAGGCGTATCTAAGGTATGGCACGCACGGGATGTACGGTGGGCGCCACTGAGCAGTTTCTATAAACCCTGGCAGCTTCCATCGCCAGTTGTGAAGATCATTTGTTGTTGTTGTTGTTATGTGCCGTCGAGTCGCACCCGACTCATAGAGACCCCTCCTTGGGTTTCCCAGGCGGTATCACTACAGAAGTAGATTGCCCAACCTGCCTTCCGAGGAGTGGCTGGTGGGTTTGAACCGCCAGCCTTCTGGTTAACAGTCAAGTGCCTTAGGCACTACTGCCAGAGCTCCTGAGAGATCATTTAGCAAGTTAAAATGACTTTCATATTTGAGAGCCCTTTCCTGAGTTTAGCCTGGTGGTGCAGTATTTTAAGCGCTCAAGCGCAAAGGTTAGCAGTTTGAACCCACCAGCAGCTCTGCAAAAGAAAGCCGTGGCAATCTGCTTCCATAAAGATGTACAACCTTAGAAACACTACGGGGCAGCTCTACTCTGTCCTATAGGTTCACTAGGAGTCAACGGATTTGGTTTTTGTTTTTTCTTCAGGGCTTTCTTCTCCTGCCGCCTCCCTAAGCTCCCTCACTCATTTCCCACCTGCTCCAGTCCCGCTGTCCTGCCGCCCTGGCCCCTGGCCCTTCCCAGGCATTCACGCGTGACTCCTGGTGCCCGGGCCCAGGCCGCCCATCCACCCACCCGCAAGTCAAACACCTTCTTTTCCCCTGAAAAGTTGCTAGACGTTAGGGGCTATTTTTTGCTAAATGTAACCATCCAATAAACTGAAGGGAAAAGTTACCTGAGACCGAAGGGCAGAGCCAATGGGGGAAGGGGGACCTTTGGGAAAGGAACCAACAAGAGCCAGTTTTTATTAAAAAAGAGAGAAAGAAAAGAAAAAAAGAGTTTTCTCTTCCATGAAAATGATAAATAGGCCAATAAGGCACTTTTGGTTGCTGAGTTAATTGTCCAAGGTGCAGAACGAGGCTAAGTATTTAAGATGGGAATCAGATGTTTGGACAGGGGCGCATTTCAGTGCTTGAGTAAAGGTGCTGCTTTCCGTAGACACGCCTCTGGGCGACTGCAAAGGATCATGATGGTGTTCTGCGTAAGGGCACGGTCTGAGAGCTGCTAAACAGAGCGCACAAGCAACCATGAGGTGCTGTCCTGACCCTGCTACGCTCTGTGGGCAATGTGTCTCTACATTCAAGGCACAGCTTCCTCTGGCCTTGCCCTCCGTCCTGGTAAAACAGACCAACATTTAACACTGGCCTTCTCTGAGGAGTTTACAAAGATTAATGAGAAAATACTGACAAAGGCCAGATCTTTTAATGAAAGTTAGTGCGGCATCATTGACCTTTATCTATGTCAAATGGGAGTGTCCCCAAGAAAAAGAGCATTCTGATTGAGAAGTTTAAATGATTACTGTTGTTGTCAGGTGCCCTTGAGTTGGCTCCTACTCATAGCAACACTTTGTACCACAGAATGAAACACTGCCCAGTCCTGGGCCATTCTCACAATTGTTGCCATGTTTGAGCCCATTGTTGCAGCCACAATCCATATCTTTGAGGGCTTTTTTTCTTTTTCACTGCCCCTCTCCTCTACCAAGCATGATGTCCTTCTCCACGGACAGGTACAAAGAACATAACAGGAAGTCTTGCCATTCTTGTGTCTTACGAGCGTTCCAGCTGTATTTCCAAGACAGCTTTGTTTGTTCTTCTGGCAGTCCATGGTATATTCAATATCCTTCACCGACACCATAATCTAAATGCATTAATTCTTCTTCTGTCTTCCTTATTCCTTGTTTAACTTTCGCATAAGAGGCAATGGAAAATACCACTGCTTGAGTGAAGTACACCTCAGCCCTCAATGTGACATCTTTGCTTTTTAGTGCTTTAAACAATGAAATAGGTTTTTTGACTTCTTGACTGCTGCTTCCATGGGCATTGATTGTGGATCCAAGTAAAATGAAATTCTTGACAACTTCCATGGTTTCTGCATTTATCATGATATTCCTTGTTTGTCCAGGTGTGAAGATTTTTGTTTTCTTGATGCCAACATGTAATCCACACTGAAGGCTGTAGTCTTTGATCTTCATCAGTAAGTGCTTAAGTCCTCCTCACTTGTATCAAATACATTTGTTTCTAACTTGGTGAAAATGTGCTCTGTTTGGAAGTCAAGTGTCTTTAGAACCTGAAATTAACTCTTTCAAAGGCAGAATATAGTTGTTGAAATGCAGGACGTCCTGGGGGATTTTTCTTTTATATCATCTTTATATCCATTTCTTCTTTCTTATGTTCTAAGTTCCTTCTCAGTCTTTTCACCTGATGGATAGAAAGAGCTCTTTTTCTATTTCCCCACATTGAAGACTTCACTGTCAGCTATAATGCACATGTTCTCAGGGAAGAGACCCCGTGGAGCCCTTCACTGTATTGCTGGGCACCAGAAAGAACATTCCCAGCGTTCTGTCCTGCTGAGGAAGAGCTCTTGTCCCAAGGGGTCTGAACCAAAGATCACTTAGGTTCTTTCTTCCTCTTTCCTCTCCTGTTCTCGTTTGTTGATTCCCCTTCCTCTTTTCCTTTCGGTTCTTCCTTTTCTTTCTTTCAATTAATTTTTACTGAGCATCCACCAAAGAGCAAATCCTGTTAGGCATAACATAAACATGTACCCCCTGTTGGCAGAGTGACTTTTGCTTTCAGCTGTATAAGTTTTTCCTGTTGGCTAGTTGCACACAAGGAGCTCTGGTATAGTGCCTAAGGCATTTGACTGCTAACCAGAAGGCTGGCGGTTCAAACCCACCAGCCACTCCTCGGAAGGAAGATGGGGCAATCTACTTCCATGGTGATACTGCCTCAGAAACCCAAGGAGGGGTCTCTATAAGTTGGGTCTGACTTGACGGCACATAACAACAGTTGGACACAAGGCATATCCTGACAGAAGGTGCCTAGAAGGTTTGACACGAGCCTTCCAATTGGCTTAGCCACCTCTGGGAAGGACTTTGATTGGATATTTTTTAGCAGCTACTTTTGGATTAATGGTGCCGATAAAAAGTTATTGCTTATACAGACTTTTTTTTTCTTTCCTTTTCCTACTAGAAAAACCTAATTCCCTTATGTTTTTCTGATTGAAATGTACTTTTGAAATTATTCCTTTTGAGTCCACAGCCTGGGCTCAGAGCCAAGAACAGACAGTGAGAAAAAACTAAAGAATCCTCCCATGCCACTACACTACTCTGACAGTGAGACAAACACCCAGTCTTCTCCAGGTCAAGGGCATTTATAGTGTTGAACATATTTCAAATGAGCTTTGTTCTTCCAATGTGTGTCAGAGAATAACTCCACGTTGTCAGTAGAAAATTTGTATCTGCTTCTACCTTTAGTCAGTAACTGCTCTTTATGCAACAGATTTTTTCTTCTTTTGGTATTGTCTTTTCTGAATGTAAGAAAGTATATTATTAAATGGACAAATACATGTACCATATAACATACACAGACACTCACACATACACATTTAGAAAAATATATTTCTGGCAGTCCATACATAGGAGCTCTGGTAGCATAGTGCCTAAGGCGTTTGACTGCTAACCAGAAGGTTGGCATTTCAAACCCACCAGCCACTCCTCAGAAGGAAGGTTGGGCAACCTACTTCTGTAGTGATACTGCCTTGGAAACCCAAGGAGAGGTCACGATGAGCGGGATTCGACTCTACGGCGGTGAGTTTGTTTTCTGTTTTTAGTCCATACGTACATGTATTTAGAAGAATAAGTTGAAAATTCCTGTTTCACTGGCTTTTTACAATGGAGTCTCCAATCAGCCCTTAAAGTTATTTTCGTCTTCAGATGTCTAAAGCCTAGCAAGCAACTTTAAATGCATGAGTCAAGCTTCATTTTCCACATTATAACTTTCCAAATTATCAGCCAATTTTCTGTTAGCACAAGGATATTCAAGCTAGGGTTTTCCTAGGCACATTTTAAAATATTATGTATCTATATTAA
>NW_006922017.1:266754-267716 GCF_000298275.1 Orycteropus afer afer | reverse complement strand
TCTGTAGAGATACTGCCTTGGAAACCCAAGGAGGGGCAGCTATGAGTTGGATTAGACTCGACAGCAGTAGGTTTGGGTTTTTTGCTTTTAAAATAATACAAGCAATAATAACAATATGTGAAAAAATATTTCATTTGGATTGTTTTTGAATGTGTAGTTTTATTTTTTCACATACGTTATTCCATTTTTATCTTATTCTTTTGGTGACTTAATTGCCTTATCTGCAAAGTAGGAACAGTAACTCCTACTCTGTCTACTTCATAAGGTTATTGTGAGGATAAAAGAAGAAAACTACATACATATGCATTTAGCATCACAAAGCACTATGTAATAACTGCCCTTCATGTAAAGAATCAGTTTGGCCACATATAACCACGTTAAGGTTAAGGGTAGAAAAGAAGAATGAGACTAACTTAAATGATCATTTGCGGGACCAGGAAGCATTATACCTGGACCTTGTAAATATCTCACATCCTTGCCTACTTTCTTGATCTCCCACAAATTAGCAGCACACAGCTGATAGCGACAGGCCTGCAGCTTAAAGGAGTTCTGGCTAAAGATCTATTTCCCCATTTTCTATTATATATAAGAAATGTGTGAGATTATCCTGAATGACTCCAGGTTGTCCCTTATGTGTCAGGGGCTACATGCATTATGACACCTTTATTTTTCTCTTGGGAAAGAAAACACTGCTCTGGGAATGATCACACCAATATTCTCTGAGACAGCCAGAGACTGTTCCCTTCCATGCATTGAAAATGATCATTTAAAGAAACTGGTTTGGGGCATACACATTATAATGGATTGCATTATGTGTCCCTCGCCCCCACTCCCACTCCCCCAAAAAATGTAAGTTAGAATCGTTACCCCTAGACCTGTGAAGGAGCTCTGGTAGCGTAGTGCCTAAGGCACTTGACTGCTAACCAGAAGGCTGGGGGTTCAAACCCACTAGCCATTCTTTG
>NW_006922017.1:244983-266064 GCF_000298275.1 Orycteropus afer afer | reverse complement strand
TCAAGACAATCTATAGATGTTTAAATGCCCAGAAACATTTCTCTTTCAGTTCACAATAACTTTCTGTCTGTGCTGAAATAAAATGTGTTTTGATTAGAATCCCCTTTCTCAGTATCTAACAATGAGTATTGATAGAACCTGTCCAATCAGAACAAAAAACCCACTAAACTCAAGAAGAATAAAAGATTTCCAAAACATATAGATAAAACTGAAATGCATTTACCTGTGCAATTATGTCTATAATTTCCGAATAACTATGGCATCTTCTCACACAGGACCGAGCCAAAAAGTCCTCCACCAGCCTCGTTCCAATGCCATATCCCCTGTGGAGAGTGGAAAGAATGCCATCTGAAAATGATGTCTGAGTAATTAGTCCATCAGTATTTTAAAATGGACTCGTTTGTTTAGCACTTATAGAAATATGTTACAAACTGAAGCAAAGATGACAAGTCAAACAGCTGTTTGGCACTGGGTTTCCTATTTATCCTAGAGAACCTAACCACAGAGGCATAGAGCAACACATCCAAGAAACAATAACCAGTCTACAAACAGAGGAGTCTCATTAGAATTAAGACTGCGCCAGACTTGATGTCATCAACTTAAATTAGAGGTTGGTACCTGTAGCTTAATATTTCTCATTGGCAACTAACTTTCTCTTCATTAACTGTTAACAGAAACAGGGTGAGATGTGTTTACTACATGCTCACTCTTCTGTTAGCATACTATCATGGCAGGAAGGCAGGCATGTCCAGGATGGGCTCTGGAAAGACAGGAAGGGAACTTAGAGCAATACATTTTTGTTTCCAGGGCAGGTTTCAGCAACTGGGACTCTGAATTTTTTTTTTTTTTTTTAAATCTAGAATCAGAAAATTTATTTCTAATTCCAGGAAAATGGAATCTACAGGTCTTAAGGAAGGTATTGCATCATTTCCACCCCACAGCAAATGTAGTGGTACCTAAAGTATTATTCTGAAAGCATTTAACTGAGATGTGATAATGCAACTGAGTATGTAACTGAGAGGACTGAGCATACAATGTCAACAAGATAGACTGAAGAATTATGAAATTTCTAAGAGGATTGTAAGGACTCCACATCTCTAGTTCAAGAAATACGGCCTTCATGGTGAACTTTACAAGGACTAAGACTTCTTTTGCCAAGCCATTGGCACAAAATTGATCTTTCAATTTCACAGCCATGTGTGCCAAAGTAAATGAAGTAATTTGGATGAAGCAATAGAAAGCTCAACAAGATAAAGATCCCACTGTGTTGTACAAATAAGAATTGTTCCAGGGTGTCTAAAAAGAAGTGAGCTCTTTGGTCATCAAATGGTTGAAGGAAGACTGATTTGGGGTCACAGTGCTTATTAGTCAACTAACTTCATAAGTTATTCAATTTGTATTTCTGAATGGACAGAAATATTCAGTTTAGCTTACTTGACATTCAAGAAAAAAATGTGTCAGTAAGTCTAACCAGGAAGTTCAAACTGAAAAGATTTTGAAGAACAGAATGTCTACCATACCAAATAGTGATATAAGGATATAATATTTCCAGTGTTTTCTAATTATCATGATGCTTATCCACAACCTCTTGGAAAAATGCTGGGAAGTCAGAACACTACGAACAGTGCAACATCCATGCACATCTTGCTTTGGTCAAAGAGGATGTGTTTGCAAAGCAGAGATTTCAGAAATCATATTAAAAATGTAAGATGCTCTCAGGAGAATCTATGAAGAAATCCAATTGTGACTTTTTTTTTTTTTTTTTAAAGCAAGAACTATCAAAATTCATTCTTTACCTAATATTTGATTCATACTTGTTAAAATATATATCCAATTAGCTAATAAAAGGTATGTTTGTAATCAAATAAAAGTAAGCTTCTTCATTTTCTACAGCCATTCCACAAAACAATGGAAGGGCAACAGAATCCAAAAATCGATCACTGGAAACCTATGAAGTACAACTCTAAAGGTTTAAAAAGTTGATAGATATTTCATTGTTGGGCAATAATCTGATGATCGAATAATTATTTTGAAAAAATAAAGTTTGTGTACAAGGCATCTGACACTCATGGGGTCTTCATGAGTCAGAAACAAGCTGAAGCAGGCCCCACAGTTATAGACAGCTCAGCTGAGGAGCCCTAATGATGCAATTGCTAACAGTAGTTGGAATCTACCCAATGGCAGTGTAGAAGAAACACCTTGTGATCTGTTTCCCTAAATACTGTAGCCCAGAAAACTCTAGGAGGTAGTTCTACTCTGTCATGTGGGGTCATGAGTTGAAATCCACTTGATGGCACCAAACAACAACATCAAGAAAGCCAGATGGACTGAAATAAATACCAAACCCACCACCATTTAATATATTCAGACTCATAGGGACACTTTAGGACAGAGTGCCCCATAGGGTTTCCAAAGCCGTCAATCTTTACAAAAACAGACTATCTCATACTTGTCCTGCTGAGCGGCCAATGGGTTCAAACTGCTGACTTTTTGGTTAGCAGGCTAACCACTATGCCACCAGAGCTTGTGAAAATAAACACAGGAAAATAAAAAAACAACTTTCCAAGAGAACAAGAATAAGTATATAGAAAAATCATTTCTGAAAGGAGGAAATCAAGGATTCAAAAGAATATCGTGAAACTTTTCTTTATGCTGTCTTTTTCTGTCTTCCAATGGAAAATACAATGAATCTTTTTTAAAAGCTCTTAAAATGCTCTTAAAATGTTCAAGAAATCTAAATGTCCCCTCCAACCTACCTAAATAGAAAAAAATCTTCTAACCATTAAACAGGAGCTCTAGTGGCATAGTGCCTAAAGCATTTGACTGCTAACCAGAAGGCTGGTGGTTCAAACCCACCAGTCACTCCTCAGAAGGAAGACTGGGCAATCTACTTCCATAGTGATACCATCTCAGAAACCCAAGGAAAAGTTGCTGTGAGACGAATCTGATTCTATGGCAGTCAGTTTGGTTTTAGGTTTTAACCACTACACATTTTCCAGTCACTGCCCTGTTAGAGTCTTTTTCAGGGACCATAATTAGAGGTTTAAAAACATTGATAAATATTTTATTGTTGGGCAATAATCTGATGATCAAATAATTATTTTGAAAAAACAAAGTTTGTGTACAAAGAATCTCCATTGATAAAGACAAAACTAAAGAGCTTTATTTTTAAAAGGAAGGAATGAGTCTTTCCATTTATTAATTTATATCTTTACATAGCCCGGGACTTGGAGGCTGCTTTTTGCTTGGATGCGGCGCTATATTAAGGCCGGGGTCAAAGATGGTGAGCCAGGGGCTGGGGACCGCTTTTCATTTGGGAACAGCTGTTTATTAAGGCCAGGGCCCAAGGTAGGTGGGCCTGGGTTTTGGGGGCAGCCCTATTTTAAGGCCGGTGCCTGAGGTAGGCTGGCCTGGGGCTGGGGGCTGCTTTTCACTTGGGAGCGGCTCCTTATTAAGGCCAGGACCTGAGGTAGGCAGGCCCAGGCTTGAAGGCTGCTTTTCACTTGGGGGTGGCTTTATTTTAAGGCTGGGACCTTAGGTAGGTGGGCCAGCACTCAGGGGTTGCTTTTTGCTTGAGGGCAGTTCTGTATTAAGGCTGGGGACTGAGGTAGGCAGACCCAGCGCTTGCGGGCTACTTTTCACCTGGGGGTTGTTGTTGTTGTTGTTATGGTAGCTCTGTGTTAAGGCCAGGGCCTGAGGTAGGCAGGCCCTGTCTGGGGTCTGCTTTTTGCTTGGGTGTGGCTCTTCATTAAGGCCAGAGCCCAAGGTAGATGGGGCTGCTTTTTGCTCTATTTTAAGGCCATCCTGAGGTAGGCAGGTGCAGAAGGGTTAAGAACAACTAAGAGAGATGAACTTGTCTGTCATTTTGTAGTCCTGTGGTGGCTTACATGTTGCTGTGAGGCTGGAGGCTATGCCACTGTGTTGCAAAATGCCAGGAGGCTTACCCATGGTGGACAGGTTTCAGTGGGGCTTCTGGGCTAAGACAGACTTGGAAGAAGGAAGAGGCCAACCACTTCTCAAACAATTAGCCAGTGAAAACCTTATCAATAACAGTGAAACACTGCTTGATAGATTACTGGAAAACTTTATGAATAACCCTGAAACACTGTCCAATATAGTGCCAGAAGATGAGCCCATCAGATCAGAAAGCACTCAAAATTTGACTGTAGAAGAGCTGACTCCTCAGAGTAGTAGTTGTTGTTATTATGTGCCGTCGAGTCGGCCCCGACTCATAGTGACCCCTCCTTGGGTTTCCGAGGCAGTATCACTACGGAAGTAGGATTGCCCAAACTTCCTTCCGAGGAGTGGCTGGTGGGTTTGAACCACCAGCCTTCTGGTTAGCAGTCAAGTGCTTTAGCCACTATGCTACCTACCAGAGCTCCAGAGTAGAGACGACCTTAAAGATATGGATATAGTAAAGCTTTTGGGACCTCCATCGGCTGATGTGGGATGACTCAAAATGAGTAGAAACAGATGCAAACATCCATTAATAATTGGAAGATGGAATGTATGAAGTGGGAATCTAGGAAAATTGGAAGTTGTCAAAAATGAAATGGACACACACATAAAGATTAATATCCTAGGCATTAAAAAAAAAAATATTAGTGAGCTGAAATGGACTGGTTTTGGCCATTTTGAATCAGACAACCATATGATCTACTATGCTGGGAATGACAAGTTGAAGAGGAATGGTGTGGCATTCATCATCACAAAGACTTTGAAGATCTGTCCTGAAGTACAACACTGTCAGTGATAGAATAATATCCATATGCCTATAAGGAAGACTAGTTAATACTACTCTTATTCAGTTTTATGCACCAACCACCAAAGCCAAAGATGAGGAAATTGAAGATTTCTACCAACTTCTGCAGTCTGAAATTGACTGAATATGCAATCAAGATGTGTTGATTATCACTGGTGACTGGAATGCAAAAGTTGGAAACAAAGAAGAGTTACCGGTAGTAAGAAAATATGGGTTTGTGATAGAAATGATGCTGGAGTTTGCATGATAAAATTTTGCAAGACCAATGACACTCATTAAAAATACCTTTTTTCAATAACATAAACAATGGCCGTACATGTGGACTTCAGCAAATGGAATACAAAGCCATCAGACTGACTACATCTCCGGCAAGAGGAGATGGAGAAGTTCGATATCTTTGGCCAAAACAAGGCCAGGAGCTGATTGTGGAACAGACCATCAACTGCTCATATTCACATTCAAGTTGAAGTTGAAGATAATTAAAATGAGTCCACAAGAGCCAAAATATGACCTTGATAACATCCCTCTTGAAGTTAGAGACCATTTAAAGAATAGATTTGATGAATTGAACATCAATGACTGAAAACCAGAGGAATTATGGGATGGCATCAAGAACATCATCCATGAAGAAAGCAAGATGTCATTAAAAAGACAAGAAAGGAAGAAAAGAGCAAAATGGATGTCAGAAGAGACTCTGAAATTTGCCCTTTAGTGGAGAGTAGTTAAAGTAAATGGAAGAAATGACAAGATAAAAGAGCTGAATAAAAGATTTGAAAGAGCAGTTTGAGCAGACAAAGCCATTTACTATAATGAAATATGCAAAAACCTGGAGTTAGAAAACCAAAAGGGAAGAATATGCTCAACATTTCTCAAGCTGCAAGAACTGAGGAAAAATTTAAGACTTGAGTTGTAATACTGAAAGATTCTATGGCAAAATATTGAATGATTCAGGAAGCATTAAAAGAAGATGGAAGGAATACACAGAGTCACTGTACCAAAAAGAATTGGTCAATGTTCATCCATGTGGGCACATAGGATCAAGAACCAATGGTATTGAAGGAAAAAGTCAAAGCTGTACTGAAGGAACTGGCGAAGAACAAGGCACCAGGAGTTGACGGAATACCCACTGAAATGATTTAACAAACAGATGCCCCACTGGATGCAGTCACTCGGTTATGCCAATAGATTTGGAAGACAGCTAACTAGCCAACTGATTGGAAGAGATCCATGTTTGTACCCATTCCAAAGAAAGGTGATCCCACAGAATGTGGAATTATCAAACAATATCATTGATATCACACACAAGTAAAATCTTACTGAAGATATTAAAAAATGGTTGCAGCAGCATATTGATAAAGAGCTTCCAGAAATGCAAGCTGGATTCAGGAGAGGATGTGGAACTAGGGATATCATTGCTGATGTTAGATGGACCTTAGCTGAAAGCAAAGAATACCAGAAAGATGTGTACTTATGCTTTATTGACTATGGAAAAGCATTCAATTGTGTGGATCATAAAAATTTATGGATAACATTGAGAAGAATGGGAATTCCAGAACACTTGATTGTATTCATGAGGAACCTGTACATAAACAAGGAGGCTGTCGTTCAAACAGAACAAGGGGATACTGCATAGTTCAAAATCAAGAAGGGAATGCATCAAGGTTGTGTCCTTTCACCATACTTATTCAACTTGTATGCTGAGCAACTAATCCGAGAAGCTGGACTATATGAAGAAGAACATGGCATCAGGATTGGAGGAAGAATCATTAACAACCTGCGGTACACAGATGACAGGACTTTGCTTGATGAACGTGAAGATGACTTGAAGCACTTACTGATGAAGATTAAAGATTACAGTCTGCAGTTTGGATTACACCTCAATATAAAGAAAGCAAAAATCCTCACAACTGGTCCAATAAACAGATTCATGGTGGATGGAGAAAAGATTGAAGTTGTCAGGGATTTCATGTTACTTGTTTCTACAACCAACACCAACAGAAGCAGCAGTCATGACATCACACAACATATTGCATTGGGTGAATCTGCTGCAAAAGACCTCTTTCAAGTGATGAAGAGCAAAGATGTCTCCTTGAAGACTAAGGTGTGCCTAACCCAAGCTATGGTATTTTCAATTGCCTTTTTTGCATGTGAGAGCTGGACAATGAATAAGGAAGACTGAAGAAGAGTTGATGCTTTTGCATTGTAGTGCTGGAGAAGAATGCTAAGAGTATTATGGTCTGCTGAAAGGACTAACACATCTATCCCAGAAAAAGTGCAGCTGGAATGTTCCTTGGAAGCGAGAATGGCCAGACTTCGTCTCACCTACTTTGGTCATGTTGTCAGAAAGAACCATTCCCTGGAGAAAAACATCATACTTGGTAAAGTGGAGGGTCAACGAAGAAGGGGAAGGCCCTCAACAAGATGGATAGACACAGTGGCTACAACAATGGGCTCGGGTATAGCAAAGATCGCGAGGCTGACACAAGACTGGGCAGTGTTTTGTTCTGCTGTGCAGAGTGTCGCTATGAGTTGGGGATGACTCGATGGCGTCTAATAACAATGGCAACATTTTTTACATAAAGCATCATCACGGTAAAAACATTCAAGCAGTAAAAACTCTACATAGTAAGAGGAAACTCTGCCTTTTACCCATAGTCTTATGGAGCCTTGATGGCACAGTGGTTAAGCACTCAGCCACTAATGCAATGGTTGGTCTTTCAGACCCACAAGCTACTCTGTGGGAGAAAAGACTTGCAGATCTATCTGCTCCTGTAAAGATTGTGTTGTTAGGTGCTTGTTAGGTGCTATTGAATTGGCTCCGACTCATAGCAACCCTGTCTACGTACAATAGAATGAAACACTGCCCAGTCCCACACCATCCTCACAGTCCTGCTGTGCTTGATCCCATCCTTGCAGCCACTGTGTAAGTCCGTAAACATTACCCTAGGAAGTCCTATGGGGCAGTTTTATTCTGTCATATAGGATCACTGAGTCAGAATCGAATCTATAGCACACAACAATAGTCCCCAGTCTCATAGCTCTTCTCCTTGGGCCAACTGAGTTTTTTGAGAATTCTTCCATAAGTGGTCTATGCTCATATAAGCTTATATTTATATTGAAAAGAGTTGTGTTAGAACAAAGAGTGCAGAAAAGAATCAAATGTAATGTTCTGTCACATTGTTAAAAGAACAATTAGAATTTTGCTACATTATTTACTTTTAAGGGACTAACAAATAAATGGTTTCTATCCAAAAAGGAAAATATTCACTGTTAGATATTCATGGAAAGAGCTTGTTCCTGTTCCTTAATGCTATCAACCACCAAGTGGCAGTTGTAAGAAATTATCTTTAGCTTTAAGATGTGATTCACTGAAATGGAAGGAGGGCTGGTGAAAGGGAGAAAGAGAAGTTATTAAAGGAAAACAAAATGGAGGTGGTATTAAGAAACACACATTCCACATGAATGAAAGCCTTCTACTTACATTTTGTCTAAATATTTATTTACATCTTCATCCTTTTCATAGTCCTTACACAGTTGGGCAACCAGAGCTCCATAGGTAAGGACAAAGAGATCTTTGTTCTGGAGAGAAAGGTATGGTTTCATGTTATAGGCAAAGTTACAAACAATATACTACTATATTTCTCTTTTACAAAATCTTGGAGTTGAAAGCAGCCTTAGTGATAATCTGTTCATGCTTTCCACCCTCCCACTAATTGTAGCAACTATCTTCATTTTTGAGAACAAATTGTGCTCACATTTAGATACACTGCTTGGGGAAAAAAAAGTTGTGAAATAAATTTCTTCATACAAGAACATCTTTCCATTCATTTGCTTACATTCAAATGTACTTTCATGAAGGAAGTCTCTTATACTAATTGCTAATATAAATCCCTATTGTTTTAAAATTGCCTGTGATGTATGCCCATCCTGTTTTCAGTTGGAAGGGATAATTGGGTGAGACTTCTCCTGAGTCTGCACAATCCCTAATGGATCCCAGATCTGCTGAGGAGATCTTCAGAGGAACCCAACTGTAGCAGCTGAGTCCTAAGGTTTTTCTTTCTTTATTTTTGCTTAGAGGAAATGGGGGATTTTTACTTTCCTTACATATCACCAAAATATGTCCTACTTTCAGAGTGAATTAAAAACAAAAGGTAAAACTAAGGACTAATGAGGTTTGGTTTAGTTTAGATATGCAGAGAATATAGGAAATAAAATGCAAAGCTCCATCAATCCAGTTCTTAAAGGCTTCGTGTTTTGCTTCTGCTACTGAACACTGTCTGTGAGAGGGAAGGGGAACTGAGAGATAATTTATTCCAATGGTCTCATCCTAGAGTGAAGGGAAGGAGGCCTCAGGAGGGCTGAAGACTTGTACGACCAGTCAGCCAGGAGGAAGGCCAGGATGGAGCCTCAGACTCCAGGATTCCACTCTGACAGCATTTATCTCTTGGTTGAACAGAGCAGGTACTGTTTGTAACAGAGGTAAGCAGGGGAGGAAGGGAAGGGAAGGGTGATCACTGCTGACAGAACGCCTCCTAAGAAATTATTCTTACTTTGAACATAATCTTGTACTTTCCTCAAAGGGCAATGAGACTCCAGGTTAAAGAGGTGTCCTCACCTTTACACCCAGGTATCTTGGGTAGTCTAATGTGGAAGGAAAGATAAGGCCTGATACTACGTATTCATTTTCTCTCTTTCTGTCTCTCACTTTCTCTCTACATATATACACTTCCTCTCTACATATATATTTTAGCATAGGCAGCAATAGCTCAACAAACTCATGAAAATGTTTATTTAACATATAATTTAATTTAGTATTATATAGTTTTGATGCAAATATTTCCAAAATTGGCCCCAAATCACCAGTGTCCACTCCAATATGTATGGGTTTCTATCAGGTATAATATTATCACTAACTGAATTTTCAACTGATAGAAGTTAAATATTTGTATGACACATAAAGTCATAATTTATATAGAAAATATAAATCAAAATGTGTAAAGAATACACATTAATTAAAACATTTAGAGCACTCGTGTATGTGCAATTCAAGTATAGGAAACTAATGAGTACATTAATATCTTTACTAGGAAACAGGGACATAAAGCAAGTTGTGTAAACAAAAATATTGCTAATCAAATCACTGAAATGTCACCATGTTTTCAATTTTAATTCTGTTCTTCTTATTTACATCTCCCAAGAACCCAATCATAAATCATATGAAGTCTGGAAACTACAAGTTAATTATCTTCTAACATATAAAGAGCTGCACAAGATAAATTATTGCTGTATCTAATACATACTACAGCATAAAAATGAACAAAGGTGAAAGGAGAGAAGGAGAAAGAAAGAGAGATGATACACGTGGGAATGGTGACATAAACCTTAGGTTGGGCAATCCTACTTCCGTAGTGATACTGCCTCGGAAACCCAAGGAGGGGTCGCTATGAGTCGGGGCTGACTCGACGGTATATAACAACAACAACAACAGTAGTAAAACAAAAGAATTTGAAAAAGAGACACAAGAAGATAAAATTATACCCTGCCTATCAAGTCATAGCTTCAGCATTGTGCCCTTCTATAATCAAGGCCAAACAATGCCATTCTCTCTCTCTTTCTGATAGTTATATCTGAAATATATTTCACTTCCAGCTGAACTTCAAGTTTGATAGCCATATGGAAGGATTTGCTTCAGTTTACTTCATTCTGCTTCATAGTCAGGGGCTGTACCTTAAACTACATTTCCAGTTGGCTCTCAAACCCCTATCACTGATAACAGAAAAACAAACCCTCTGCCATCAAGTTGATTCCAACTCGTAGTGACCCCCATTGGGTTTCCAAGGCTGTAAATCTTTACAGAAGCAGACTGCCTCATCTTCCTCCCACAGAGCAGCTGGTGGGTTTGAACCACCAACCCTGTAATTAGCAGCCAAATGCCTTTCCCACTATGCCACCAGAGCTTCTTATCATTGATAACAGAAGGGTCAACATAAACTTATCTTTACAGTTTCTAAAACAATAAAAACATACCATTTTCATGTGTGAAAAATAGAATACCAATAATTTTTCAGATTTGGATATCTCAGGATAAAATATTTTTAACTGACATAATAATGCAAGTGATTGAGGTAAAATAAGAATTATATATAATTATGTACACTATTTTTTAACTTCTGAGCGCTTCACAGAAAAATGAATCAAGATCCTAACATGCCAAAGAGGGAGGCTTCAGGCATTTCCAACTGGAGTCTCATGGTTGTCAGCTACAATTCTAAGTATTCTAGGCTGAAATTAAGTTTATCCAATTCCTGTCAATCTCCTAAAGCAATCAACAGAGATTTAAACTTAATGATGAGTTTTCACATCTGTAACTTCTTAATATTTAAGACTATAATAGGAGGATTAAAAGAGAACATTTATCCAAATATAATCTGCAAAATACCATTTTTAAAATAACTCCAAGTTTGGAATATAGGCAGGATATAACACATGCCAAATTATGATAATAAACACATTTAAGAATAGGAAATAGATTTTTAAAGGGAAACTTTTAGTACTTAGCTTTCTGATGATCTATTACTATTCAATTTAACACATAATAACTATTTTATATACATTTCATTTCTTATTGTACGAAGTAGTAACAAAGAATTTCTTGATCTTTTTATATTTTCTGTCAGAGGCAAAAGAAAAATTTGCTGCTTATATAGATCTAGTTGGTCATAAAAGAATACCCCAAAATATGTATAAAGAATTGATTATTCTGGTGCAATATGTAATAGATAATTGTAACTATTCCCAGAATTGTCATTCATGATCCCTTACAATAAACATTGCTTCTGCTCCTCTCAAAATTCTACATATAACATCACCTTTCAAAATAAATCAGAAATCACCCAAGACAACATTTTTTCTGAAGTAGAAAAACAATCTCTTTGAGAATATGATTATAAAATGATCTTACTATTTTATGATATTCTGGTTTTCTGCGTGCAGGGTGAGACATAGCTCTTGGTAGTTGAAGTATATGATCTTCAATTTCTTTTCTTTTTGCGTATAACCTTAGATCCTTGTTCTTTGGTTGTGTCAGTCCCTCCTTGCTTTGAGACAGAAATGTTACTTCTGCAGTCTACTGCTTTTGCTTTTTGTTGAACTGAAGAGGAAAAAAATCATGAAAATAGAACTGTGCTGTAACTTGCCACAGATCAAATAACTGCTTCACTTGTGAGGATAAGCTGTATTCTAGAGGCCTGAAAGCTGATAGTGTGAAGTCAGACCCAGAAGCAATGAGATCCTGAAAATTCTTGAACCCAAGGGACATCAAAAGTGGTGTTTTGTTCTTATGCCAAGACATTGTTTTAAAATCACGAACAGAAACCTTCACAATCCAAGATAGATCTAAATGTTAGCATTATCCTGTCTCTGTATTGATTGTTGTATGAATTAGGGAGACACAATCAGCAATCTATAGCTACTAAATCCTAGTTTCAAATCAACAGTCAACAACTTTAATGGACAACACATTGTTCCCAAAGCATAGACTCCCCACCCTATGTGATTACAAAATTCAACTCTATCTGATAACCTTTTTCTTTTCAAAAGCAGTAACTTCAAAGAGTTATAGAACTTGCGTAACATTTTCTTATCGAACTGTTGCTCAAAATGGATCTTGTACAGTTAATAATGTATAATGATTCTGGCAGAAAAAGCAAGCCCTTAACTTTCTTTTGACAGTGCCTGAGATGTTAGTTGTTGAAGGCTCTCTTTATTTATGTACAACTACTCGACGGCAAACAACAACAACAACAACAACATAGATATTTCAAGTCCAAGTGAGAAACCTCTCATCTTGACAAATGCAGGGTGCTAGGGATCAAAAGTGTTCCAGAAATGGAAGCATGCAATTCATTTTAAGCAAGTAGTTTATAGCTTCTTATAGCTTGAATCCATTGGCTCTATTTGTTCTGGAAAATTCTTGTCATAAACAGACAGGCTAGTGACCACTTTGAAGAAGACTGTGCCACAGTTGAAAGGGCCTACAAGGCCCAGGTAAAGTTGCAGTTCTGACTTTTACTGGCTGTGTCATCTTGGGAAGCTGTTTTATTGCTCAGTGCCTACGTCTGCAAAATGGCAATAATAATAACCACCTCACAGAATAATTGTGAGTATCAAAGGGATAATGTGTGGTATAAAATGTATTATAATGCACTATATAAACACCAATTATTGCAGATTTTCCTGTAGGTGAATATATTGGATGTAATTCTACAATATTTAGGATATTTCCATTAGTTCCTGTGTTCTACAATAGTATTCTCAGGAAAATCGGTTCTGGTGGGTTGTGGATTGTGGGGAGCTTTTCAGCAGCAGATTAATAGCAGTGTACACTTATATAAACCTTGGCATCCCTGAGTTGTGCAAACAACTAGTGCACTCAGCTCTAATCAGAAAGTTAGAGGTTCAAGTCAGAGGCACCTCAGAAGAAAGGCCTGGTGATACAATCCTGAAAAGCAGCCGGGAAAACCTCTTGTGGCTTCTCCTCTGACACATGAGATAACCATGAGCTGAGCTGACTCGATGGCAACTGGCTTCACAGTTTATAAAATGGTTTTCATTTTCATTGAACTGCAGCATGGGAAATAGTCATGATTGCCATCATTGTCATTTTATAGAAGACAGAGAAGTTAATAGATTTGTTCAAGGCTAGCTGGATGTGTGTCATCGAGTTGATTCTGACTCACAGCGACCCTGTGTGATGGAGTAGAACTGCTGCCTATGGGGTCCTAGGCTATCATCTTTATGGGAGTAGATTGTCCAGGCTACTGGGAGCTATGGGTTTCACCTGCCATCCTTTTGGTTAGCCACTGAGCACTTCACCATTGAGCCAGTAGGCAATAATGAGAGATTTGGGCTAAATCTGCTGTCTCCAAATCAGTTTTTATTTCTACTACACACAGTGAGGTTTTCTAATTTTGGAGAAAATTAATTTAGAGCTAGACCCAAAAAAGCTACTGAGGGAGGTGACAGTATGTTGCTGGGACCAGTTTTGGGGCAACCTGGCAGCTCCTCTGATTCTGGGTTCTAGGTCAAATCCCTGAGAAGAACATAGAAAAGGCCTGTGTACTTGTTAGGAGGGGAGGGATGGTACTGCAGTAGATCTCACTAAGCTTTCATGGCTGTAATATGGCAACGTCAGAACTTAAGAGTGTTGTGGTGAGTTAGAGAAAAAGAAAAAGTCAGGTAACTCTTCCTCGTCAGACTGACAAACGGCTCCTGCCAGGACATCAGGTTTAGCAGGCCAGGCTGAGTCCTCACCAGGTGCCATTCCAAGGGCACAACCACAACTGTGGGCATAACCCCTGGGGACACTTGTTTACTATTTTCAGACTGACACTCGTCCGACTTCAGAAGCTCTTATAATCCCAGAGATCCTTGTGTTACTCCAAGTCCTTCTTGTTATGTAAAACTACCCTTTGCTTAAATAGAAGAACGCATGGAAGTTATGTTTCATACAGCAAAGTGGGAAGAATAGTGATTTCAAAATAATGCTGAAGAAAACTTATCCTTTTTTATTTGGTGTTCTTTCAGTTACCTAAGATTGAATTAGGGAACTGGGGTGGGGAAAAAGAAGTGTTCTTCAATCACATCATAGCTGCACTGCCTTCAACCAACCTAAGTAAATGGTGAATGGGGCCACTCCCTTATTCTGCTCCTTTGGGAGGTACCTGGGCAACTTAGCAGAAACTTCGGAGATGCAGAAAGAGGACAACATCTACTGATCTGCCAGCTATGTGATTGTCATCTGAGATCATCTACAAACTACTAGACAAGACAAAACTTTCTCAGATACCTTAAAATCTGGTCAATGGGCCTGTTATTTATTTACTTTGCAACTTCATTTTCTACTCAAGCCTGCATTTAGTGTTTCTTTCAACTTGATGTTTTGCATAAAATTGGTGTGTGATTTATTATGCATCCCGCTCCCCTGAAGACTGCTCTAATGCCCTTTATCCATGTGCCAGCATGTGCCCAGTGAATGAGGCCGAGGGGTCCCTACTGAGGAGTAGACATATGTTAACTATGTGTTGTATAGACAAGTAGCAAAAGCCATCTTTAACAAGAGACCACTTGGCTGTAGAGCCCAAAAGAAAACTGATTACTCATAGATGTACTCATTCACGATCATTAACAAGTTACATACTAGTACTGCAGCTGATGGCTCCTTGGGTGGCACGATAGGTTAAGTACTTGAATACTCACTGAGAGGTTGGTGGTTCAAAGCCACCCAGAGGTGCCTCAGAAGAAAGGCCAGGGGATATGCCTCTAAAAGGTCACAGTCTTGAAAACCCTGTGGAGTGCGATTCTACTCTGCACACGTAGGGTCTCCATGAGTTGGTTTCAACTTAATGGCAACTGGTGATAATAATACTGCACTTGAAGTGATTAGTTCTTTGAATAAAATTTGTCAAGAATTCTTAAGAATTTGTCACCAAATACTCTGTAAGGAAAGGCAATCTAGCGGTATAGTGGTTAAAGCATTTGGCTGCTAACCAATTAGTCAGCAGTTCAAATCCACCAGCTGCTCTGTGGGAGAAGGAAGAAGCAGTCTGTTTCTGTAAAGATTTACAGCCTTGGAAATTCTGTGGGACAGTTCTACTCTGTCCTACAGAGTCACCATGAGTCAGAATCAACTTCATGACAGTGAGTTTGGTTATGGTTTAGTCTTTACAGGAAGAATTTAACTCTTCAATAATGACTTCTAATCTATCATTGCCCCATCCTTTCTAACGTTGTTGTTGTTGTTGTTGTTATGTGCCGTCAAGTCAGACCTGACTCATAGCGACCCCTTCTTGGGTTTCCAAGGCAGTATCACTACGGAAGTAGATTGCCCCATCTTCCCTCCAGGGAGTGGCTGGTGGATTTGAACGGCCAGCTTTCTAACATAGTCTCCCAAAGAATAGTCTACAATTTCTTTCTCCCCTTCCTCACTTCCCACACATTCTTATTAAATTGATTTCTTAGATATGAAATCACAAACATAAGAGAAAATGTGGTACTTATTATTAAGCTTTAGGCGCTCTGGTGGCATAGCGCATAAGGCATTTGACTGCTAACCAGAAGGCTGGCGGTTCAAACCCGCCAGCCACTCCTCATTAGGAAGAGATCTACGTCCACAGAGATCCTGCCTTGGAAACCCAAGGAGGGGCTGCTGTATGAGTCAAATAGACTCAACAGCAGTGAGTTTTTTTTGTTTGTTTGTTTTTTGGTTTTTATTAAACTTTATCAAATCTGAACATGCTGCAATATATACTTCAGGCTTAGTTAAAAGTAATAAAACAGGGCTGAAATAGTTGAAAAATCCTATATTTTCCTTAATGCTATTCCTCTTCTTCCCTTCTCAGTGATCATCACTATCCAGAATTTTATATTTATCATTCCTATGAGATGGAATCAATCAATGGCATAAGTAATATTTATGTTAGTTTGCATAAAGAATAAGTGTCTTAGTTTTCTTGTGCTACTATAACAGAAATACCACAAGTAGATGGCTTTGACAAACAGGAGCAACTGTGTTCTAATAAAACTGTATTTATAAACACTGAAATTTGAATTTCATGTAAATTTCACTTACCACAAAATATTCTTCTTTTGATTTTTTTTCAACCATTTAAAAATGTAAAACCTATTCTCAACTCATGGTCCAAACAAAACAGGCAGCAGGACAATTTGGCCCATGGGCCATAGTTTGCCAACTCCCACTCTTTAGCATTCTGTTACCTTGGTTTATTCATTGCTCACTTGTCATAGCACATGAAGCTGAAATTTCCTTTGTGACCTGGTATATGATTAGTATCTTTTTACAGATGATTTATGGGAACTTATAAAGATATTTATTTTCTATTTTTATGGTTTGGGAACATATAAATGTAAGTATAAGCATAAATGTAATGTAAATGTAGACAAAGCCTGCTAATTGTGTTCTTTGCATCTTTTATATCCTTTCTAATGTTTAATTGATCCATCATTTCTGATCAAAGTATATTAAAATCTCCCTCTATTATTGTAAGAATTTCTTCTTATAATTTCATCAGGTTTACTTTTCAAACCAAAAGTAGTTATTTTTACAGTTTACAGTTCCAATTTCTTATAATACTGTCAGATTTTGTTTTATGTATGTAAAAGTTAATCAGTCATATACATGTTAGTTAATGATTGATATATCTTCATAGTGAATTTCCTTTTGGACAGAGTGTCCAAAATTATACTTTTTAACACTTTTATGCCTTTAGTTCAGAATTTCCTTATATAAATATCATTTTTCATAGCTAGATATATTTCAATACCTTTATTTTCAAGTTTTGTGGGGTCCAATTTTGTGTGTGTCACTTATAAGCAGTATGATTCTATTTTTTAAGTCTCTTTGGATGTTAATTTAATCCAGCCCTGGTATAGTGGTTAAGGGCTCAGGCTAGACCATGTTGGCTCTAATCCTGGCTCTTCCACTCACTTTCTCAGTGACCCTGTGCAATTTGCTTAATCTCTCTGCACCCTGATTTTCTCACCTGTAAAAAATTGAGGATAATATTAGGACCTCATCACAGGGTTATTGTGCAGATTAAATGAGGTAAAACATATAAATTTCTTTGAACAATGCCTAGCATATAGTAAGCACTCAGTTACTGGTAGCTATTAATTTTTTTGTTGTGATTGTTGATGTAATTGGACCCATTATTAACACTAGTTTGTGTTTTCTATTTTTGCCATCCTTTTCTGTTTGTTTACAATCTCCTTTTCTGTCAATATTCCCTTTTCTATTTCCTCTGTTTTGCAGGATAACTTATTCATTATACATTTATTCCTTTAGTGATCATCCTTATAATTTTATATTTTTATTGAAGTATAATTAATATACAGTTTGATTAGTTTTGCATATGTATGCACTCCTAAAATCAAGTCAATGAAAAAAATTAATATTTCTATCACCTGAAAAAGTTTTCTCTGCCCCTTTCCTCTCATCTCGCCTCCTCCCCTTCCTAGGCAAGCACTACTTTCTCTCACTATAATGAATGTAAATTCATTTTGAAGAATTTTGTATAAATCATGTATATAAATATACACCAAATTGTGCACATAAGAGAGAGACAACAGATGCTAGTACCAACCAGTATATCCACAGTACTGAACTACTATTAACACCAAACACCAGGCTACAGATAAACATATTAACATCTGAGAAGATCAGATGGGGGTCAGTGAACAGGAGTATACTCTAGACCAAGGATAGATTCAGCTGAGGCTAATCTTGCACAGATGCTAGTGATAAAAATACCTGCAATCCTTATAGAAACAACAGAAGACAGGCATAGAGTAATCCCTCACAGACACTCAGATACTGTGGGAGAGGGATCCAATGGATCTACCAACTCAGGACCGTAGTACTAGGGGACACCAGACTCAATTGGCACAACAAAAAACATAAAAGTCTTGTTCCTCATCCTACATTGGTGAGTAGTGACTGGGGTCTTAAAAGCTTTCAAGTGGCTGTCTAAGATGCAGCTAATGGTCTCCTATTGGCAGAAGCAAAGAAGAGTGCAAAAAACAAAAACAAAAACAAAAACAAAAAAAAACCCAAGGGCATTTGGAAGCAATCAGCTCTAGGACACAATGGCCCTTGAGACCAAAAGAACTAGATGGTGCACGGCTACCAATGCCAACGACTCAGGAAAGGATCAAATCTGGAGATACTGGAGAGAGTGGGAGGAAAAACATGGAACAAAATCCAAAAACTCGATAATGACCAGAATTACTGGTCAGATGGAGTTTGGTGAGACCCCCAATATTATGGCCCTGGAATACTTTCTGGTCCTGGAATAAAACTCACTCTCAGGGGCTGGCTCTCAGCCCAATAGCAAACAAAATGTACACACAAACCACTCAACCCAGGGTGACACACCCACATATCTATGGAAATGCATCCCTTGGAGCAATTGACCACAGGGCACCAGAGGGGCAACATTCACATGAGGAAATGTAGGACACACAGGAGTGCATAACTATGAGGAGCATAGTGAGTGAGGGGTTACTGGGCAGGGACGGGAGGAGACTGGGTTAGGGTTGGAGATGGTAAATGGTGAATAAAACTCAATGTACATGTAATTTTGAATGTAAAACAAACAGCTCTGTAAACTTGCACCTAAAGCACAATGAAAAATAAATAAATAAAATAATAATAATAATAAAGACAGCTATCATATACTGAAATAAATAAATAAATATACACTTTGACTCCATTACTGCAGTTAGTAAAATTCTTTTGAATTCATCCATGTGGTTATCTGCACCAATAGTTTGTTCTTCTTGCTGAGAAGCATTCCATTTATATGGCTATTCAATAACAAGCTGATCTAGTCACCTGTTCAAGGACATTTGGGTTGTTTCTAGTTTGGAGCTGTTATAAATAAAGCTGGTATGAACACTTACATACAAGTTTTCATGTGGACATATGCTTCATTTCCACATCTTAAGGCAGACATATATTTTTGACTTTTTAAGAAAATGACAGTTTCCAAAGTGGTTGTACCATATTACAATCCTATCACTGTGTATGAAATTTCCAGTTGCTTTGTATCATCACCAAATTTTGGCATGGTCAATCTTTTAAATTTTAGTTATTTTAGTGGACATGTCGTGGTATCCTATTATAGCAATGTATTGCCTTAGCTGTACTTTTTGAAATGAAAAGTAGTTCTTTATACACTTAAAAATTAAATAAAGGGACTTATGAAATACCATATTTGTATTCTTCATTATTTTTTGCTCTCATGTCTTTCCTCAGGGTTCATTTTCCTTCTTGTTGAAGTATATCCTTTAATAATTCTTTCTTTTTTTTTTTTTTTTGTTTTCCATATTCTTTCTTTTTTCTTTTAAAATGTGCTTTTTCAATTGTTTCAATGTAAAACAAATTTGTTTTACATTCAACAGTTCATGCACATTTGATTTTACACCCCAATTACCATCCCCAACCATAAAAATCTGTTCCCCTACCATCCCTGTGACTACCCTCCCTGTGCCCTTCTTACCTATGCACTCCTGTCTGTCCAGCTTTCTTTCTATGTGAATGCTGCCCCTCTAGTGTCTCATGGCTGATTGATCTAAGGGGTGCATCTCTCTAGAGCAGGTGGGTGCATCACCCTGGGGCAGGTGCTCTGCATATAAGTCTTTCTACTGTTGGGCTGAGAGCCAATCCATGGGAGTGAGTCCATTTCTAGGCCCAATGGGTAACCTGGGGCCATAGTCTCGGGGGTTCCACCAGTCTCTATCTGACCAGTAATTCTTGTCACTTTTGTGTTTTTAAATTTTGTTCCACATTCCTCCTCCCACTCTCTCCAGGATCTCAAGTTTTGATCCCTTTTTGAATGGTTGGCATTGGTAGCCAGGCACCATCTAGTTCTTCCGGTCTTGGGGTCATGAAGCCTGAATTCCTCATGGTCCATCTTATCCTTGGACTAATTTTCCCAGATGACTTTGATTTTCTTCATTGCTCTGGATGAAAGGAGACTAATAATTGCATCTTAGATGGCTGCTTAAAAACTTTTAAGACCCTAGTTGCTACTCACCAAAATAGGTTGTAAACAAGATTTTTATGTACTATGTTATGCCAATTGAGCATGATGTCCCTGAGACTATGGTCTCGAGTCTGCAGGCCCAGTGACTCTCTCTCTCAAGGTGTTTGGTTGTCCCTGAGAAGATACTCCAACTCTGTCTTCTGTTGCTTCTGTAATGTGTGGGACTAATTTTGTAGCACAAGTGCATATATAAGATTATCTTCAGCCAAATCTATCCTTGGTCTAGGGTATATTCCTGTTCACCAACCCCCAGCTGATCTTCTCAACTGTCTATGCATTTATCCGTAGCCTGGTGTTTGGTGCTAGTGGTAATGCAGTATTGTGCATACACTAGTATTTGCCTCTGTTGTCTGTATCCTATGTGCACATTACAGTGTCTTTCCTTTCCCAAATGTCATCATGCTGGTCACAGATTCTTTCCATACCATCCTTCCCCTCACCCAAATCAACACATGACCTCCAAATAGTCCGAAATTTTCCTTCCTCTTCCCTCCCATCCCCAGTAACCAATAAAGTGTATTTCCTTCCCTGAGTAAACTTTCTTTGGCTTTTTACAATAACAGGTTCATATAATATTTGTCCTTCTGTGATTGATTTACTTCACTCAGCATAATGTCCTCCAAATTCATCCATGTTGTGAGATGATTGGTGTATTCTTCATCATTCTTTAATGTTGCATAGTATTCCATTGTGTTT
>NW_006922017.1:226572-243308 GCF_000298275.1 Orycteropus afer afer | reverse complement strand
CGCAGCACCCTGAAGATGCTGTCTTCTGGTCTCTGTTGTCACTGATGAGCTGTCAGTCTGCTGTCCTTCTTTGGTAGGTTATCTCTCTTCTTTTCCTGGTAGCCTTTATGAATATTTGTGTATTTTTAACACTCTTCAGTTTTACTATGATATGTCCATATGGGATTTATTTTTATTTATCTTCCTCAGAACATTCAACACTTTTGATGTGACAATTTTCTCTGATTCTGTAAAATTCTATTTTTTTCCTTGAAACATTGCTTCTTTGTATTTTCTAATAGGAACAGGAATTCCTATAAGTAGGTCATGGAGTTTCTTAATGTGCTTTCCATTTCTCTTAACTGTTTTTTAAATATTTTATTTTATTTCTTTTTACTTTTGTACTGCATTATGGATGAATTCCTCAGTATTATGTTTCAACTCACTAATTACATATTTAACCATGTCTAATTGAAAGGTTTTGGAGAAGATAAGTTTCTATCTTATCCACTTTTGTATAAACCCAACCAAGCCTCGCCCAGTACCCTTTATATAGAAGCTGTACAACAAATATTTGTGATTAAATAAACACAATGCTTACAGATACACTACTTTATTAATAACCCAAGATTGCATTTTCATATAACAAAAGTTACCATCTAAACACATCTACAACTTAACTTTTAAACAAAACATAGCAATATTTAGCAATACAAACAAATTTTAAATTTTTTTGCAAAACTAGAATGTGTGTGTGTGGGGTGTGTGTGTGTGTGATCTGGCTGTAGGTGTGTATTTTTACACAAGGCCTTGTTATTCTCCTTTAAGAAATCTTTTGGGATCTTCTGGCAGAATCCTTAGGTCATGAACTTTCCAGCCACCCCTAAATTTTGGCTTACTCTAGTATATGGTATTTCCTTTGTTCTCTATATTGTAATTTTATGGTGACCAAATCTGAGTCAAGTACAAGGGCAAGAATGCTCTGCTGCTTCCAGTGCTTTATTTGCTGGTGCTCAGCATTTTGTACCATACAAAGCAGCATATGGAAAGATGGCAGCAGTTTGCTTTGCAAGCAAGCTATCCTCTTTTTATGGGGAAGATACACCAAAGAAGTTTTCCCCCCTACACTCGTACCAGATGAATGTCACCTGCAATTTCTTCCAGCTATAATCTAAAGCGCATTTATTAGCTCAGGATTCACAAAGTACACAAGGAAAGATGTTAGAATCCTTTCAACATGTAAGGATGACACAACCAGTTAAACCAGTAACATCCCATTAAATGGTTATAGTTGCAGGAGTCTAATGATCAGGAAGGACCACGAGCTGACTGGTGTAAGAGCTTCCTATGATGAGCCCAGCTCTCAAAAATATTATATCTTCTCTCCAGAGAAGTGCAACATTTATCAATTCCTTAATTGCTGCTTTGACGATTGGTGGGCAACGACTGTTCTCGTCTTTCACATTCAGATGTCCCTGTCAAGTGGGGAAAAATTTCTATTATGGTTTTGCTTTTCTAGTTATTCCTGCCTTGATCCTGCTGATTGCTGGCTATGCTCTGCGAGGCCAAATGTGGACAATTACCAGCGACTGCTGCTATGGATGTTCTCCTCCACGCCGCCAAACCAGCCTCCTGGAACGCAAGCTGGCTTGCCTTAGGTTCTTCAGCATCACCGGGAGAGCAGTCGTTGCTCCCTTAACGTGGCTGGCAGTGACCCTACTGACAGGCACCTACTATGAATGTGCAGCAAGTGAGTTTACGTCTATAGACCATTACTCAGTGTTTGACAATGTCAGTGCCAGCAAACGAGAAGAGGTCCTAGCTGGGTTTCCGTGTTGCAAATCAATTCCTTCTGACATGATCCTAGTAAGAGACGAAGTGGCTCTTCTGCACAGATACCAATCTCAAGTAAGTTCTTGATATTTTCTTCTGCAAAACAATCCCATATTAAATATAGTCACTGGAAACATTGTACATTCCTGCTGCTTCTCATATTATCTGATTGTAGAACATGAACTAGATGTCATTCATAAGTGCGTTCTACTGAGAGGCTATATACAGTTAGGAGATTGAGCTTTGGAGTCAGCAGACCTGAGTTTGAGTCTTTTTACTACTAATTATATTGCAAACTTGAGCAAGTTATATAACTTCTCCGTACCTCACTTTCATCAGCCATAAAATGGAAGTCTTAACATTACTGCATAGAGTTGTTGTGAAGAATAAATTTGGCAATACTTCTCAAGGGCTTAGTACTCTTCCCAGAATCTGCATTATAAGCAATACATTTTAAATATTATTATTACTATTGTTACTACTAAATCCCATCTTCCTGAATATAAATATATTCTTAACTGTGCATTTGTATATATTACAATCTCATTTAAAACTATAAATAACAACAACAAAACTCAAACCAACTTCCATTGAGTTGATTCTGACTCATAGTGACCCCCTTTGGACTTCCAAGGCTATAAATCTTTCCTGAAGTAGATTGCCTCATCTTCCTCCCATAGAGCAGATGGTGGGTTCGAACCACTGAACTTCTGGTTAGCAGTCAAATACCCTGCACCATCAGAGCTCCTTATTTAATAAAATTTAAAACTACAGGAAGCTTAATGAAGATTAAAAAATAAACTCCAGTAGTGGTTCTAAACTTAGTGTTCATTGATAGGATTGTGTGTGGGGTTGGGTGGGGAGCGCTTGAACTTACAGTACTTTTAGGTTTTAAACAAAAAAGTGCCAATGTGCATTTTTCTCTCTAGAGAAGAGGCAACTGACTTCCATCAGTTTCTCCAAGGGATTTCAGAAAAAAGAACAGTTTCAAATCACTGTGATATATTAAAATGTGATTTTCAAAAAACTACTTCTTACAAAGGCAAAGACTTTTCATTTTTAAAATTTAGAAATGCTAATACTATACAATTGGGGAAAAAAATACTACCAAGATGCAGCATACCAAGATTTGGCTGAGTTTAAGAAAAGTTAGAAATCTCATTAAGATACACTTTGTCTTCATCTTTTTTATAATAGCCTAAAATTCAGGCAGAAGGAGCTAAGTGAAGATCCACAAAAGATTTTAAAAAATTAATGGGACAATTAAAACTTTAAAAAGTTTTTCTTGCTTAATAAAAAATAAAATGTGACACATAATTTTCTTAAAAATAAATTATCTTTTAAAATGCATTGCTGTTGTTGTTGTTGTTATGTGCCGTCAAGTCGGACCTGACTCATAGCGACCCCTCCTTGAGTTTCTGAGGCAGTATCACTACGGAAGTAGATTGCCTCATCTTCCTTCCAAGGAGTGGCTGGTGGGTTTGAACCTCCAGCCTTCTGGTTAGCAGTCAAGTGCCTTAGGCACTATGCTACCAGAGCTCTTTTACATACATACACAGGCTTATTGTGTGAAAAGACAGTCTTAAGCTCTGAATGTCCTCAGGCAAGGGAGTCTTTTGGTTAATGACAACAAAACCAACATTTATAGATAACGCTTGTCATATCCTGTATAAATATTTCATATCCTAACTCTAATCTTCATAATCTTGAGAGATAGATATTGCCCTCATTTTATAGATGAGTAAACCAAAGCTCAAAGAGTTTGCATAAAAATGCATAAAACTAACAAATGGTTGATGGATATATCTAAAGATCATGCTCTTTCCATTTCTCCAGGCTGCCTCTATACCACTTCCAAGTTCAATCTCATTTGAGGAAAATACACTGTTTTGCAGTTGGATTTTCCTGGCTGTCCACAAATCATATTAAGTTCAAAGCCCATCTCTGCTCATACCTAACTCTAAAATATCTTCTTGCCATTAGTTTCATTCCATTTCAACCTACCTTCCACTCTTGCCAAAATTATCTTTTGAAATGCAGACCAGATGCCATGATTCCCCTATATAAAGTCCTTCAGTGGTTCTCCACCAGCCTAAACACAAATTCAAAGTCCTTGTCACAATATACAAAGTCCTTCAGTATCTGGCCCCTGACCATTGTCTACATGATTTCTGTGACCCTGTGAATCGAAATTTCTTGAGAGTCTATCAACAATTCATGCATTTATTTTTGTACATTTTCCCCTTATTATAACTCTCCCAACTATAAAAATGGCATGGCAGGGGCATCTGACCTCCTCTAAGTTTAGGAGGGGCATCAGCATCACCATCACAACATCAGAATCACCACAAGCAGCATCAGCCCAAGGCTGATCCCTGCGAAGCTGAGGTGAGACATGCTTTCACTCTTCAAACTTTCTACCAGTTCTGACAGCAACCCTCCCTCCTATGGCACTCTCTAGTTCTCTGCTGGTTTGATAATTTACTGCGCTGGCCACATAGAACTGACAGACTATACTCCTTATTATGAGATTTATTAGGGAGGTAGCAGGTTATGATTCAGGATTAGGAAAGACTAGGATATACAGTGGCTAAGGCACTTGCCTGCTAACCAGAAGGATGGCAGTTCAATCCCACCAGCCACTCCTCGGAAGGAAGATGGGGCCATCTACTTCTGTAGTGATACTGCCTTGGAAACCCAAGGAGGGGTCGCTATGAGTCAAGTCCGACTCAACGGCACATAACAACAACAGCAACAGGATATAGTTCTTTGATCAGGACAGCCTCTTTATACCTGTGCTCATAAGCAGGACTCTCCTTGGCCCTTGTCCTCTCAATCCTCAGCCTCTATGCCTCTTGGGACTCTTAGGCTGCCTAGGCTCTTCCCAGCTTGGGCAGGTGTTACAAGGCTCCACCAATAATTGCCTAAAAGCACCCCACTCCACCAACAAGCCTTCTGCCTGAAACCGCTCAGCTTTTTTTCTCTGTGGGCTGGGAAGCCACTATGCCATCTCCTGCCAGTCACCTGGTTCTGCTGCCTCAGCTGCCACTGTTTCCTTGCCATTGCCTCTCCCCATCTTTTGCTATCTCTGACGTTACAGCTCTCTGTCCCTTGGGTCCAAGAGGTTCCCAGCACAGGGACCTCAAGTCCAAAGGACACACTCACTCACTCACTCCACTCCTGTCTCTTCTTCTTGGTGGTAGTGGTTACCACTCCACCCCACCCCTATATTCTGAGATTGGCTCTCTTTTAAGCCTAGCAAGATGGCAAAACTGACCAATTGCTTTGTTAGTGTATGTACCTTATTTGCATTATTAGCAAACTGACCAATCCCCTTGGTGAACCACCAGCACCTTGTTTGTATAGTCCCATCCAATCATTTGGTGGGGGTTATAAGACCCTAGCTGGAAAGGCCATATAAAAGTGACCCATCATACTGGACTAGCTTCTTGCATCTGGTTGACTTCTCTTTAATAATTTAAGTCTCAACTTCAGTATCATTTCCTCTGGGAAGTGTTCTCTGATACTCTTCTCCCTCAAATGAGTCAATGTTCCTCTCTTGTGTTTCCTCAGCACACTTTGTTTACCTTCACTTCTTGGTTTGTTGGTTTATATCCCTCTTTTGGCTTAAAGACTGTGGTGAGAATAAATGTACCTTAAATTATTTACATCCAAGCCCCCATAACCAAACACCATGCCCAGCTCATGATGGGAGCTCAGCGTGGAGCTGAATAATGATAGTTGATGAGTTAATGGGTATCTGACCTGGCTTTTCCTACACCATGCTGGCCTCTATTAAGTTAGATCATGATGAAATATCACTTTGTATGTTTTAGCCTCCGTGGAGCACAACTACTCCATTGTGTGCACACTGATAATTCCAGGCCTGTTGATGAATCATGAGCTGAGGAAAGACCTCCGTCTCCCAAACTGTGCCTGCACACTGCTGGCTTTCCTATTTGTGTAGAACTTGTCCCTCTCACTTTACATCACAATTGCTAAATATTTGAGAAAGAAAAAGAAATAGAAGAATTCTAAGAGCAGAAATCAGCCACTTATTCCAGTCTTTAAAAGTGGACACTAAATGAAAACTGATTCACGGTGACCCCTTGTGTGTCAGGGTTTTCAATGGCTGAGTTTTCACAAGCACAGCACCAGCTCCTTCTGGGGCACCTTTTGGTTAGCAGGCAAGCATGTTAATCACTCATACCACCCAGGGACATCTGGACACTAAACGTCACAGAAAAATCTAGTCCGTTTTCCTTTCAAAGTATGTTTCAAAGACAAAACCAACACTAGTTAGCAAACGACTACGTATTTGAAGGAGGGAGGGAAAGGAAAAGGAAAAGAATCAGATATTCCAAGTCACAATGATTATACTATCAATGATACAAGGACATAAAAGTCTACTTACTGATTTTATTCTTTGGGGGCAAAAGATAGGCTGGAAAGAGCAACTCAGGGAGACTGTCAATGAATACTGTTGGACGATCACTGAAGAGAGCATAAAAGGATACGTTATTATCTATCGTAGCATCATGATCAAACAGCTATTAAGCACAGACTGCATAGCCTGTATGTGAAGGTTCAGAAGTAAAGTTGAGCTGAAATCAGAGAATGTAGTTTATGTACTTCACATTAAGGGTAATTGGTGAGTTATAGCATCTGTCACTTCAAGAACAGTACTTAGAATCCATTCCAAGTTAACTGGCCAAATTCCTGCATAATCCAAACACCAAGTTGAAATGCCTGGGCCTATATCCTCTTTCAGGGTCCCTGGGTGGCTCAAATAGTTAACATGCTTGACTGTGAACCAAAGACTTGGTGTGACCAGTCTACCTGGAGTGGCCCCTGAAGAAAGGTTTGGTGATCTACTTTGGAAAACTCAGCCACTGAAAACCCCATGGAGCACAGTTCTGTACTCTGACACTCATGATGTTGCCATGAGTGGACAACTGATTTGTTTTGTTTTTTCATATATACACACATATTCTTTCAGACCTAAGTCCACATAAAATGATCCACAACTTCCTCTTGTTCATACATTGCTGTTGGCGGGTGCTGCTGTGTGTATCCAACTCATAGCGACCCATGTGACCGAGCAGCCCTGCTGGTTTTCCTATTTTTCTTGCCTGTAACCTTCACGGAAGCACATTGCCAGGTCTTTTTCCTGAGGAGCAGGTGAATAGGCTCAAACTGCCAACCTTTCAGTTGGCAGCTGAGTGTTTAACCACTGCACCACCAGGGCTCCTTCATTAACATTTTAGAGACTGGAGAAACAAAGTTCTTACCCATATTCCTCTTTTCAACTTTGTAGGAATCCCTCCTACTGTGACAATTTCTTGACTCTTTGGTGCAGTAATGTTTTCTGTTTTTCTTTGTCCTAATTCTGTGAAGATGCTGGGCTGGGTTGTGATCACCTTGGCACTCATCGCTGTTCTGGTCTCCTCCTGCTTGGCGCGGTGCTGCTCTCCCCTCACCTCTCTGCAGCATCACTACTGGACCACTCACCTGCACAACGAGAGGGAGCTCTTTGAACAAGCAGCAGAACAGCACTCGAGGCTCCTCGTCACGCAGCACATCAAGAAAATATTCGGCTTCATTCCTGGGGATGAAAGCGTTAAACACATCCGTATTCCTTCTTGTCAGGACTGGAGAGATATTTCGGTACCCAATGTTGCATGCATGGGTGATAATTTGCAGAGTCACTACAGTTTCCTTGGAGACAGGGGGGATGAGGATAATGAGGAAGGCAAATCAGAAAGGATTGAGTTAAAACCTTGATTGCAGAACTTTTCTTAGTTCAGGTGGCTTACCAGATGCTTTATTTTTTTTTTATGATGGAGCTTCAATGTAATACCCTCATCTTTCACTCATCTGATATTTGTGTACATTAGTCCACCCAAAATTATATTTCCAAAATCAACTTTCTCCCCTTTTGAAATTTTACCGAGGGTCTGGTAATGCCTAAAGTGTCCATATTTATCTAATTAAAACAATTTGGAATTTGAAATCATGTCAAAATTTGAGTCTTATTTCTGTTACTTCGTACCAAACAAACCAACCAAAACCAAACTCACTGCCCTTGAGTCAGATTCGACTCAGTGATCCCTCCTTGGGTTTCTGAGGTGGTATCACTACGGAGGTAGATTGCCCAACCTTCCTTCCAAAGAGTGGCTGAACCACCAGCCTTCTGGTTAGCAGTCACATGCCTTAGGCCCTATGCCACCAGAGCTCCTTGTTACTTAGTTGTTGTTGTTGTTGTTATGTGCCGTCAAGTCAGCCCTGACTCATGGCGACCCCTCCTTGGGTTTCCGAGGCAGTATCACTACGGAAGTAGGATTGCCCAACCTTCCTTCCGAGGAGTGGCTGGTGGGTTTGAACCGCCAGCCGTCTGGTTAGCAGGCAAGTGTCTTAGCCACTATGCTACCAGAGCTCCCTTAGTAACTGTGTGAAAATTAATATTCCTTTGTGTCATCAGCACAGTGACAGTAGGCACCTCACTGAGCTGTTGTGAGCATGGCATGTGATAATCTAAGTAACGTGCTCAGCACTAAAACCTAACCAAACCCACTGCCATTAAGTTGATCCCAACGCATAGCAACCCTTGAAAACAGAGTAGAACAGGGCTGAAAGTCTTCATGGAAGCAGACTGCCTCATCTTGCTCCTATGCAGTGGCTGGTGAGTTTGACCCACCAACCTTACGGTGAACAGCCAAACACTGTAGCCACTGGACTATTAGAGCTCCTTACAGTGCATTTCATAAAGTAAGTGTTCATAAATATTAGTTTCTCCTTCCTCTTTGCATTCCAATGTCTTCTATCACTATTTTCTCCATTTCTATCTTCTTATTTTCCCTATTTTTTACCTCTGGTGGATCTATGTTTAAGGCATTGGGCTACTGACCAAAAGGTAAGCAATTCGAACCCACCAACTGCTCCATGGGAGGAAGATGAGGCAATCTACTTCTGTAAAGATTTATAGCCTTGGAAACCCAATGAGGGTCACTATGAGTTGGAATCAACTCGGTGGCAGTGAGATTGTTTGAGTCTGTATTATTCCAGGAACTTTTCCCTACTTCCTCCTCTTTCTTTAAGCTTAAACATATGACATTTTGATGACCAGGGCAAAAAGCTCTTTCTAATGATAAGATGTGAGGGAGAAGCCCAAGCAAGATCTCGAGTCATCCTACCATAACTATGGCACGATGATGATTATGCCATCATTAGCATCATAAATGTTATTTGTAACACGTATGTGCTAGGAGCATTTTGATAGCCACTACAAGTGTATTCCAGACAGCTTTCCAGACTCTGTGCTCCAATAGGGACACACTCTGTGCCTTCGCAGAGTTATTACTATCAAATTGTACCTTTTCACTCAAAATCCATTTGTTAACTAAGACAGCACCCTATACTTGTATATCCATTACCTGGAACTTCTAAAGGAGATGCTTGCCTGACTTCCTCTGCCTGGTTTTGAACCTCTAGTATTTGACAGCTTTTGAACTCCTCTTGAGTATTTCTAATGTGCAGTATTTTGTGCCTGATTACTGCCCTTTTCATTAAAGCTGCTGGTTCATTGGCCAAAATGAGCAACAGGACAGCCTTCTCTCTTCTTAGCTGAAGTAATGTTTTCTTACTGGGCAATGGACTAGCTGCCAATGTTCAACTTGATTTTCAAGATTTAAGTTCAATGACAACAGAGAACTGATCTCTGACCTGCAGTCAACTGCTTGGTGATCTACTGTTACTCAATTATGGAAGTCTATTTTTTTTTTTTTTTTTGTAAAATTCTGGGTTCCTCAAACTTAATAGAAACAAATAGAAAGTGAATTTTAAGGGGGAAAAAGTGTTTTCTGCTTTTTGCCAATTAGAGACTGTGGAATGGAGTACTTTGCCAAGATCGGAGACTTCTCTTGCCCTCACCATTATTCATCAGTTGTTTAACCTTGGGCAAGTCAGTCAGTGTCTCTGGGACTCAACTGTTTCATCAGTAAAATAGGGATAATGATACCTTACCTGCTGGAAGGCATAGTACTGAACCCAATGAATTATCAAGGGTCCTTTCAAATCTAATATGATTTTTGTTTATGTTTATATGTTTAGGGTCAATAAGTATACAACCTCCTGAATGGCACTAGATCCATGTGGTATCTTTTGGAAGGAAAACATCACTGAGTTTGATTCTGAGCTTTCTCTACAGATATTTACTAGCATTCCATTTTTACAAGAATATTAATGTACTGAACTTTTTCAAGTGGCCAAGGGTAACTATTCCAGTTTGTCCCCTAAATCTGGTGGCATAGTGCCTAAGGCATGTGACTGCTGACAAGAAAGCTGGCAGTTCAAACCCACCAGCGACTCCTTGGAAGGAAGGTTGGGCAATCTACTTCCATAGTGATACTGCCTCAGAAACCCAAGGAGTGGTCGCTATGAGTAGGTTCCGACTCGACAGCAGTGAGTATACTGATATGACATTACAAAAAGCAAACATCAAGCTCACTGCCATCGAGTTGATTCTGACTCCCCATTGGATTTCTGAGGCAGTATATATTTACAGAAGTAGATTGTGCAGTCTTCCTTCTGTGAAGTGGCTGGTGGATTTGAACCACCAGCCTTCTTGTTAGCAGTCAAATGCCTTAGGCACTGCACCACCAGAGAGCTCTTTATGATATTACAAGAGGGATTAAAATAAAAAATTTGAGGTACATTGAGGAAGGTTCTAGTTTAGTTCTGACATATATTAATTGTGTATATATAGTCACAACCACTTTAAGATTCACTCTAAAGTCTCCTTCAGCTCTTTGGCTCTATTTCTCTGAGAATTTTTGAAATTCCTCTGTATTGGGACATATTAATGAAATCACACTCTATGATGTGCTCAGAATTAGTTTATCCAGAGAATATGCCATAGTAAAGACTCTTCATTAAGATTTTCAGTTAGTAGCAAAATCTCAGAATGTATGAAGTTAAAACATTACATCATCAGAAGTAAGCTTAATAGTTTTTTATACCCTAATACTAGGAAACTTTGTTTCCACTAGCTTCTGGAAGCCTTTCTACATCAAAGTCCTTAAGAGTGTGATAGATACAGTTTATATTTTAAATCTGTTAAGAATGAGCTTCTGCTACTTTCTAGCAAAAGATTGTGTGAATTTTTTGGCCCTTGCACATGACTCCAAAGTGCTTTAAAGTCTCTGTGCAAACATTTAAAAGATAGTACACATTCCTAGGTTTCATTATATATTATCCATTTCAAATTAAACCAAATTCCAAGTCTTTAAGTCTTTTTTTTTTTGGTCCAGAGTAGTCTTTTGTACTACAGCCAGTTAGACAAAACTTTTCCATTAAGAACGTGATACTTCCTCCCCTTTATGCTTAATGGATTTAGGTAATTATAAGACATATAATTACAATCAATTACGTGCTAATACTGCCTTGTGTTTTGCTACCAACTGCTTTTGGCTACCACATCAAATGCTGTGGCTTGGCACATGTATAGACTTGCTCTTTTCTTAACTTCAATTTTATCAGCTCTGCCCTCCCCATCATAATCCAAGTTGCCTCCTTCCCTTTGTTGTTGTTATGTGCCGTCAAGTCGGCCCGACTCATAGCGACCCCTCCTTGGGGTTTCCGAGGCAGTTATCACTATGGAAGTAGATTGCCCCATCTTCCTTCTGAGGAGTGGCTGGTGGGTTTGAACCGCCAGCCTTCTGGTGAGCAGTCAAGTGCCTATTCTGTTTGTAGCCAACGAAAATCACATTAATCCTAAAACGTTGAAATATTATAGTCAACCAAGGCTTTCTATATGCAAGATTAGGTAACTATCTGCTACTTCAAAACACAAAAGTTTTAGAAGATAAAACTTTAGTTTCTGAATAAACTCCACCAAAATTTATCATGGGTCACAAAAAAACACATTGGGCTCCGTGGCAGTCTGAGAGCTGACAACTGGCTCCTTGAACTGTGGGACACAGATCTATAAATGTGACCCCGGGACAGAAGAGCAATGGATGGCATTTCCAGAATGGCAAGACACATTATTCTCCACTTATATTATTTTTCTAACCGCCAGGGAAGATTACCGCACACCAGAACACGAGAAGTAAAAGGATTTCCGGTATGGTTTCCTTTGCTGCCCCCCAGTGGTCCAGACAGATAACTGCACTTATCTGTATTGGCGATAATTATAATTGTCATAGAGTAGATTTGAGGATTATCCCGATGAAGTGACTGCCCGCGGTTGGGGATCGTTGGGGGCCACCTTGGAGACTGGCTTTTACACCTGGATTGTTCACCGATTAAAATAAAAACAAAACAGTTGTCTATCCAGTCTACTCTGACCCACGGCAGAACTGTGCTGTGCAGGGTTTTCAACGGCTGGTTTTTCTGAAGTAGATCGCCAGGCTTTTGTGGCACCAGGGATTTCGTGGTGATAGTAGTAGCCGTAAAAATAGTAACTATATGGAGCACTTACCATAAACCGGCCTCTTGACTCTTTACAACAAACTGGCAATCAGTCACATATTAGAAAAGGACTTGCTGGGATGACATTCAAACACAGAATATGAAGGAATTTTGTGTAAAATTTCATTTGTGTAAAATACAAATGAAATTTTTAAAATTCACATAATTATTGTATTAGATAACTGATGAAGTATGGGTCATAGTTGGAATCCAGGCCCACACGTCCTAAATAAAGTTAAGTTTCTCCTATTTTAATGAGGAGGTAACTGAGATATAGAATCAAGAAATGAGGCAAGTTGTCCAAGGTTACATACATGCCTGTAAGTGATGGGACCAGCCCCCAGCCCCAGCAGTCTGGCTTCTGAGCCTGCACACCACTGCACTGTGCTAGAGTACAGCCAGGGAGGTAGCTGATAAACCTGCCAGGGCCTTTACGGGTGTTAGGAAGATTCTGCTCCTACTTTTGTCACTGGATAACTAAACTATCTTGACCTCCAACAATAAGGTGCTTTACCACTTCTGAGTACTTCTATTTGTATTTTCATGGCCCTACACACATAACAACTCTTCTTCAAGACACTACACTTGTTTGAAGAGTGACTTGTCTACTTTCACTGGAGCATAGATTTGGACGTGGGTTACTCAACTGCCAGTGCCCCTGATTCTATTAGGCAGAGACTATCTCAAGCCTGCCCAGAAGTCTCAGGCGTTCTCTTTTCTGATGCAGGGGACAGGCTATCCCAAACCGAAGCCGTTGCCTTTAAGTTGATTCCAATTCCTACCGACCCTATAGGACAGGGTAGAAATGTCCTAAAGGGTTTCAAGGCTGTAAATGTTTATGGAAGCAGACTGCCACATCTTTCTCCCATGGAGCAGCTTTCTCCTATGAAGCAGCTGTTGGGTTCAAACTCTTGACCTTTCTCAGTTAGCAGCCAAGAGCTTAACCACTGTGCCACTGGGGCTCATTTAGGGGACAGGCAGGACACCACTATAATCTTCCCATTTATTTTCAGTAGTTCATAGTTATAAAGTTCCCTGAGAGGTGCAAAGAGTCAACACAGTCAGCTGCTAACTGAGAAGCTGCAGGTTTGAATCTGCCCAGAGGTGGATCAAAATAAAGACCTGGTGATCGACTTTTGAAAGATGTGCCACTGAATACCTCATGGAGCACAGTTTTACTTGGACACACGTGGGGTCTCCGTGGCTCAGAATCAAGTCAGACAGCAACTAGTTTTACTGGATAGTTATGAAGGGTTAAAATGCGAGTCAGGTAAACATGTTCTCCCACCATTCATATGGCCTTGTATAAATCAATTTCTTTGGGACTTCAATCGTCCCTATAGAGAAGGGTAAGTAAATTGTAGAAGTGGGTGATTAACTTATTTTGAGTCACAGACCCCTTTGAAGAGCCATTCTGGGGAAAGCTAGTTTGAGAAAATGATTCAGAAAACCTGTCCATACCCACAGACATATACCATGAATTTATATACTATGCTAGGCTAAATAATGTGTTTCCCGCTCCCCAAAGAGATGCACATCCTAATCCCTGGAATTTGTGAATGTTGCCTTACAGGCAAAAATAACTTTGCATATGTGCTCAAGGTAAAGATCTTAAAATGGGAAGATTGTTCTGTATTATCACAGTGAACCCAATGTTGTTGCAAGGATCCTTGTAAGAGGGTCGCAGGAGGAATGAGTCAGAGAGAAGGCAATGTGTAGACAGAAGTGGAATGTCAATGAGTGTCAGAGTGACAGCACAGGATAAAGACTAGAAAATAAATCTTTCTGCCTAGAAAATAAACACCTTTACTCCAATAATGACTTAATTGTTGTACTGGCTTGTGTTGCTGTGAGGTTGGAGGCTATGCTACCAGTATTTCAAACACCAGCAGGGTCACCCACGATGGACAGGTTTTAGCAGAGCTTCTAGACTAAGACAGATTCAGAAAAAGGAAGGGGCCACCCACTTCTCAAAGTATTGGCCAGTGAAAATCTTATCAATAGAAGTGAAACACTGTCTGATGTATTATTGGAAAACTTTATGAATAGCCTTGAAACATTGTCCAATATAGTGCCAGAAGATGAGCCCCTCAGGTCTGAAGGCACTATCTATCAGAGTAGAGTCAATTTAATGATGTGCATGGAGTAAAGCTTCCAGGACCTCCATTTGCTGGTGTGGCATGACTCAAAGTGGGAAGAAACAGCTGCAAACATCCATTAATAACTGGAACATGGAATGTACAAAGTATGAATGTAGGAAAACTGGAAGTTGTAAAAAATGAAATGGAATACATAAAGATCGATATCCTAGGCATTAATGAGCTGAAATGGACTGGTCTTGGTCATTTTGAATAAGACAACTATATGATCTACTATGCTGGGAATGGCAGATTGAAGAGGAATGGTGTCGCATTCATCGTCACAAAGAATGTCTCAAGATCTATCCTGAAGTACAATGCTATCCGTCATAGAATAATATCCATATGCCTACAAGGAAGACCAGGAGCTCTGGGAGCGTAGTGCCTAAGGCACTTGACTGCTAACCAGAAGGTTGGAGGTTCAAACCCACCAGCCACTCCTCGCAAGGAAGATGAGGCAATCTACTTCCGTAGTGATACTGTCTTGGAAACCCAAGGAGGGGTTGCTATGAGTCGGGTCCGACTCAACGGCACATAACAACAACAACAACAAGGAAGACCAGTTACTACTACTATTATTCAAATTTACACACCAACCACCAAAGTCAAAGATGAGAAAATTGAAGATTTTTACCAAATTCTGAGTCTGAAATTGACCAAACATGCAATCAAGATGTGTTAATTATCACTGGTGATTGGGATGCAGAAGTTGGAAACAAAGAAGAATCATCAGTAATTGGAAAATATGGACTCGGTGACAGAAATAGCGCTAGAGGTTGTATGATAGAATTTTCCAAGACCAATGACTTGTTCATTGCAAATACCTTTTTTCAACAACACAAATGGTGGCTATCCATGTGGACTTCGCCAGATGGAGTGCACAGGAAAAAGATCAACTACACCTGTGGAAAGAGGCGATGGAGAAGCTCAATATCTTCAGCCAAAACAAGGCCAGGAATTCACTGTGGAACAGACCATCACTGGTGTTTCATTGACTATGCAAAAACATTCCATTGTGTGGATCGTAATAAATTATGGATAACATTGAGAAAAATGGGAATTCCAGAACACTTGATTGTGCTCTTCAGGAACCTATACTTAGAGCAAGAGGCTGTTGTTTGAACAGAACAAGGGGATACTGCATGGTTTGACATCAGGAAGGGAGTGTGTCAAGGTTGTATCTTTTCACCATACTTATTCAATCTGTGTGAATAAATAACCCAAGAAGCTGGACTATACGAAGAAGACCATGATATTAGGATTGGAGGAAGACTCATAAACAACCTGTGATACACAGACCATACAACTTTGCTTGGTGAAAGTGAGGATGAGTTGAAGCACCTACTGATGAGGATTAAAGACTACAGTCTGCAGTTTGGATTACATCTCAACATAAAGAAAACAAAAATCCTCACAAGTGGACCAATAAGCAGCATCACAATAAATGGAGAAAAGACTAAAGTTGTTAAAGATTTCATATTATTTGGTTCCACAATCAACACCAGTGGAAGCAGAATTCAAGACCTCGGACAACCTATTGTACTGGGCAAATCAGCTGCAAAAGACCTCTTTCAAGTGCTGAAGAGCAAAGGTCTCTCTGAAGACCTAACCAATGCCATGGTATTTTCTATAGCCTCATATGCATGTGAGAGCTGCATAATGAATAAGGAAGACCAAAGAAGAGTTGATGCTTTTAAGTTGTGGTGTAGGTGAAGAATATGGAAAGTACCATGGAGTGCCAAAAGAACGAACAAATCTGTCCTGGAAGAAGTGCAGCTGTATGCTCCTTGGAAGTGAGACTGGCCAGACTTCGTCTGACCTACTTTGGTCATGTTGTCAGAAGGGACCATTTCTTGGCAAAGAAATGCTTGGTAAAGTGGGGGGTTGCTGTGTCCGGCAAAACTGCACAGGTCACAAAGTGAAGCGACATGAAAGGATTAATGGTTTTCTTTTTTATTATTTAAAAGGAACGGGGGCCAGGCAGACACCCTGCATATTCTGTGAGAGTGACCCTGATGTCTTTGTTCTACTTTATTTATGTTTGTACATGATTACATCATTAGTTTTGGAAGTCATATAATCAGCTTCTCTACAGAGCTGAAGTTTTACTCCTCTCTGGGCTCAAGGACAACAGGTGGTCATTAAAACAAACACAGAAATCTCCTCAGGAATAAGGAATATAAAATGATAAATGTTTACTAGGACACAGTGGCACAAAGTATGAAACATCCCAATAAGATAAAAAACATGGAGAATAACATCTACTTTTAATACTTTGATGTTTTGCCAATTAAGTATTTAACAGTGAGAGAGACC
>NW_006922017.1:224674-225432 GCF_000298275.1 Orycteropus afer afer | reverse complement strand
CCTCGGAAGGAAGGTTGGGCAATCCTACTTCCGTAGTGATACTGCCTCGGAAACCCAAGGAGGGGTCGCTATGAGTCGGGGCTGACTCAATGACAAATAACAATATAAATAAAGGACCTTCCTTGCACTAAAATTGGACTGTTTTCCTGGATCTAGGAGCTCTGCTGGTGTAGTGGATAAGGCATAAATCCACCAGCCACCCCCCAGGAGAAAGATGGGACAATCAACCTCCGCAGTGAAGATCATGCACCTCACCTGTCCTTCCAGACGTTGGTGGTGTGTTGGCAGGGCAGGGTGTGGTCCATATTGAAAGAAATCCCATTCTGTAGTTGTTGTTGTTATGTGCTGTCACAATCAGACCTGACTCATAGCGACCCCTCTTTGGGTTTCCGAGATAGTATCATTACAGAAGATGATTGCCCAACCTTCCTTCCAAGGAGTGACTTGGTTGGTGGGTTTGAGCTGCTAGCCTTCTGGTTAGCAGTCAAGTGCCTTAGGCACTAAGCAACCAGAGCTCCTAATGGTCCATACTGAAAGAAATCCCATTCTGTTGTTGTTATTTGCCCTTGAGTTAGACCCAACTCATAGCGACCCCTCCTTGGGTTTCCAAGGCAGTATCACTACGGAAGTAGTTTGCCCAACCTTCCTTCCCAGGAAATCCCATTCTAGGAGTGCATAATCATGGGCTAAATAATTCAAGAAAAGATATGGCTGGAATACGTGTTTTCTCATATTTATGATACAAAATTCCAAATGTA
>NW_006922017.1:221247-224354 GCF_000298275.1 Orycteropus afer afer | reverse complement strand
ACTCACAGTGATGCCCATTCAGTTTCTGAGGTGGTAAATCTTTGCAGAAGTAGATTGCCCCATCTTCCTTCTGAGGAGTGGCCAGTGGGTTTGAACCACCAACCTTCTGGTTAGCAGTCAAATGCCTTAGGCACTATGTCACCAGAGCGCCTTTTAGTTACCTGTTGTTGTCATTGTTGTGATATGCCGTCGAGTTGGCCCCAACTCATAGCGACCCCTCCTTGGGTTTCTGAGGCGGTATCACTACGGAAGTAGGATTGCCCAACCTTCCTTCCGAGGAGTGCCTGGTGGGTTTGAACCGCCAGGCTTCTGGTTAGCAGTCAAGTGCCTTAGCCACTATGCTACCAGAGCTCCCTTAGTTACCTAGTGCTGCCTTAAAAAGAAATACAAGTGGGTGGCTTTAATGAATCTAAATTCATTTTCTCACAGTTCTGGAGGCTAACAGCCCAAATTAGGCTCTTGGCCTTGTTGACTCTTTCCTTGCTGGTAGCTCCAGGGCACTTCTTGGGTACTTGGTGTTCCTTGGATTGGAGATAATTCTCACATGTCATCTGTTTTCCCCGTGTGTGTGCCTCTGTGTCTATGTAGCTCTTTTTATAACTAGGAAGTGATTAGGATCCACCCATTACTGGTATGGCCTCAGTGACATAGCAAAAGAAAACGCTCTTTCCCAACAGGATTACATCCACACACACAAGGGCCAGGAATTCGACACACATTCTGAGGGACACAATTCAATCCACAGCAAGCACTAATGATTAAACCAACATTAAATAAAAATCTTTGAAGATGGCAGAGGAATCATTAGCCAAGGTATACAGCAGCCACTAGAAACTGAAAAAGGCAAGGAAATGGATAAAATTGCAGGCCCACTGGCACCTTGATTTTAATGGTATTAAATTAAATTAATTGTATCAAGATACTGCATAGGCAAAAAGACAACAAATTCCAAAGAGCCATAGTACTGTGACAACAACGCTGCCACATTTTTCTCATGGTGATCAGACAGGAATAGTGTATGTAATAATAGAGAATATGAAGAGATAGTTCCTTGACTAGAGCAACAAGTGGTGCCTGGATAGTATGAAAGTCTTTATACCCACTGATTATTGTTGTTGTTATGTGCCATGGAGTCGGACCCAACTCATAGTGACCCCTCCTTGGGTTTCTGAGGCGGTATCATTACAGAAGCAGATTGACCAACCTTCCTTCCGAGGAGTGGCTGGTGGGTTTGAACCACTAGCCTTCTGTTTAGCAGTCAAATGCCTTAGGCCCTAAGTTTCCAGAGCTCCAACACCCACTGATTAACAGTTAACAAATACTTAAGTTTCTCTTCTTTACTGATTATTCTAAATATTCATCAAGAAATCACTGTTGCACATAGACCCTTGAACTTTTAATACATCTTTTAATCAAACTGTTTATCTATACAGGGACCCTACAAAAAATATTTGCCCAGGCCCCTGCATGCCCTACAGGCAACCTTGACTCAACTCTATTTTCTCGCAGGAAGTCAAATAAATTGATTTGGCTTAAATTTTAATTTTGCACTTTTAACTCTCAACTTTATTTTCCTTCTATACATTTTATTTATATTGCATTTCATCTTTTTGCTTCTTCATTTTTTTTACCTCCTCTCCACCCTGTCGTTTTAAATCCAAAGCATAAGAAAATATATGTGTGTGTGTGTGTGCGAGAGAGAGAGAGAGAGAGAGAGAGAGAGAGAGAGAGAGAGAGAGAGAGAGGAGGAGGAGGAGGAGGGAAGAAGGGAAAGGGGGGGGAGGAGGCGAAAGAGAAGGAGGGGGAGGATGCGGGATGAGGATGGGAAAGTCAGAAAGATCAAAATAGGTATTGCTTGGGTGAGAGAAAAGGTTTATGTACAAATGCTATGTCTTTTCTGTCCACCTCCTAAGTGAGGTAATGTTAGAAGTGTAGCCCACAAAAAATTAATTTTGTCCCTGCATTGCTGTTGCCCAGAATCAAGGCCTCTATTTGTTATATGGACCAAGATCATTAGCATCAAAGTTGTTAGAAGAGTACCACGGCCAGCCAGAGAGATAACCCTCTTCCTACCATGACACCTGGGGCCAGCGATGTAAGCTGCTAACTTTGAAGTCTGGTCCCACACAACTGACTCCAATATAAGCACAATTTTGAGGAATCATAGACTTTTTTACCCCTGAAAAGAATCTTTAAGATCACTTTGCCCAAATATCTCATTATATACATGGGGATACTGAGGCCTGGAGAGGGTGTTTTGCCTGAAGCCACACGGTACATTAATTGTAAAGGTCTATCATATCCTCTTATAACCCTCCGACACAGTGCTTTAGAGTCAGACCATGTGACAACTCCACTGGGTTCATTCATTCACTCTGAATAAGTATCTTGTGAGTGCCTATTCTGTCAGGCAGTGCCCTATGTGCTAAAACACAACAGTGAAGAAAGATGCCTGCCCTCATGGAACTCACATTCTAAAAGGGGAGAGAATAAATGTAACAAGTACAGTATATATTTGAAAGTGAAATATATGGAAAATATATGCCATGGGAAAATAAAGCAGGGTAAGCAACGAGACAACTGAGAAAGGAATGGTTGCAATTGTAAGTAGGGTGATCAGGGTAGCTCCACTGAGAAAGTGGCATTTGAGAATAGACTTGAAAGAAGGTGAGGGAGTGAGCCATGTGGCTATGGGAGGAAGAGCATTTCATGCAGAGGGAACAGACAGTGCAAGTCCTTGGAGGGGAGTTTGCCTGGATTGTTTGTGGAACAGCAAAGAGGCTCGTGTGACTGGCAGAGAAAGTAGCAGAGTAAAAGGAGACGCAGTCAGAAAGGTAACAAGCGTCTCAGCTGAGGACCAGGAAGCCGGTATTGTATGGGGTCTAGATAATAAAGACAAAGGCCTTTAATCTGAGATGGGGAGGGGTGAGTTGTGAGCAAAGGAGTGACATGACCTGGTTTTAAATACTATGTTTTAACAGGATCACTCTGGCTGCCACGTTGAGTCAGAGCAAAATGCAGATCACAGTACTGTAATTACTTAATATGGCCCTTCTTGCCATAGACCTCCATTTTGCGATGTGTTATAAATCTTAGCATCAATGCCT
>NW_006922017.1:213171-220472 GCF_000298275.1 Orycteropus afer afer | reverse complement strand
GTAAAAAGTTTGGAGCATGGAGAGTCTGACCCCCACCTCATAAGAGTCAGCCTCGGGCAGCTGATGCTGGTGGTGATTTTCTCTCCCTCTCACGAAGTTAGAGGTGGTCTGATGCCACCTCCTGCCACCACATTTTTACGGAGATAAAGGTGGAAGCAGAGAGATGACTTAGGCTAGATGTGTTCTGAGATTTATTACCCTTCAAGGGACTCTTCAGTTTTCAGAATTGGGATATCACATGGCTGTATTTGTGACTCACGTCAAGTCCCTGAGAGACCTAAGTGAAATATTAGCCAAATAAACTGTTCAATTTGAGAATTAAGATTTACCTTTAAATAGGAAAATACCATTTCAACCTTTGGAGAGTACAGTGAAATTGCCTAGAAAACTCATAGGCACTGAAAAGTAAAAATAAACATCAACACACTTCTTTGAAACTGATACTATTAGTAAACAGCAATTGTGCTACCGTTTCAAAGGCTCCATGAATGCCTGAAACTGTTGCCCCAAGGTAATATTTAAGTTTTAAACTAAAAATATCCCCTTAAGTCTTCTTAAAACTAAACAGTGTAGCTTAACTAGTAAACAATGTCTGCATTAAGCTCTTTTAAAAGCTATATGCATCAAATGGCAACAGTAACCCAAATGATTAGATAGAAACCTGAAGGAGCAGTGAGTTTATCTTAATGAGGAAGGAAGAAGTCATAAAAGGAGGGTGAGAATGGTTGCACAACTTGAAGAATGTAATCAGTGTCACTGGCTTATATACATAGAAATGGCTGGATCAGTTTGCTGTATATATTCTCAACAAAATTAAGGAAAAAAAAAAAAAAAAGAATAATGACTGTGAACCTGAGTTACCTGAAGAAGAAACCAAGAAGAATACAAATGAGTAGATGAATCTCTTAGAAACAACTTCCTTAAGCAGTAAAGATGTACAACAAAGAGCAGTGAGAACAGTGCTTCAGAGGATAAACCCATTGCCCTCAAGTCAGACCTGACTCACAGCGACCCTTCCTTGGGTTTCCGAGGCAGTATCACTACAGAAGTAGATTGCCCAACCTTCCTTCCGAGGAGTGGCTGGTGGGTTTGAACTGCCAGCCTTCTGGTTAGCAGTCAAATGCCTTAGGCACTATGCCACCAGAGCTTCCTGGGGATAGTATGGCTTTTTTTTTTTTTTTTTAAATTACTAATTACACTGGTGGTGTACTTTCATATATATTATTTCTTATTATTCAATTGGCTCTATAATCTTGTACATCTTGGAAATGGCAAAGGGTAGGCTTCTCACTCCTGTCTCCAGATCCCATGATCATTGTTCTCACTGCACCATATGCCCACCCGCAGAGCTTGAAACATACTTGTTCCATAACCTCTTTAATTCCAAATAAAAAATGAAACACTAAAATAAAGTCGTTACCTCTTAAGAACTTTCTACCCTCTCTCAGTTAAGGGACTCCCAGTGTTGTGACATCCTCTGCTGTTGTTAAAATGAAATTAAACAAAAAGTGCTTAATGGTGCCCTCAGAGGTAAGACAAAGTAAAGATTTGTTCTCTTGATTGCATTAGCAGTGGAACTCTACTGGGGAGTTATCTCCAGTATTTATAAAACAAACTCTTGAGCATTCTGCAATATGAAGATTTTACAATGAATACATAATGGATTTGAAAAGGATGAGTTTTACCAAAAATGTCAATAAAACAGTAAAGCAAATAAAGTGATTCTTCATTTACTAGATGAAAATTTGCAATCCATAGTAGCACTTCATAAGGAGACCTGGTGGTGTAGTGGTTAAATCATTTGGCTGCTAACCAAAAGGTCAATGGTTTGAACCTACCAACCCACCAGCCACTCTGCAGAAGATGAGGCAGTCTGCTTCCCTAAGATTTACAGCCCTGGAAACTCAATGGGGATCACTATGAGTCAGCATTGACATGATGGGAGTGACTGGTTTTCATCTGTCACTTTGGTCAATAGAAATTCATCTTTCCAGTTGTTCTAGCTAAAAATCAACCTTGACCTTTTTTTTTCCTACAACCCAGATCCAATGTCAGCAAGTCCCAACAGCTCTACCTTCAAAATACATCCGGAATTTGATTACTTTTCCACTAGTCCAAGCTACCATTGTCTTTTGCATAGATTGTTGCCATTTCATCAGTCTCCATATTTTCAGACTTCATCCCCTTTAATTATATTTATAGTAGCTAGCATGGTCTTTATAAAGCTTAGTCAGATTCATCACTCTTTTGTTTAAACCTATATAGGCTGTTGTTAGCACTCTGATGGCATACTGCCTAAGGCATTTGACTGCTAATCAGAAGGCTAGCAGTCCAAACCCACCAGCCACTCCTTGGAAGGAAGACTGGGCAATCTACTTCCATAGGGAAACTGCCTGGGAAACCCAAAGAGGGGTCTCTATGACTCGGATTCGACCCGATGGCAGTGAGTTTGGTTTTAGTGAGATGGGCCTCCGTCATCTATAATCTCGCCTTTCCACAGCTCACTGTGCTCCAGCCACACAAGCTTCCAACATGCCAGGTGGGGCTGTCATTGCTGTTCCTTCTGCTCAGAAGCTCCTATACGAGATAACAAATCATTATAGTTTCTGTGCACTGAGGATATCCTGGAAAATATCTGTATACTAGCAACATTAGCTTTGGTGGCATAGCACCTAAGGTATTTGACTACTAACCAGAAGGCTGGTAGTTCAAACTCAACAGTCACTTCTGGGAAGGAAGATTGGGCAATCTACTTCCCTAGATACCACCTCGGAAATCCAAGGGTCACCATGAGTTGGAAACGACTCAATGGCAGTGAGTTTAGCAACGTTACTTGATATGTTTTATTCCTCACCAGAGAGGTGAGCTTTCACTTTTTAACATTATTATTAAGTTTAAAACAATGCGGGGGGGCGGGGGGGGACGACGCTTAATACACGGAATCAGTACCCAGTTATGTCCGTTGTTGTTGTTGTTATGTGCTGTCGAGTCGGCCCCGACTCATAGCGACCCCTCCTTGGGTTTCCGAGGCAGTATCACTACGGAAGTAGGATTGCCCAACCTTCCTTCCGAGGAGTGGCTGGTGGGTTTGAACTACCAGTCTTCTGGTTAGCAGTCAAGTGCCTTAGGCACTATGCTACCAGAGCTCCCCCCAGTTATGTCTAAGTATGGTTATTTCAATGTATTCCTCTGCTAAGAATACTTCCCAATAAACTATCCATTAACACCATCAACTTAATGAAAAAATTTCAAAGATTAGAGTGCTTCTTGGGAGCTCTGGTAGCATAGTGGCTAAGACACTTGCCTGCTAACCAGACGGCTGGTGGTTCAAACCCACCAGCCACTCCTTGGAAGGAAGGTTGGGCAATCCTACTTCCGTAGTGATACTGCCTCGGAAACCCAAGGAGGGGTCGCTATGAGTCGGGGCCGACTCGACGGCACATAACAACAACAACAACAGAGTGCTTCTTATTTAAAAAGTTTTCTCCACTGTATAAAAGAAAGCAGCTTTATTACCGGGGAAAATAAAGAAAAGTGGAACTTCTTTTTTACTCTGTTGGAGTATTTTCTTACAGTTTTCCACAATGTTCTTCTTGTTGCCTAACATATCCACATCTCTTTACTACAAACAGAAATTTAACCCAAAATAGTTTAATATTCTTTTTGTTATGGTACCATGTTTAATCACTTTCTTAGCTTTTACTATTATGCTTTCAAGCTATGCGTAATAACCCAATCAAAGGGCCTTACCATTTTTCGTAATATTTATATTTACTTTTAAATTGCTTGTTAAAAGTTACTGAAATCTACATTTCATCATAAATTCACAGAAATACCCAAGTACAGAACTCTGGAGATCGAGACTGAATCCAGACACCTTCATTGTACAAATTTAGGAGTTCTCATCGATGACCAGAACCCAGGTCTCCCAATTCCCAGTCGGTTTCTCCCCAGATTAGATTTGTTATTAAACTGCTGGGCCAACCCTTCCGTACCCATCGCACGCACTGACAGTTTCTGCTCCTTTGCTCACTGGACTCTACACTGGTCCAGGCCCCTCATCCCACTAGCGCCGAATGTCAAGGCACTTGTACGTTCGAAAAACATAGAAAGCACCTGGACCCTATCAGTAAACAGCAGTGCGCCCACAAGGTCGTCAACCAGAAAATTCGGGAATTCTTGCACGTCCTCCACTCCCGATTCCCGCCACCGGCTACACAATCTGCCCCGGCACGTCCTGCCGACTTTCAGTCCAGACACATGGAGCGAGGATTCCACGCTGAGGGACTTCGCAGACTCAGGCACTGCAAAGCCCAGTAATGCAGCCCTAGGTGTCCTTGGCGAACGCCAGACCCGGCACTTTTGCCATCCTGGCGAATCACGAGCGTGCTTGGGGCAGGCGGCAAATCAGTGCCCTTGTCGGCCAGGCCCAACGAATCAAACGCGAAACTAGGGAGCAAGCGGAAGCTGGCGCGGGGCTGTTGCTTAGCAGGCCTGGCCTGGCTTTCGGCCCCGGTCCTCTCAGCCGTGGACTCTGCGCGTGCGCCCGCCTGGCCGCCGCTAACTCTCCAGGCGCGGCTGCGGTCCCGGTTGCAGCGCGCCGTCTCGGTGTCTGGGCAATCCATGGGCAGCGGCGACGGTCACGATGACAGATTACGGCGAGGAGCAACGCAACGAACTGGAGGCTCTGGAGTCCATTTACCCCGACTCCTTCACAGGTGACTTCCGCGGCCCCAGACCCGCATCCGCCCCGGGGCGGAGTGGGGCGGTCTGCAGCTGCCCCAGCCCTTAGCACCTGGCCAGAATGCAGAAGGGGGGAGAGCGAGGGCGCGCGGCCACTTCGATCACGACTCTTCTCAAGTCCTCCCGGGTTAACTTGCCACCAACTGCGTCTGTTTCTCCTTCCTTCCTTTGCTCCCCTTAATCCAAAAGTCTGGGTGAGGCTAGTGAGGGCCCGGGAGAGTATTAGGCTTAGTTGAGTCGGGGCACTTTGTTTTCTGTGTAAACTGTGCAAACCCGTGGTTTAGTGATAAGCACTGAAAACGAAGAGAGACAAACTCCAAGTGGGATAAGTCTTTCCTCCCAGAGCCGCAAAGGTGTCAGTTTCCACCCTTATTAAGGTAGAAGCTTTTTTATTTTTCCTCCCTCCACACGGTGATGTTTTCAAATTTTGGAGGTTCAGAGTACTGTTCTCGGAGTTCCCAGAATCGCTTTTGACAGTAGCATAGTCCCTGAAGTTTGTCACTTTTTTTAAAAAATATTTTGGCATTTTATTGACTGATGAGTTCATTCTCCGTTCTGCTGTAGACTCACAGGTTGTTAGACTGCAAGGGACTTTAGATATAGTGTAGCCTGGAGGAAAGGTAAGGGGTGAGTTTCTGTCGGAGAGCGAGTTAGCAGTAAGACACTTGACTGCTCACCAGAAGGCTGGCGGTTCAAACCCACTAGCCACTCCTCGGAAGGAAGGTTGGGCAATCTACTTTCGTAGGGAATCCCGAGGAGGGGTCGCTATGAGTTGGGTCCGACTTGATGGCACATAACAACAACAAAAACTGGTAAGATTTAGGTCTGGAACTTTTTCCTGAAATTTCACCATACAGATGTGTGGAACTTGGGATCCAGTTCCACCAGAAGCAAAGGGGAAGAAAGGGTTACGTTGTCAGGTCAGCGAATGTGAAATCCTATTGAGAATTTCATTAGGTATAATTTAAAGGAAGATAACTTTTTTATATAAAGCCATGCTTCAGAAGGTTCTGAAAATGCTGCAGATAACCTAATCAATATGGGTTCTCTCATATTCCGTGTTTGAGACATGATCAAATAAAACCAATGTGACTAAGTAGAACCTAGGTTTGTGGGGTTTACAGTCTCCATCCCTTCAAGTGTTGTCTGTCAAAGATTGTCAGCAATTCAGAGTGTAAAGCTGTACATTAACTCATAAACTCCAGCCTTTCTTTCATTGTTTAGCTTAGTTTTCATGGCTCCACCCTTTGGCCATTGCTTGCAATGATAGCATATTTTGTGCTGCTTTGCCAATAGGCAGATGTCTCTCATCTACCCCTTTCTGTAGATGAGCGTTCTGTTCATGTGGTTTCTCACCAGCAATACAGCTGTGTTGTAAGAATGTTAGGGGTATGAGTGAAGATGGGTTTGAGAGTGCCATATTCTGGGTGAGTGTGTATGGAGTCTAGTTCCCTTCTCCATCATTGCTCATATATTGATGTCTAAATGAAACAGAAGATAGTGTACTGTTTCAGATATATTCTTAATCATGACATTTTGTCTTTTCTGTTGTTCTTGTTGTTATTTGCCATCAAGTCAGACCTGACTCACAGCGACCCCTTCTTGAGTTTCCGAGGCAGTATCACTAGAGAAGTAGATTGCCCAACCTTCCTTCTGAGGAGTGGCTGGTGGGTTTGAACTGCCAGCCTTTTGGTTAGCAGTCAAGTGCCTTAGGCACTACGCCACCAGAGCTCCTTTGTCTTTTCTGGTACTTTGAAAATATAATAGGCATGAACACTTAGCTAGTCAAGAAAGAAGAGAATATATCATTCTTTTCATTTCTTTGGACTTGGGTGGTGGTGGTTGTTATTTGCTGTCAAGTCTGCCCCGACTCATAGCGACCCCTCCTTGGGTTTCCGAGGCAGTAGCACTACGGAAGTAGGATTGCCCATTGGACTTGGGTAGCCCTCATTAAATACTATGCCTATTAGCATTTAGGACAGTGGTGCATTTTTAACTTTAAAACAATATTGTGTGCCTTCCAAATTGTACCAAGCCTTAACAACTTGGTACAGTTCAACATATGAAATTCTAGACAGATTCCCAGTGCATGAGGCTTTGTGAGCCAGGGTAATAAAAGTTAGTTTATGAATCTTGATGCATTCAAGTATTCTACAGTATCAGCTGAACCCATCTGTCTCTAATTTCTATCAGCATTTACACAAACTTTGACATAAATTAAGATAAGATGTAATTCTTAGGGAACTTTGCCTTACTCATGATCATGTTCTTTATGAAACTGCTCAGGAAATAGGCAGAGGGCTTTGAAATCAAATGTTTCCTTGTTTGATCTTTTGAAATCTTGAGGATTTGCAAGGTTTGCTATTTTATAACTTTCTTTTGTGTTTGAAGTTACATGTTTTCATATCTTTATGCCTGGTTTAAGAAAGAGAGCTTGTTGTGTCAGTTTGCTAATTTCATTTTTAATCAGGTTAGATATAAGAGTCTGGTAAATACTTAGTGCAGTATAATACTTTAAAAAAAAAAAAAAAAAAAAAAAAAAAAAAAAAAAAAAAAAA
>NW_006922017.1:208094-212763 GCF_000298275.1 Orycteropus afer afer | reverse complement strand
ATTCTGCTTCAGTAGTGTTTTGCTGGATAAGGTCATGCTAAGGTAGTGGAATTTGGTTATTTCCATTTGTATCAGAATCTCTGAGTATAGTCAGTTTTGCTGGAACTGTTTGCTTGGTATCAGGCTAGCCAAAAGCTAAGTTCCCGTAATTCTGTTTGGTTTTACAAAGAGGAGTTCATATTCTTGTATTTATTGATGTCAGTACCTCTAAGTAACAGCCATGAGCATTTAACAGCTATAACTGCATCTTAGAGGTAGGGCTGAGTTCATCTTGTGAAAGCAGTTTTCCTAAGACATACTTTTTGAAATGACAGACACTCCCTAAGAACCAAAGGGACTTATTTTAATATAGACTTTCTGGTTCTTTGTGAAAATCTTATGGTTATTTGTATGTTCCGTTAGCATACCTTTTAGCCACTACCTCCTGTTCTTGGCAGAATTGTTAATTCTTAGCTCACTTTGATCTGCCCCTGTATCACCAAACACCTCTCCTGCCATACCACTAGTTCTTTTCACTATGCCCAACAACTTTCTTTTCTTAAAAGTACTTTATCTACTCATGAAGGCAGAAAACTGGTATTCTTCTTTTGTGAAGTCTGGTGGCTCAGCAGTTAAGTGCTTGGCTGCTAACTGAAAGGTTGATGATTCAAACTCAGCAGCCTCTCTGCAGGAAAAAAGACCTGGTGATCTACTCCGGTAAAGATTAGAAAACCGAAACCAATCCCACTGCTGTCAAGTTGAATCCGACTCATAGTGACACTATACGTAACGCAACGCAACACACTGCTGTTGAGTTGTATCCAACTTTAGCGACCCCCTCCTTGGGTTTCTGAGGCAGTATCACTACAGAAATAGATTGTCCATCCTGCCTTCTGAAGAGTGGCTGGTGGGTTTGAACCGCCAGCCTTCTGGTTAGCAGTCAAATGCCTTAGGCATTATGCCACCAGCGGTCCTTAGTGACCCTATAGCAGAATAGAACTGCCCGATAGGGTTTCCAAGGCTGTAAATCTTTATGGAAGCAAACTGCCACATTGTTCTCTCAAGGAGTGTGTGGTGGGCTCGATTGACTGACCTTTTGGTTTGTAGCCAAGCACTTAACTACTGTGCTACAAGGGCTCCTCTCCATAAAGATTACAGCCTCGGAAACCTTATGGGGCAGTTGTACTGTGTCACATTGGGCTGCTATGAGTCCCAAATCGACTCTACAGTACCAAACAACAGTCTTTACTTAATGCCTACTCACAGTAATGCATTGGAATGGGATCATTCCTCTGTCGGAACTGAGGTATCATTCATCTTTGCAAGTCCAGCTAAATAACTGCCATCCCTATTTTAGTTACCTCCAAGCTTTGGCATATTCTTTCTTTCTCTGTTATTATTATTATTATTTAGTATCATGGTCAACTGTGATACAAAACTAATAGTGGTTTAAATAAGGTTAAGAATTTGTTGCCCTTTTGCATAAAAAGACAGTACTCCATGAAATCTTCAGGGACTTAGGCTTCTTCTGTCTCAGCTCTCTGTCATTCCTAAGATATAGACTCACCCTCATAGCCTTAAGATAGCACCATTCCATTTCCATGCAGTAGGAAAAGGAACAAATAAAAAAGGGAGGTAAAAGCAACTTCTTAAGAAATTTCCTGAGAACTCTCAAAGAACATATGCTTACAGCCCATTAGTTGGAACATAATCCTTTGGCAAGACCTAACTGGAAGGGAGACTGGGAAATAATAAGTCTTTATTCTGGGTGGCCAGTATGCTTCATTAAAACTTACGTAACTTGAAGAAGGGTAGAGTGGATATTGGGGATATTAGTAGTGTCCACCCTTTTTCTTTATTGTACCTGGTTCACAAGTTTTTCTTTATAGGGGCAGCTTAATGTACTGGGGGTATTAGCTCTGTGTTCATGGACATATATAATCTCTCCAAGCCTAGTTGCTGTATCTGCTTAATGGAGAATAATGTATGTGTAAATGCTTTGTAACCATTGAACAAATAAATGCCAGATACTCTTTACTGGAAATTTACCATTTTAGTTATTGATTCGCCTAATAATCTGGCTTCATAATTTTTTTTTTTTTTAATCAACTAATGGTTTTGATTTATATCTGCTTCAGCCACACATGGATATAACCACACCTTGAAAATGCTATCTCTAATATTTTGGTACATGATAGTCCTCATTTTTATTCATAACCTTTACTCTTACAATCTTTCATTCCCATGTTCTTACTAAGCATGCCTTTTCATCATGGTTGCTCACAGATTGACAGCTTCTTTCTGGTCCCTTTTGCCTTTCTCTTCAGTCTGGCTAGGAGCCCTAGTGGCTTAATGGTTAAGCACTTGTCAGCTAACCTAAAGATTGGTTAAAACCCACAGCCACTCTGCAAGAGAAAGATGTGGCAGTCGGGTTCCACAAAGATTACAAATTTGGAAACAACATGGGAGCAATTCTACCCTGTCCTATAGGATGACTATGAGTCAGAATCGATTTGAAAGCAACAGGTATTGGGGTTTTTGTTTTATTTTGTTTCTTGTTTTTTGGGTCAGTCTGGCTGAATAGGTCAGGTAGTTCAATGATATTCTTGCTAGCACTCTCATGTCTTTCTGGTTTGCTCATTTATCAAATATTTACTGAATGCGTTGTTAGGAGCACAGTCTGATGGGAAAGCAGACATTCAGAGAAGTTATTTACAAGAGTGATATTCCTTCCAGTCAGGTCTTGCCAAATGACAGCATCCTGTCATACACAGGATGCAGAAGGAGCACATGGGAAGGGGAGAGTCTGGTTTGGGGAACTGAAGGGAGATGGAGTGAATGAGATTGGGAGAAGGATTTTCCAGGCATTGCGTACAGCATGTGCGAAAGAAGTGTGGTGCTGTGATAGAACAAATATGTTCAAAGGACAAATAGTTTGATATTGTTAGAACATAAAATGAGAGTCATGGAATATGAGACCTGAGAAGTAAGCAGGGGTTAGATCACAAAGAGCCTTGTCAGGGATGTAGATATGATCCTAAAGTTTACTGGTTCGCTACCCAGTTTTTCCTACGTGGCTACACAGACACGTATGTTACACATGATGACCCTACTATGTCACACTTAGATCCTTATGTTTAGGATGGCTTCACAAATAAAGTAGGCTTTGGGTTATTCATGTTTTGTGTCGATCATGACTCCATCCTTTCTCACAACTGATCCCAACACACTGTAGAGATAGAGAACTGCTGCTACAAGCTTGTTAGAAAAATCTCTGTGACTGGAGACAGTTGGCAGGAGTCTTTCACTCCCATGGGGAGAATCATCCTCCATTTCTTCTTGAAACTCTTTTACCTTGACTTTCATAGCACTGTTGTCCCTTGTTTTTTTTTTTTTTTTTTAATGTCTCACTGCTACTGCTTTTCTCTTAATATCTACCATGTTTTCCTCCTCTCATTTTGTTCCCCAAATTTCGGTATTCTCTTACAAAGCTGACATCGGCCCTGGCTTATTTCTCTATGTTTTTTCTCTGGTGTTCTCCTTTCCTCTATTTATAGTTTCTCTGGATGATCTCACATTAAATTCTAGCCCAAATCTCCTTGGCCCCATTTGAAAGTACCCTCTGTTATTCAAATTGGCTGTATCTGATTTATCTCGTGTTCCTTTTTTTCTGTTAGTGGTACCACCATGCTGCCTGTAAATTCGAAATGTCATCTTCATTCCTCCCAGTTCCTTGCCATTCTCCTAGCTCCCAACCTGATTCAGAACCTTTGCCTGGACTGTTCCAATAGTGGTCTAGTTTTATTTTGCATTCTTTCTCTCTTTATATTTTATGCACCATTACTAGTTTTATCTTCCTGTATTTGGAAATAAATTCTGACCATATTGTTGTTGGGTGCTGTTGAGTCAGTTCTGATTCATAGCAACCCTGTATGACAGAGTAGAACTGCCCCCATAGTTTTCTAGGCTGTAGTCTTTGCAGAAGCAGGTACTCAGGTCTCTTCTCCCGCAGAGCTGCTGGGTGCATTCCACCTCTGACCTTTCAGTTAGCAGCCAAATATTTAATCATTATGCTTCTGGCGCTCCTTTCTGACCCTGTTACTGCTCCTGAGAAATAGTCATTGTCCACAGCCAAACTTTCAACTCTATTTTCTACTAGTTTTTCTTCACACACACGTAGGTCCACCGAACTGGGTAGTTTGTTATTCATCGAGTCAGTTCTGACTCATAGCAGTCCTGTAGGATAAGAGTAGAACTGCACCACAGGGTTCCAAGGCTGTAAATCTTCACAGAAGTAGACTGCCACATTTTCTCCTGCAGAGTGCCAAGTGGGTTCGAATCAATGACTTTTTGGTTAGTTATTCCCTATTCGTTCCTTAAAATTTCTACCATTTTACCTTTGCTGATGTAGTACCTTATTTATATTGCCTTTCTCCATCTCTACTTGCCAATAGTCAGTTGCCTTCAAGTCATTTGAAATTCATGGCAGTGCCTTGTGTGTCAGAGTAAAACTGTGCTTTGTAGCGTTTTTGAGAAGTGGATTGCTGGACTTTTCTTCTGAGGCACTTCTGAGTAGACTCAAACTGCCCCCTTTCAGTTAGCAGCCAAGTGTGTTAACTGTTTTACCAACCAGGAACTCCACTTGCAGTAAAACTAAACCCACTGCCATCAAGTTGATTCCTGAATCAAA
>NW_006922017.1:200480-201764 GCF_000298275.1 Orycteropus afer afer | reverse complement strand
CCAAGTTGATACCTGACCTTAACTACCACACCACCCCAAACAGGCATGGATAATGGGATTTACGAAACACCACAGAATGGAGGACAATGGCTAGAAGGGCCACATCAAGCAATTCACTGCAGTCATTAAAAAGACAGAAAAGGAAGAAAAGATCAAAATGGATGTGAGAAGAAACTCTGAAACTTGCGCTTGAACATAGAGTAGCTAATGTAAGAAATGATGGAACGAAAGAGCTGAACCAAAGAGTGGCTCAAGAAGACAAAGTACATATTATAATGAAGTGTGTAAAGACCTGGAATTAAAAAACCAAAAGGGAGTAACATGTTCAGCATTTCTCAAGCTTAAAGAACTGAAGAGAAAATTCAAGAGTCAAATTGCAATATTGAAGGATTCTGTGGGCAAAATATTTAATGATGGAGCAAAAGAAGATGGAAGGAACACACAGAGTCACTGTACCAAAAAGAATTATTGGTCAGTGTTCAGCTATTTCAGGAAGTAGCATATGATCAAGAATCAATGGTATTGGAGGAAGAAATCCAAGCTGCACTGAAGGAATTGGCGAGAAACAAGGCTCCAGGAATTGTTGGAAGGATGTTCACTGAGATATTTCAGAAAATGGATACAGCACCACTGGAGGCACTTACTCATTTGTGCTAAGAAATTTGGAAAACAAGTATCTGGCCAACTGACTGGAAAAGATTGATATTTGTGCCTATTCCAAAGAAAGGTGATCCAACAGAATGTGTTAATTATCGAACAATGTCATTAATATCACAGGCAAGTGAAATTTTGCTCAAGAAAATTAAAAAATAGTTGCAGCAATATATTGACAGAGAACTTCCAGAAATGCAAGCTGGATTCAGATGAGGATATGAAATGAAGGATATCATTGCTGATGTCAGGTAGATCTTGACTGAAAGCAAAGAATACTAAAAAAGATGTTTACCTGTGTTTTTTTGACTGTGCAAAGGCATTCATCTGTGTGGATCATAACAAATTATGGGTAGCATGCAAAGAATGGGAATTCCAGAACACTTATTTGTGCTCGTGAGATTTTACATAGACCAGGAAGCTATTGTTTGAACAGAACAAGGGGGTACTGCATGGTTTAAAATCAGGAGGGTTGTGCATCAGGGTTGTATCCTTTCACCATACTTATTCAATCTGTATGCTCAGCAAATAATCCAAGAAGCTGGACTATATGAAGAGAAGCACAACATGAGAAATGGAGGAAGACTCATTAACAACATGCACAGTATGCAGATGACACAACCTTGCTTGCTG
>NW_006922017.1:185183-200125 GCF_000298275.1 Orycteropus afer afer | reverse complement strand
AGGATTGCCCAACCTTCCTTCCGAGGAGTGGCTGGTGGGTTTGAACCGCCTGCCTTCTGGTTAGCAGTCAAGTGCCTTAGCCACTATGCTACCAGAGCTGTTGTTAGGTGCCATCAAGTCAGCTCTGACTCATAGTGGCCTTCTGTACAACAAAATGAAACACTGCCTGGTTGTGCACCATTCTCACAATCCTTTCTATACCTGAGCTGCTTGTTGCAACCACTGTGTCAATCCATCTTGTTGAGGTCCTTCCCCTTTTTATGCTGATGCTCCACTTTACCAAGCATGGTATTTTCCCCAGGGAACGGTCCCTTCTGACAACATGGCCAAAGTTGGTGAAATGAAATTTGGGCATTCTCACTTCTAATGAACATTCTGGCTGCACTTCTTCTAGGACAGATTTGTTCATTCTTCTGGCAATCCATGGTACTTTCAGTATCTTTTGCCAACATTACAATGCAAAAGCATCAACTCTTCTTCAGTTTTCCTTATTCACTGTCCATTTTTCACATGCATATGAGATTATTGAAAATACCTTGGCTTGGGTTAGGCACACCTTAGTCTTCAAAGAGACATGTCTGCTCTTCATCACTTTAAAGAGGTATTTTGCAGCATAGTTGCGTCGTGCAATACATGGTCTGATTTCTTGGCTGCTGGTTCCATTGGTGTTGATTGTGGAACCAAGTAGTATGAAATCTTTGACAATTTCAATCTTTTCCCCATTTATTGTGATGCTGCTTATTGGTCCAGGTATGAGGATTTTCCTTTTCTTTATGTTGAAGTGTAATCCATACCATGGTAGTTAGGGTTGTGTGTCAGTTTGACTGGGCCTGGTTGAGTGGCTAGGTAGCTGGTGGTAGTTAATCTCCATAATAAGACAGGAAATCATTTGCATGGTGTGATCTACCACAAGCAGCTGAGTAGCTGCTTTAAGGATATGTTCTGCTTTCCATATATAAGAAGCAGCTTTAGAAATGGTCTCTAGCTTATGGCACACTTGAACCCTGCATGTAGCAGAGTTGTTGTTCAGCAGCCTGCCATGCTCTGCCGATCATGGGACTTTCCGTGGACTTGAACCAATGGCCTGCTGTGTTGTTTGGTAACATTGGGACTGTACCTTTCTACTTGTTGACCTTGGGTTTGTCAGCCTCAGCAGCCAGCAGCTGTCTGACTAGAGAAGCCTCTAGCTTCAGTGGGCCAGAAGCAAGAGGCAGAGCTGAAGCCCAAGTTGAGGGGCTTTCACCCAGCCCCTAGAGCCTGTCATTTTGAACTTGGATTACTAGCCTCCCTAACTGTAGGAGAATAAACTCCTTTTTGTTCAAGCCCACACAGTTGTAGTATATTCCTGTCAGAGCGGCAGTAGGTAACCAAAACACACTCTATAGACTGTAGTCTTTAATCTTCATCGGTAAGTGCTGCAAGTCATCTTTACTTTCAGCAGAGGTGTATTGTCTGCATCTTAGGTTGTTAATGAGTCTTCCTCCAATCCTGATGCTGCATTCTTCTTCATATAGTCCAGCTTCTCTGGTTATTTGCTCAGCATACAGATTGAATAAGTATGGATACAAACCTGACACACTCCCTGAATTTAAAACTTCTCATATAGCATTTTGCAAATCTGCTGCAAAAGAGCTCTTTAAAGTGTTAAGGAACAAAGATGTGACTTTGAGGACTATGGTGCACCCAAGCCATGGTATTTGCAATTGCCTCATGTGTGTGAAAACTGGACAGTGACTAAGGAAGACCATAGAAGAGTTGATGCCTTTGAATTACAGGGTTGGTGAAAAGTACTGAAAATACTATGGACTGCCAGAAGAATAAACAAATCTATCCTGGAAGAAGTGCTGCTAGAATGTTCCTTGGAAGCTAGAATGGCCAGACTTTATCTCATATACTTTGGTTATGTTGTAAGAAGGGACCATTCACTGGATATTGTACTTGGTAGAGGAGAATCAACGAAAAAGGAGAAGACCCTCAATGAAATGGTTTGACACAGTGGCTGCAATGATGGGCTCAGGGCTCCTCAACAATAGTGAGGGTGGCGCAAAACTGGGCATCGTTTGTTGTACATACAGTCACTATGTTGTTGTTGTTATGTGCCGTCGAGTTGGACACGACTCATAGTGATCCCTCCTTGGGTTTCTGAGACGGTATCACTACGGAAGTAGATTGCCCCATCTTCCTTCCGAGGAGTGGGAAGGCTATGAGTGGGGGCCAACTTGACAGCACCTAACAACAGCAGCAGCAGGTGGTGATATTGAAATAAAAAGTAAATTACACCTATTCCTCAGTTATCAACTATTGTTATCCGACATTTTGCATTTACAACAGTAGTGAAAAATATTTTCTCTATTTTGCGCAGTAACAAATGCTGAAGTCTGAGGTGAGAGTAATGCTGGTTGTGATGGTTAAGGTTATATGTCAACTTGGCTGGGCCATGATTCTCATTGGTTTAGCAATTATGTAAGAATATAATTTGGCAGTTATGTAATAATGCAGTCATCCTCCTTTTTGTGATCTGGTGTGATTAGCTTCTATGGTTATGTAATGCTAATTTTCACATAATAACCTGATCTTTGGAACTTAATCATGTCGATGTGAGGAGTACATGTACTTAATTATCTTATTTTTTGATAAAACTCCAAGAGGGTATCTACCATAAATTTTTATTTTTTCCAGATTAAGGACAACCCCAGATACAAATGTTTATCAGTGTACATTTTATTATTGTAAAAATGGTGTGGGGGCATTGTCTGACCTCCTCTGGCTTCCAAGGAGGGTGAAAGATCAAGATCAGCAGCTCAAGCCTGAGTCCTGTGAGGCAGAAGTTAGGCATGTCTCCACCCTCCAACCTTTTTAGCAATTCTGACACTACCTGTACTCCCACAGCACTCTCCACTTCTCTAGTGGGCTTGATAATTCATTGTAATAGCCATGCAGAACTCACAGACAATACTCAAGATTATGGGGGTTATTAGGGAAGTAACAGGTTACAGTTCGGGATAAAAAACAACTCAGGATACAGTTCTTGGATGAGGACAGCCTCTCCTCAGCAGTGCCCATAGGCACACCTCTCCTCTGGCCCTCTGCCTTGCAGCCTCTTGGCCTGTGCCCTGTTATAAAGCTCATTTAGCTTTGCCAATAAGTGCCCTGAGGCAACCCACTCCACCAGCAAGTCTCCTGCCCCAAAGGTACTCAGCTCTTTTACTCTGTAGCTTCAGAAACTCGCTGCACCATCTATTGCCGATATCCTGGTTCTCCTGCCTCTGCTGCCCCTCACTGTCTCTCCAATGTCACAGCTCTCAGTCTCCTGGGTCAAGGAAATACCCAGTACAGGACCCTGGGTCCAAAGAACGTACCTTGCTCCAATCTCTTCTTCTTGGTGGTAGTTAGGTCCTTCCTTTCCATCTCTAGGATGGCTCATTTCAAACTGAGCAGAATGGCAAAACTGACCAGTTTTCTCGTTATGGTTCTGTATACCTTCTTTTTATGATCCCACCTGCACAAGGGTGCCATATACTTTATTTACCTTGTTAGCAAGCGATCCAGTCCCTTGATAGGCCACAAGCACCACAGTTACATAGTTCTACCCATTCATTTGATGGAAGTTAAAGGCTGTGGCTAGAAGGGCCATGTTAAATAATTTACTACACCAAAATTACATAAATGTCTGTTCAGTTTGTATTTGTGGAAATGGGAATACAGGCTAGGAACCAGTTTCTAAGACTAGAAAGTAATAGTTTACTAATAAGGAAAAAGCATCTGCCATAGGAAGCATCTTAATGATTTAACCTCTACATATATATGTTTTTTTTACAGTATTATCAGAAACTCCACCCACTTTTACCATTACTGTGACATCTGAGGCTGGAGAAAATGATGAAAGTAAGTGCTAACCAAAAATACTGTTTTCCTAAGCTCCTGTCTTAGGAATTGCAGTCATTCTGCAGCCATTGTGCTGGGCATTGAGATGTGGAGTTGCTAAGGTGCTATTTAGTGTGGTTCCAGTCAGTACTTACTGTGTAAACATGACTTCTGGGGAAATAGGAAGTCATTGAGATATATTTTGGCACAATAAGTATGTTTTTTTGAAAGAAGAAACAAATGTTAATATAACAGATGGAGAAAAGGTAGGTGATATTTGTCTAAAACATGCAAACATTTTAGTAGTTATGTGGTATTCTATTGAGTGTCTTTAATTTTTTTACATTAACTTCCTTTCTTTAGGTAGATTGTTTATAGGATATTTCTCTTTGGGATAGATACTATGCTAATGCTATTTAAATATATACAATCACAAAACTAGATAAAAACAGCTATTATATAACTATGGAACCAAGACAAATGTACAAATTGAAATAAAGAAAGAAGCTATTTATAATAGCTGTACAGCCAGTAAAGGAGCTCTGGTGGCACAGTGATTAAGTGCTCAGCTGCTAACCAAAAGATCGGTGGTTCGAACCCACCAGCTATTCTGTGGGAGAAAATGTAAAGATTATAGCCTTGGAAACCCTAGGAGGCATTTCTACTCTGTCCTGTAGAGTCACTCTGAGTTGGAATCAACTCAGTGGCAGTGGATTCATTTTATAAACTAATAAATTAAAATTCAGTAATTTACATGTAACAGATACTATTGGAGGATCATAGATTTAATTCTACTTTTAATCCAGTTCATTTTTGCAAGTTTTCATTTAAAAATTATGTAAATGGGTATCAACAACCTTAAGGATTTTTTCCCTCCTTTTGGCTACCCATACCCATTGCTATGGAGTTGATTCATGGTGAGTGACCCTATAGAACACAGTAGAACTGCCCCATAGCATTTCCAAGGCTATAAATCTTTAAGGGAGCAGACTGCCATATCTTTCTCCCATGTCTTTTAGGCTAAACAGCCAAAATTCTGCCATAAGTACTCAGCAATAGCCGATTTCATTGGTATCACTTAAAAACCACGTTTCTGTCTTCTGCAATGAAAATGAGGTTATTACTGAGATAGTCTTAAAATATGAATTAAAAGGGTATTATTGAGTAATTTGCTACTGAAGTGATACCAAGTAAACTCCTGCAGGTTGGTACCTGAAAGAGAAATTATACTACAATAAAACACAAAATAAACATTGCACTGACTGCTTTTCAAACTGTTGAAAACTTTCCTTGTAAAGAAGCCCATGACATCATAAGGGCTTCATATGGTGCCGTTAGAGGTGTGCTGAAGTGCTGTGACAGTGTTCATATATAAAACAATCCAGAATGCAATTTCTCTTAAAATTACATTGAAATGAAAAATAAAATTTAAAAATTTCTTGAGGAAGCTCCCGTATTCTTAATTATATCTCTATCACTCATTATCCAAAATTTGGTAAAAACGAAAGCCCACTGCTACCTAGTTGATTCCAACTCATAAAAACCCACATTGAGTTTCGAAGGCTGTAAGTATTTATGGAAGTAGATGGGCTCATTTTCTTCCCGAGGAGCAGCAGGTGGGTTTGAACCACCAATTTTCTGCTTAGCAGCCAAATGCCTTACCTACTGTGCCACCAGTGCTCTTTTGAAAATCTGGGAAGTACTTTTAAAATTATTTCTTTAGAGCAAATATTGTACTGTCATTTTTCCCCAGAAATTACATTTCAGTGAGCCCATTAATAGAAAGGTGAAAAAGGATATAAGCATATAATTTCTAAAAGTAGAAATAAAAGTTATCCTCAAAGTTAAATAATTAAAAATAATAAAAATTTAAAATTCATTCTCATTAGTAATTAAAAATTGCAGGTTAAAATGAAAATAAGATTCCATCTAATTCAACAAATTGTCATCATTGGTGGGAATATGAAGTGATAGATATGTTCAGTAGAGCCATTTAGAACCATGTAGCAAGAGGTTTAAATATATTCATACCCTTTTATCCAGTGAGTATTCTATTTAGAAACTATTTATTCTAAGGAAAGAATCATGACACGAAGATACTTATGCAGAATGTTAATTGTATCATTTTTCCTAATGGGAAAAAAAGAAATTTGTTAAATAGCTAATAAATGGTGGCATATTTATGGAATGAGATTATGCTTGTATTAGATATTTAAAGACTTGTTATGATATTTAAGTGCTTGTTATGTTTGAGATTTTATGTATGTATCTGTGTAATATATACATATCCGTGGAATGCATATATAGGAGCTCTGATAGCATAGTGCCTAAGGCATTTGACTGCTAACCACAAGGCTGGTGGTTCAAACCCACCAGCCACTCCTCAGAAGGAAGACTGGGCAATCTACTTCCGTAGTGATACTGCCTTGGAGACCCAAGGAAGGGTCGCTAGGAGTCGGATACGACTCTACGGCAGTGGGTTTGGTTTGAAATGCTATGTGCCGTTGAGTTGGACCTGACTCATAGCGACCCCTCCTTGGGTTTGCGAGTCAGTATCACTATGGAAGTAGATTGCCCCATCTTCCTTCCGAGGAGTGGCTGGTGGGTTGAACCGCCAGCCTTCTGGTTAGCAGTCAAGTGCCTTAGGCACTATGCTACCAGAGCCTGAAAATTGGCCTAAGCTGGTAATTTTTCTGTGTAGTTTATCTTTGGGAAGGTTTTAAAACAGTGGTTTGCCCATCCTCTTTCTCTGATAGGCAGTACTTACGGTAAAGTGCTGACTCAAGTAGTCATTATTTCATGAATAAGGAGTGATTCTTTGGTATTCCGTGATTTGATTTGGTATGGGTTTAGTGTTTATATCAGTGATTATCTTTCTGGTTTTAGAGTAATCTTGTTCTGCTTTCATATGCAAATCTGTTGTGCTAAGTTTGCAAATGACACATTGTAAATTAATGACTAATTCAACAAAGATGTTGACCTTTCTGTATTTTACATTTTAAATTATTCACATCAAACTCTTTTATCTTGTATCTTAGCTGTCCAGACTACACTCAAGTTTACATACAGTGAGAAATATCCAGATGATGCTCCCCTTTATGAAATATTCTCCCAGGAAAATCTAGCAGATAATGATGTCTCAGACATTTTAAAATTATTAGCATTACAGGTAAGGAAATAATATTATATGTTTTTATAAGTATACTTTTATTGGCCTTAAATCATATACATTAATTTCAAGGGTCAAAAAATCATATCAAATTTGTGTAACCAGTACTTTGAACAAGCAAAACAACTCACGATGTATAATCAAAAAGCATCTTTATGATTATCTTCTATGGTCCTTTAACATTTGTATAGAAATTACCTCCCGCTCCCATTGAAAGTCAATTAGCTCCATGATTTTCTGCTAACTTTTAGGTCATAAAATGTCTGACAGATAACTTGCACACATAATTTTGATTGGGTTCTTAGAATGTCTAGTCCCATATATAAATAAAATTTCCAATTATTTAAACATTAAAACTCCTACTCTGCCTGACTTCTTGTAGGCTGGTTGCCTACAATCTAAGAAGAGGACTGGTGGTCGATATATACTTTTTTTTTTTCTTCTCCTATCTCCTCGGAAGGAAGGTTGGGCAATCCTACTTCTGTAGTGATACAGACTCGGAAACCCAAGGAGGGGTCGCTATGAGTCGGGGCCGACTCAATGGCATATAACTACAACAACATCTCTTCTCCTCAGTTTACAAACAACAACCATGGTTTATGACCCCTCCAAGATTGGGAAAGATTGTGTAGAATTACATATAGAAAAGTTCTTACCTGACTAGTTTTGTGGTAGGAGGGTGACTCTTCTTTGGTAGATAGCTTTTATGGGTTCTTCAGAGCAGCCACCACTCCCCACCCTCAACACACACACACACACACACACACACAGGTTTATCACTCTTGGTTCTACTCGTTTATCACCAGAGCATCCAACTAGCCTGTCTCACCTGAGGCTGATGTCTCAGATGGGTGTCAGATACCAGTCTACTATGTCCTCCTAACCATAGGGCCGCCTATCAAGTTCTGGGTAGTCCTTGACTTGCAGGAAAGGGAGCTATTCCCACCATTTTAGACAGGAAGGGAGTGAAACCTATAGCACATTAGTTAGTCTTGATAGAGATTTTCCTCCAAATTTTCTTTCTTTGTAGTCTGGACTGTTTCACATCCTTGTGGATGAAGGGTTTTTAGAGTTATATAACTGGTTAGGGAATATTTTCTTTGAAAATTTGTGTCTCCTACTTCTCTTTGGAATGCCATATCCATTTTATTTTGGTGCCTCAGACAAAATTTTTAAGTTACCATACGTATGTTGCATATGTTTTATTATGAATAATGCTGTAAGTTTTATATTTTGGTAATTTTTTACATCAAAATAGATTTAGTTTCATTTTAAATTAATATTTATTTTTAGCAAAGTATTATAGGCACCTAATTTTAAAAAGATAGAGTGCTAAAATACTTTTAAAAGAATAAATCTGTCATTCTTATATGCATCCCCCCTTTCCCCAGACCTCATTCAGTCTTTGTGTTCCCAGTGGCAGCCCCTTTTAACTCTAAATTATTTCTTCTGGTATTTGCTTTAATGTCTCTAAATAAAATGTGTGTTGTGCTGTTTCTTGATTAAACAATTTTAGTCATTATCTATTATGGCAGAATGTTGTTGTTGTTGTTATGTGCCGTCGAGTCGGCCCTGACTCATAGTGACCTCTCCTTGGGTTTCCGAGGCAGTATCACTATGGAAGTAGATTGCCCCATCTTCCTTCCGAGGAGTGGCTGGTGGGTTTGAACCACCAGCCTTCTGGTTAGCAGTTAAGTGCCTTAGGCACTACGCTACCAGAGCTCCTTATGGCAGAATAAAGATTTTAATTTTCTTATATAACTATAGTACTCCTCCCCACTTCTGTCATTCTCTGATTAAGAGTTAGAGCTCAGTGTTTGGTTAAATCTCTATTCAGTGTTTTTATAATTATGAATGCATAAATATATTTGTTGCTGAACCAATTAGTTTGCTGTAATTATATCCTTTCTTGAAATATTTTTGTTTTTCCCAGAGTTCAATAATTGCTTCATTTTTCATTGGAAGTGAATCTTTTCACATACTCCAGTAGCCTCTCAACACAAGTTTTCATAGAGCCAAACTTGTCTAATGGCCATTCAGTCCTATGTCTTTCAGGGGTCCATTCCTCCTAGAGCTTTCATTCAGTCTTGATTTTGGCTCAAGCCTGCTGTTACTGTTGTTCAAGTCAGTTGTTGACTCATGTACCTTTATCCTGAGAATTTCTTTCACCTTTCCTCTCTTGGACTTACTTTTTCCTTGGTCCCATGTCATCTGTCTTTCTTTACTCCTTTTTTTGGTAGAAGTCTCCAGTCCCCCTGAAGAGGAATGCATAGGAGAACAATGTTTTGAAACTCTGTCTCAAAAAAATGAGACCGAGTATAGAATTCTTGCTTGGAAATTATATTTCCTCCTCATTTTGAAGACATTGCTCTAGCTTTCATTGCTGTTGAGATATTTATTCCTATTCTGATTCTCTGTATTGCACTGTATGTAATCTTTTTTTTTCCTCTCTAAATGAAAGCTTGTAAGATTTTTTCCTTTTCCCTTGTGTTCTAAAATTTCTTGATGGTGTGCATTGTTGTGAATCTGTTTTTATTCACTGCGTTGAATACTTTCAGTCTAGGAAATTAATGTATTTCATTTCTGGGAGATACATATATAGACACACACACACACACACACAAACACACACACATATATGTAACTATGTATGTAGTGGGAGCTCTGGTAGCATAGTGCCTAAGGCACTTGACTGCTAACCAGGAGGCTGGCGGTTCAAACCCACCAGCCACTCCTCAGAAGGAAGGTTGGGCAATCCTACTTCCGTAGTGATAACTGCCTCGGAAACCCAAGGAGGGGTCGCTAGGAGTCAGGGCCGACTCTATGACAAATAACAACAACAACAATGTATATAGTAATAGTTCTATAACTAATATATATACTTCCTTCCTCCATTTCTTTTGTTCTCTTTGGAATTTCTATTATCTGTTGGATTGCTGCCCCACCTTAGAAGCGATTTATGTAATCCATGGATGACTGTGCTTCTGTATTGGCATTATGAAAATGTCTGGATCTATTAGAAAATGAAGAGTGAAATAAGATCCATCAATCAGGAATTTGAACTGATCTCAAGCCCTTTTCACTATGTAATCCACTACAAAATTATACTAATTCTGATTTCATTTGGTTTATCAACATGTTCTGTTTTAAAATGTTGCAGGCAACCTGGGAAGGTTAGGCTATGTTCAGTCGCACATTAATGTAAATTATTCAGTCTGAGTGAATTTCTTCATGTGTTTAATATTTTATTTATATTAAAAGTCCTACCTTTCAAAAGGGCAGTTTTTATTTCTCTTTGACATCTACTGAAGATTAGATGTTTTGAGGAAGTGCTTGTCCTTTTCCTCCAGTAATAGGTGTATTACTTTTTAATTATAAAAATAAAATCATACTGCAAAAAAACTCAGAAAATCATGAAGAAAAAAGAAAGATTACTTTCAATTTTCTCGACCAGGTGTAATTGCCTATTAATATTTTAGTTATAGTTTTATCCCAGACTGTTTTTCTGATCCTTATATACATAGTGTCCCCATGTCCCACTCAAAATTAGATCATTCTGTACATAAAGTTTTATGACATGCTTTTTTTCACAGAATAGTACATTACTGGCATCTCTGTATTTCAAAAAAAATAATGTAAATCCTTTTAAAAACAATATGTAATTTTTTCTCATTTTTGGCTGATGCAATTTTTAATTCTTTGAACACATCACTACTTATAAGTTCTTAGAGCAGGGTCTCTCTTGAATCCTTAGTACCTGGCATGTAATAGATATTCAAATATTTGTTGAATACATGAAAAGAATGACTTACTGATGGATATACTAATCCCGTGTTTTCTAGAAGTAGGATTGCTGGATTATAAAGTATGCATACTTAAGAATTTTGCACATTCTGTCCTGTCAATTTGACCTACAACATAGCTTTGCCAATTTTTTATCTCATCCACAACTTTGAGATATCTGTTTGCTCACATTTGCTAACATTTTATGTTTTCATTTAAAAAGAAAACATCGATAACAAAGTGGAAGTTATATATAATTATAATTTTCATTTGTTTTGTTATTAAACTTAAAAAAAAAAGCCCAAACCCATTGCTATTGAGTTGATTCTGACTCATAAATCTTTGCACATGACTTCTGAGTTGTCTATTTGTTATGTGAATGATTCAATTTTTCTATTGGAATTTTAACTTAAAAAATTTTTCTTTAGCTAGATTACATATGGAGTAGATATTTTAAGTGGAGATCTATAATATTAGAGTGCTTTGGGTAGTAAGTGTTTGTTATTAAGCTTTTGATATGTGCCAGGCATTAAGTGACCAAGATCTCATAGATTTTATACTCTAGTGAGGAATATGGACTAACAAATGAGAAATCATTTTTCTGTGCAGAAAATGCTATCATGGGTGAAATATACATGTGTGTGGATGCACATAGACTTGAGGCACAGCAGAAGCTGAGACCAGAAGGAAGAGTTCACCATGCAGTGAAGGGGGTGGAAGAGTTATAAGGTAGAGGGACAAGAGGCAGGGGGGTGAGATAAAGTCTTATTTTTTCCTGGAAATTCGAGTCATACTGAATTACTTCAACTTTTTTGAGGTAGGTGTTGATAAGTGATGGAACTATAATGGTTAATTCTTGAAGAGTGATTAGTTTTATATTTTCAAAATATCTCTTCAGTTTATAAATTAGATATATATATATAGAGAGAGAGAGAGAGAGAGAGAGTGTGTGTGTGTGTGTGTGTGTACGTGTACGTACTTCAGGGTCTGAGGAAGTTAGTGACAGAGATGTATATTTGATTTTCTCTTTTTGTCTACCTCCTTGAACGCTGTCTATGAAGAAACAAGGATATATTGCTTATCTTGTTCTACCTTCAACTTCTCCCAACTTCCAAATACCAAAAAAAAAAAAAAAACCCACTGCCATTGAGTCAAAACCCATTGGGTTTCCAAAAAGTTAATCTTTACAGAATTAGATTGCCCCATCTTCCTTCCACAGAGCGGCTGGTGGGTTTGAACCACCAACTTTCTGGTTAGCAGTCACATGCCTTAGGCACTGTACCACCAAAGCTCCTTAACTTCCAAATAGACTTTAGAATTAAAACCCTTTAATGAGTTTGGGTTGTTCTTATATTTACTATTAAACTATTTCAAATTTAGAAGGAAAAATGTAAAGATGAATCATGAAAGTACTTTCACTCTTTATTATTATATTAAATTAGAAAATCACTTTGGTCTCAAAGTTCAGTTCATTTTCATAGCTCAGAAGGAACTAAAATACTGCAGACATGTTGGAGAACTAATATTACTAGTTATTGTTGGAAAAGGTTTTCTGAATTTCACCTTCATTTATTGTTAAATAAAATTTATTGAAATACCTGTTTTAGGCTAGATACAGCAAATTATTAACATGACTTATACACCCACTCCTCACTTACCAACCTGCTTGAGTTCCAAAGATTAGGTCATTAAGTGAAAATGGAGGATGACTAAATCATTACATAACTGCCAAACCATTGAGAATCATGGCCCAGCCAAGTTGGCACATACCTTAACCATCACAGCCACTGTTACCCTTGCCTTACAACTTAAGTGTTTGTCACTGCTAGACTTGTGTCAAAATGGAAAAAATAGTCAGATAGTAGATTTTTTTACTGTTGTCATATGTGCAGAATGCCAGATAATGAAACAGTCAGTGAGGAGCAGGTGTATAAGATATCGTTATGCCCAGGCCTGGTGGCATGGATGGTTAAGCACCTGGCTGCTAATCGAAAGGTTGGTGGTTCATATCTGCCCAGCAGGACCACAAGAGAAAGACCTAGTGATCTGCTTCCTTAAAGATTACAACTAAAACACAGTTCTGCTCCATCACAGTGAGTCACTAGGAGTCAAAATCAACTTGACAGTACCTAACAACAATAAACATATAGTGTAACTGAATTAGTAATCATATTTTAAATATATGGAGTTTAGTAATTATGCTTAAGCACTTTTAAATTCATTAGTTTTTTTCTGTGAAATATGTTTCTTACCACAACTTTTATCTTTTGTCACAAAGGCAGAAGAAAACCTTGGTATGGTAATGATCTTTACTTTAGTGTCAGCTGTGCAAGAAAAATTAAATGAAATAGTAGATCAAATAAAAACTAGAAGAGAAGAAGAAAAAAAACAAAAAGAAAAAGAAGCAGAAGAAGCTGAAAAGGTATATTGAAAAACTTTGTTTTCCTACATTATTCTTTAGGAAAAGGGAAGACACCAAATTGTGCACACAAGAGATAGACAACAGATGCTAATACCAACCAGTATATCCACAATACGGCATTACCATTAACACCAAACACCAGGCTATAGATAAACACATAAACATCTGTGAAGATCAGATGGGGGTCAGTGAACAGAAGTATACTCTAGACCAAGGATAGATTCAGGTGAGCATAATCTTGCATAGCTACCAGTGATACAAAATACCCACAGTCCTTACAGAAACAACAGAAGACAGACATAAGAGTGATCCCTCACAGACACCCAGACACTGTGGGAGAGAGATCCAGCGTCTCTGCAGAATCAGGACCATAGTACTGGGGCACAACAGGCTCAATTGGCACAACAAAATGCATAAAAGTCTCATTCATCATCCTACATTGGTGAATAGTGACTGGGGTCTTAAAAGCTTTCAAGCGGCTATCTGAGATGCAGCTAATGGTCTCTAATTGTTGGAAGCGAAGAAGAGTGCAAAAAAAAAAAGGGCATTTGGAAGCAATCAGCCATAGGACATGATGGCTCTCAAGACCAGAAGAACTAGATGGTGCCGGCTACCAGTGCCACCCACTCACGAAAGGATCAAATCTAGAGATCCTGGATAGAGTGGGAGAAAAAATGTGGAATAAAATTCAAAAACTCAATAATGACCAGAATTACTGGTCGGATAGAGTCTGATGAGACCCCCAGTACTATGGCCCTGGGATACATTCTGGGCCTGGAATAAAACTCTCAGGGGCTGGCTCTCAGCCCAACAGTAAACAAGGTGTATATGCAGACCACTCAACCCAGGGTGATGCACCCACATACTCTATGGAAATGCATTCCTTGGAGCAGTTGACCACAGGGCGCCAGAGAGGCAACATTGGCAGGAGGAAATGCAGGACACACAGGAGTGCATAACTGTGAGGGACATGGGGAGGGGAGTGGTTTACTGGGCAGGGAGGGGAGGAGACTGGGTTAAGGTTGGGGATGGTAAATGGGAAGTGAAACTAAATGTACAGGTAATGTTGAATGTAAAACAAACTCTGCTCTGTAAACTTGCACCTACAACACAATAAAAAAATAAATAAAATTTTTTAAAAAGTAAAGATAAAATAAATCTGTGTTATTTTTTCTTTTTGAAAATTTCAATACCCCCCCCCAGTGTTTTTTTAGAAATCAAAATAAGAGTAAATTGTATAGGTCTCTTAATTTGGTTGATGGCAGAGCATGGATAATGAATCAGTAAAAGGCTCATGCAAGTAAGACCAAGAAATACAAATATTTTAAAATATGAATTATTTCATCTATGGTGCAGATAAATGAATTGAAAACCCTTACCACAGTGATTTAAATATTTACTAAATATAAAGGAAACCTCAAATTCTGAGATGAAGTAAAAAAAGATAAGCTTTGATGTTATCAGTATAAATTAACATGTATTCAAAATGTCAATACTGATAGCAACACCTTTTTTCCTAACATTGAATAGCTATGGGGAAACATAGCATATTTGTGTTTTTTTGTTTCTGTAATATCAAAAATACACTTTTCCAAATAAGTTAGCAAAAGTAGTGAGAGTAGCAGTGTTTACGGAAATCAGATTAAATATTTCAGAATTTGAAACACTGCTTTTCTATATGTTTCTACTAACGGCACGATGTTC
>NW_006922017.1:183505-184883 GCF_000298275.1 Orycteropus afer afer | reverse complement strand
TATATATATACTTAGGCATTTAGTACAAAAATAAAAAATATATCTACATGATGGTATTTCTTCACAGATAGTTTATAACTGATTTCTATGGCTTATCTTTGATAAAAATGTTGCATCTGGTAGATAACTGAGATAGAGGTTATATTAGCTCTTCAGGATCAAATGCCTTATAATGCAAATACATTTTATGTGCCTCATCTACCGAATGAAGTTTATAAATTGATTGAAATTCGCAGAAAAACACAGGTTTTCAGATTTCTTATACTTTTTAAAGGGATATAGGGAAGATGGAAGACTACACCATTTTAATAAACATATTCATGTCTTTTAGGGAAACAGCTATTTGAAACAGATCATAATCTTGACACATCTGATATCCAGTTCTTGGAGGATGGTAAGATAATATTAGAATTCCACATTTACATAATGTACTGTCTTTAAACTGCAGATTACAGTCATTACTTAATGTAAAATACTCCATCCAAGAAAAAACTTTTTAAATCCATTAGGAGTCATTGAAAATGTTTGATCAGTTTATACATTTGAACTCAAAGTAATTCTCTAACAATATGGTTTTTTTTTTTTTTTTTTTTTTTAAGTTTTCTGGTAACTGAGCATGATAGCAACAGATAGAAAAGTGTGGTCACTCTGGCTTCTAACTCAGCTCGGCCTTTGTGATTCCACTTGTTGTTTCCACACAGATAGGTGATAAAGTCAGTGGAGATTGTGCTCCAGGGCCTGTCATGGAGCCTGTGAAAACCACATCTTGAACTCTTAGGATGTCCTCTAACCACAAAAATTTTATCCTTCCTACTATTCTTTCTATCCTTGGAGCATATTGTCCCATGTGCTTTTCTTCTAACCCTTCTTTCTTTCTTGCCTCCCATCCATCTGTCTATACACAAATATTTATAAGCTATGCACTCTCCCAGTATGCACTAGGATGCACCAGAGAACAGTACAGACAAATTCTCTGCCCGTCTAGAGTTTGTGGCCTATGTCTGTTTCCTAAATCAACCCCGTATCTGATAGCACCTTAAAGCTCTGCACTTCATTAACCTTCAGTTATACCCATCTTGCCAGTTGGGGGCTCTAGTATCTGACTTTTAAACCTTGTTCCTGGATTATTTCCTGGAGAAAGTGAAGAAGCAATGTTGATGTGGCCCATTGCTAAAGCATGCTGTCTAACCTGAGCTGGGCCTTTACTGATTGCAAAAAAGACATGGAGGCCACATGTTCTGACCTCTAATCCCACAAGAAGAAGGCAGAATTGCCATTAATAGCCCAAGGCCTATTACTGCTAGACCAGACATGCTGCCTCCCTCCAGCCCTTTTATCAACTGTTCCTCCCAAAGCACCACCACCTCTCTCCTGGGTT
>NW_006922017.1:159407-183055 GCF_000298275.1 Orycteropus afer afer | reverse complement strand
ACCACTGAGTTTACAATGACTTATGGGTAGAAAAGCCACACTAAGTAATTTACTACACTGCACTGATACTTGGCATTTTTTTAAAATATATGTTATTATATCCTCTGTAACACCTGCTCCAAGGTGTTTATAGTCTGCCTTAGTCACCAAGTGCTGCTGTAATAGAAATACCACAATTGGATGGCTTTAAAGAACAGAAATGTCTTTTCCACAGTTGTGGAGGCTAAAGTCCAAGTCAGGGTCTCGGCTATGTTGGTCCCTGTTGGGACTCTGTTCTAATTCTTGTGGCTTATAGCGATCCTCGGCATTCCTTTGCTTGTAGATAGTCTGCACGTAAAATCTGTCTTCTCCCGTGTGTGCATCTCTGTATCTATTCTGGTTTTTCATAGATCAGGATTCACCCTACACTAGTGTGACCTCGTGAACAACAAAAGAAAACTCCTGTTTCCAAGCAGGGTCATAGTTACAGGGGTTAGGACTTCCACATTTCTTTTTGGAGGGCACAGTTTAATCCATACATAACACCATCTTTAAGAAAAAAAATTCAAAACATAAAAAGCAAAGATGTCCTTTTCTATCCTCTTCTAACTTTAGGAGTTCATTTTACTTTATTAAAATTTTTATTTTCACAAAATTAATTTATTTTTGTTGTTGTTGTTATGTGCCGTCGAGTCGGACCTGACTCATAGCGAGCCCTCCTTGGGTTTCCGAGGCATTATTACTACGGAAGTAGATTGCCCCATCTTCCTTCCGAGGAGTGGCTGGTGGATTTAAACCGCCAGTCTTCTGGTTAGCAGTCAAGTGCCTTAGCCCCTATGCTACCAGAGCTCCCATTTTTAGGCTGAGAAATTCTAGATCCAAAAAGCTTCATTTCCTCTGTCTTATACTTTAAAAGTTTTCAATACCTTCATTCATTCTTTTTTTACTTCCTTCCCTGTTTAATGGACCAAAATAAATTACTGTAAGCGGCCTGTTGGATTCTGCCTCTGAAATGTCTTCCTAGCTCTTTCCTCTCCTGCTTTGAGAATTTTATAATGTTTTGCCTGGACTTTTGGAGTAGACTCACATTGTCTACCTATGTAAGTTTCTCCCTCTTCCTTAGGTCCCTTATCTACTCTATATTCTTTGCCTCTGAGGTGCTATTTCTAAAATCCATGTTTAATCATGTCATTTCCCTCCTTAAAATCCTTTGATGATTCTTTGCTACTGAGAGACAAAGGTTGACCAACATGATAATTCTCAGTCTGGCCCTCCTATGTTATCTCCAGACCTTTCTACCTCAAGACTCTTGTGTTCCAATTAGAATTTTCCAAGGCTGTAGCTTACCTCTCTGAGTCTGCATATATTCTACCTAGAATTGACTCATCCTGGAGTCTTTTCTTTCTGGTGAATTCTAGTATATCTTTAAGATATTTCACATGCCATGTGCTCTGTGAAGCTTCTGTACTTCTCCCAGACAGAAGCAGTTATTCTTTGGCCTAGGCTTAGGAAATTGTATTTTATTACTGTACTGTTCATAAGCATAAAGCTAGATTCATTCATTCATCTTCTCATAAAATTGAATGTCAGTGAGCTACAGTGAGAGGGCAGGAAGATGTAACAATTTGTGGTGAGTGAAGAGTGCTGTAACACTTTACCTTTATTTACTTCAGACAGACTAAAGAATGAAGATGTTTAAGGCAGATTAATTCAGAGCCTGGGTACTGCTTCCTACTAGGGCTTAGACATTTGGAATCTTAGAAAGATATCATTGATTACCAGGAGGACTGGGGGGAGAGTAATAAGTGTACCAGTTAAAGTTCATTCTAGGAAGCCTGCTTTTATAACTGCATTTTTAGGCTATGAACTGAAATCCTGAAGATGCTCTAAAATATCTCAGTGTCTGCTCACCAGTACAGGTGATTTTTGATTTGCAGTGGTAGTTTGGGACTTTTATCACTTGTGTTTCACATGTATATTTGGAAGTTTCTGTTTAATACTGCCAGTGAGTTGTATCTTTTATTCCTGAGTGTAAGACTGATGGTGAAATCTCCTTGCTTTTGTAGCTGGAAATAACGTGGAAGTAGATGAGTCTTTGTTCCAGGAAATGGATGACTTGGAGCTGGAGGATGATGAGGATGACCCAGACTACAATCCTGCTGACCCAGAGAGTGACTCGACTGACTGAGGGACGGTCCTCATCTGCAGAGAGGTGTGACTGCCACAGCATCTGTGGCTATGCTGAGAGGGCTTTGATTTTCCTTTCTTTTTTTTTCTAAGAAAAAATCATTTTCAGGAGAATAGTCTTCTGATAACTTTCTTCATTGAACTTAATAAATTGACCTTAAAATTTCAAATATAAAATGTTTAATTCCTCTTGTGATGGTAGAAAGTCATCTAAATAGAATCATTTAGTGTTGGAGAGAGAGCGTGTCTTTACTTAAAGAGAGGCTGATGCCATGCACAAGCATGGGTTTTTATGGAGTGAATTAGAATGACTCACAACTTCTGTCCTGGAGGCAGTGGTTGCTTTGGGTTCTGTGTTGTCATTTATATAAAATATTAGAGTACTGAGGTCAAGAGAATATTAAACCTCAAGATAAATTTAGCTCTTAACAAAACCATAGCCCATATTATAGCCAGGAATACAATTTTAGCTCTGTAGAGGTATTTGAATCACAGATTTTAGTCCATAGTCTTGTTTGAATCAGAATCATCTCTGGGTTTTTTATTTATTTGTTTGTTTTTTAATGTGCACTCCTTGGCTCTTCTCACGTTAGATTAATAAACACTGAGCCTCAGTCTGAATTTTAGAACAGCATAATTTTACACACCAGTCCCACGGTGGCTCTGATGCACAATCCTGATTAAGAACCACTGTTCTGCAGTTGTGAAAACTTGAAATCTATGTATTTCGATGTTCTCCTCCCTCTTTCTAGTTACCCAGTCTGAAAGGTTCTAAATTCTTGGGGTTACATATTGTCTGCAAAGTAGCTGCACATCTGTATCCTCCTACATATGAAACCTTCTTCATAATATTTTGGAATGTCTGACTTGAAGGCCGACTATGTACAGGTAGGATTGCCAGGATTTATGTAAGTTACGCCAGTCACTGCAGTTTTGGAGGATTGAATCTTAACCTCAGTAAGAAATCACTTGTGCTATAGCAAATTGCTGCCTCCAGTCAGAAATATCATATCCCCTCAGACAGCAATGTCAACCCACATTGATTTTCAATCAGACCTTATGATTAAAAGCAAATTAAGATGAATCAACACTACCATTAGGGAGTTTACTACTTCCAAGGAATAGCAGTTATTAATATATTATATATAATATATACATACTGCTGTTATATATAATAGCAGTAATCTAATTCTAGCCTTCAGGATTTCTGTACAGAGAGAATCCCAAAAGTTTATGTTATGTGAGATTTTTGCTTTTCCTAAAACAGATTCTTTGTGATGCTGATCAGCAGGATCATGGAACCTTGAAGAAGCCATTCAATTAAAGTTAAAAAAAAGTGATGGTGAGAATGTGGTGCTGAGGTTAATGAAGATTTGATCTTGAAGAGTCAAGAATGATTCCTTTCTCCCTCACACAATTATTACTTTTTTGTTTTTGTTTTAAAGATAATCTCTTTAGAAAAAAAAGGTAAAGAAAATTGTCTTCTTAATGGTGAAAATAGACTTTAACATTTGCTTGACAGGTTTTCTTCAGAATAAGTTTTATATGATTCCTCCATGATGATACAGAATGATACAGAAAAGAAAGCAACTTGGTTGTTTCTAATGACACCCCTAAGTATTTTTATCCAGAGTAAACATTTACTGTTGGCTTGTATCCTAGAAATTAACCAAAGACTCTGCTTCTCAAATGAGGATACATGCCCCAGGATGTACAGCAGCAAGACTGCTGGTATTTGAAGCAATCATTGCATGTCTTCATGGATTATCAGTTTTGCTCTTGGATATGGGAAAATTTCCATTTTTGTTTTTCCTCACAAATTGTAGAAAATTAGGTTAAAAACAAATATGTTTATTCATTGCTCTATCACTGTAACAATTCCTGGTACAGAATAACTGATAGGGACTAAATTTTGTCCCCCAAAAAATATGTCAACTTGGCTAGGCCATGATTCTCAGTATTATGAAATTATCCTCTACTTTGTGATCTGATACAGTTATTTTACATGTTGTAAATCCTAACCTCTGATGTTAATGAGGCAGGATTAGAGGCAGTTATGTGAATGAGGTGGGATATAGTCTACAGGCTTAGGTTGTATTTTGAGTTAATCTCTTTTGCGATATAAAAGAAATTAAACAAGTGAGTAGAGATCAGAAGGACCTGTGTACCACCAGGAAAGAAGAACCAGGAGTGGAACATGTCCTTTGGATATTGGGTCCCTACAGTTAAAATCTCCTAGACTCAGGGAAAGATTGATGCCAAGACACGGAGATCTCCAAGGAATTCCATGCCCACAGATGTTGAAAGGAGACAAAGACCTTCGTCCAGAGCCAATGGATAGAAAGCCTTCCCCTGGGGCCAGCACTCTGGATTTTGACTTCTAGCCTTCTAAACTATGAGAAAATAAATTTCTGTTAAAGCCATCCATTTGTGGTATTTCTGTTATAGTAACACTAGACACCTAAGACTGCTACTTAAGTATTTGTTGCATCAGTAATTTATGGAATAGGATACAAAATCCTTAGGAATTTTAAACATAAAACAAGAGTTCAAAGAAGTGTACTATCTGCCACCTGCAGCTTTGAATAATCCGCCAGACTGTATTTACTTCATTGGCTTCTGCCAGCAGGGATGCCTTAGGGAAAAGTTGAATAAATGCAGACTTAAGGCAGCAAATTGAACATTTCCCAGCTGAGGTAAAGCCAGATGGAGTAATTAGTAACATCTCTTGTCAATGAAAAGGATGAGTTCACTGACTCCACTGTCACATACTCTAAGATATTCCTGCCACAAAGCAAAGAGATGCGTGTTTTGGATTCCAGAAAATAAGGTAGTTATGGCTTTTCAGTATTTATGTATTAGCCTTTGTTAGGTTTTATGAAAGTGTTCACAGAAGATCAGTAAAACTACCCTCAGGTAGCTCAGTGTTTCTCAGAGAACATGCAAGTCAGGAAACAAAAACGAGGCATTGTACAATTATATGACAAAATATGTCATGCTTCAAGAGCTGTAGGGAGCAGTTATAGGAACCACCAATTATGGAAGTGGTTGACAAAGTTTTGCAAAAGATAGAACATGTGAAACATGGATAAGGTATATGAAATGTAAGGGGTTGAAAGTATAGCAAATTATGCCTAGACAGAATGAAAGGATGAATGGGCTTGGACTTCTGTGGAGTGGTAGGTGCCTGTTGGGAAATGGTGAGAGATAATTCTTTAAGTTTTCAATGTGACCCTTACGCGCCTCATAGAAATAAAACTTTAAAAAATCAAGTGGCTTAATAGCTCCTGGCATCAGGGTATGATCTTTTGGTGGGGAATGCCCTACATTGTTAAAGGGATTGGAAGAATAGACCTGGGATAAGACATTGTTTATCTTCTCTATGATGTGAGGGACACTGTTGCTGTATTGTTAGGTGCTGTCGGTTCTGACTCATAGTGACTGTACGTACAATGAAAGTAAACACTTCCTGGTCGTGAGCCATCCTCTCAGTCGCTGCTATACTTGAGGCCCATTGGTGCAGCCAGTGTGTCAGTCCATCTTGTTGAGGATCTTCCCCTTCTTCACTGACCTTCTTTCTACTTTACCTTTCTCCAAGGAATGGTCCCTTCTGACAACATGACAAAAGTAGATGAGATGAAGTCTGGCCATCCCTGATTCTAAGGAGCATTCAAGTTGCACTTCTTCCAGGAGAGATTTGTTCATTCTTCTGGCAGTCTGTGGTGTTTCAGTATTCTTCACCAACATCACAGTTCAAAGGCGTTAACTCATCTTTGGTCTCCTTGATTCATTGTCCAGCTTTCACATGCATATGAGGTGATTGAAAATACCATGACTTTGGTTAGATGCACCTTAGTCTTCCATGTGACATCTTTGCTCCTTAACACTTGAAAGAGGTCTTTTGCAGCAGCTTTCCCCGGTGCAGTATGTTGTCTGATTTTTTGACTGCTGCTTCTCCGGGCATTGATTGTGGATCCAAATAAAATGAAATACCTGACAACTTCAGTCTTTTCTCCATTTATTGTGGTGCTGCTTACTGGTCCAGTTGTGAGGATTTTCATTTTCTTTATGTTGAGGTGAATTCATACTGAAGTCTTTGATCTTCATTAGTAAGTGCTTCAGCTATTTTCACTTGCAGCAAGGAAGGTTGTGTCATCTGCATATCACAGGTAGGTTAATGAGTCTTCCTCCAATCCTGATGCCACATTCTTCTTCATACAGTCCAGCTTCTGGGATTATTTGCTCAGCATCCAGATTGAATAAGTACAGTGAAAAGATACAAACTTGATGCACAGCCTTCCTGATTTTAAACCATGCAGTGTCTCCTTGCTCCGTTCAAATGACAGCCTCTTGGTTCTTGGTCTACATACAGGTTCCTCATGAGAACAATGAAGTGTTCTGGAATTCCTATTCTTCTTAATGTTATCCATAATTTGTTATGATTCACACAGTCAAATACCTTTGCATAGTCAATAAAACACAAATACCTTTCTAGTTTTCTTTGTATTCAGCCAAGATGCATCTGACATTAGCAATGATATCCCTCATTCCACGTCCTCTTCTGAATCTAGCTTGAATTTCTGGAAGTTCCCTGTCAGTATAACTGCTGCAGCTGTTTTTGAATCATCTTCAACAAAATTTCACTTGCCTGTGATATCAGTGATATTGTTTGATAATTTCTACATTCTGTTGGATCATCTTTCTTTGGAATAGGCACAAATATCAGTCTCTTCCAGTCAGTTGTCCAGGTAGCTGTCTTCCATATATCTTGGCCTAAATGAGTGATCATCATCTGTTTGTTGAAACATCTCAATGGGGATTCCATCAATTCCTGGAGCCTTGGTTTTCACCAGTTCCTTCAGTGGAGCTTGGCCTTGCTTTGGTACCATTGGTTCTTGATCATAAGGTGCCTCTTGAAACACTTGAACATCAACCACTTCTTTTTGGTACAGTGACTATTATTTCCATCTTCTTTTAATGCCTCCTGCATCATTTAATATTTTGCCCATATTGCAATTCAGTATTGCAACTCAAGGCTTGAATTTTTTCTTTCAGCTTGAGCAGTGCCCAGCATGTTGTTCTCTTTTGGTTTTCTACTTCTATGTCCTAGCACATTTCATTATAATACTTTACTTTGTCTTCTCGAGCCACTCTTTGAAATCTTCTGTCCAGCTCTTTTATTTCATCCTTTCTTACATTTGCTTTAGCTACTCTTCATTCAAGAGCAAGCTTCAGAGTTTCTCTGACATCCATTTTGGTGTTTTCTTACTTTCCTGTCTTTTTAATGATCTTTTGCTTACTTCATGTATGATGTTCTTGATGTCAACCCGCAAATTGTCTGGCCTTCAGTCATTGTTCATCGCATCAAGTCTATTCTTCATATTCTCTAAATTCAGGTGGGATATAACCCAGGTTGTATGTTGGCTCTCATGGACTTGTTTTAATTTTCTTCAGCTTCAGTTGAACTTGCAAATGAGCAATTGATGATCTGTTCCACAGTCAGCTCCTAACCTTATTCTTACTGATGATACTGAGCTTCTCCATCATCTCTTTCCACAGATGTAGTTGATTTAAATCCTGTGTATTCCATCTGGTGAGGTTTATATGTATAGTCCACTGTTTATGTTTTTGGAAAAAGATATTTGAAATGAATAACCCATTGGTCTTGCAGAATTCTGACATGTAGTCTGTGGAATCATTTCTATCATGAAGGCCATGTTTTCAACTACCAGTGCTGCTGCTTTGTTTCCAACTTTTGCATTACAGTTAAGAATAAGTATTAATACATCTTGGTCTCATGTTTAGTCAATTTCAGACTGCAGGCATTGGTAAAAATCTTCATTCTCTTCATCTTTGGCTTTAATGGTTGGTGTGTAAATTTGAATAATAGTTATATTAACTGGTCTTCCTTATAGGCATATGGATATTATCCTATCACTGATAGCACCGTACTTCAGGATAGATCTCAAAATGTTCTTTTTGATCATGAATGTGACACTATTCCTCTTCATTTTGTCATTCCTGGTATAGTAGACCATATGATTGTTTACTATATGGCTAATACCAGTCCATTTCAGCTCACTAACACTTAGGATAGAGATCTTTATGCATTCCATTTTCATTTTTTACAACTTCCAATTTTCCTAGATTCATACTTCGTACATTCCATGTTCTGATTATTAATGGATGTTTGCAGCTGTTTCTTCTCATTTTGAATCATGCCACATCAGCAGATGAAGGTCCAGAAAGCTTTACTCCATCCACATCTTTAAAGTCAACTGTTTTGAGGAAGGAGCTCTTCCTCAGTCATATTTTGAGTGCCTTCCAACCTAGGGGCTCATCTTCCAGCACTTTATCAGACAGTGTTTCACTGCTATTCATAAGGTTTTTAGTGGCCAGTTTTTCAGAAGTGGATGGGCCCATCTTTCTTCCCAGTCTTTTAGTCTAGAAGCTCTGAAACCTTTCCACCATAGGTGACCTTGCTGGTATTTGAAATACCAGTGCCATAGCTTCCAGCATCACAGCAACACACAATCCACCACAGTATGACAAGCTGACAAATGAGTGGTGGATTGACGAGTTGCTTCTAATAGTACAGTACTGGTGACTTGAATAAATTTCCTGCACACAAATCTGCATCTTAAACCCAACCTAAAATAGTTGGCAACAAGAATGGTTTGAGAAAGCAGACTCCAAAATGGGTTACTTGGAGCTGGGTCAACCACTGGCTGGCTGGCAATGAGGACCCTATTAGTGGGGGTAGTATCATTAAAATACCCGAAATGCAGTAGTGGGTGTGTTCACGTACTCCCATATCCCCTTTGGAAGCAGGCATATTGCCTAGTAGCTTGGAATGTTGACTACTAGTTCTTTGTTTTCTGGGAATTTCCATTAACTGAAGGGCAATAGCTTTGCCTTAGGCTATTCTATATCCCTGGTGTAGCCCACACCCAGGGACAGGTCAAGATGAGGTCAGGTCCCTGCCTCAATTTAGAACAATTCTGAAGGGCATCCCAGCTTCTTAGTCCCCTAGCTCCCTGTTGGAACAGCTGTTGTCTTTGTTGTAACTGCATGACAGTTCACCCTCTGCCTCTGCCCAATCCTGCTTCCTTCATGCCCTCTTCAGAACTGTTCTGAGAGCACATCTTAATAAACTTCATTATGCAAATCTCAGAGTCCGTTTCCTGGAAGAATCCAGTTTAAGGCAGCTTAGAACATGATTTTAATTAAAACATGATGGTGACACGGTGGCCGAATGACAGATCAGAAATGAACATGGGCAGCTGGTGGTGGGATGGGCTAGAGCTAGTTCCCCTGGTTACTTACAGACCCCAAGTGGTGCAGGGAAGTGGCTCTGGGGTGGAGGCTGGAAATGTGTGAGAGCAGTTTTAGTTGTCACAGTATGTTTGGGTGGATAGCAGTTTGGGTTGCTAGACATTTGGCAGTGTAAGGACGATCTCACAAAATGAAAATTTGTCCTGGATTCAGCATAACTATCTAATGTTTCTCTGAACATTCATGACTATATATTCTTATCCAGGTGTGGAATATAATTCTATGTTGCATATTAACTCAAAAGTTTGTTTTGCATTGTTTTCGTAACCCCTGAATGTTGTAGAAATGTTTTTACCATGTAATTTGAGGAAAGATTCTTTGTGCTCAGAATATTTTGAGTTCAGAAATTTATCACAGAGTTTGTCAACATTTTATAAAATAACATGATGACAAAGCCTTGTATCATATGTGAGTTGTTAAGGTATCTCTTGTATATTGTGAAATGTATCTGTTGTACACATTTATAGTTGTTTAATTTTTGGTGATTCTATTCATAAACAACAACAACAACAACAAAAAAGAAACAACTCACTGCCATTAAGTTGTTTCCAACTCATAGTGACCCCCATTGGGTTTCTGAGGCTGTAAATCTTTACGGAAGTAAATTGTCCAGTCTTCCTTCCATGGAGCAGCTGGTAGGTTTGAACCACTGACCTTCCAGTTAGTAGTCAAGTGCCTTATCCACTATGCCACCAGAGCTCCTTATTCTATTCATAGGTCCAAATTCTATTCATAGGTACAATAATTTGACTATTATGCATCTTCTTGTGCAGTAATACTTGAGTATTCCACATATAAATATATATTATTTATTGCTTTCTGTTAATTTTATTTGTACATATTATCTCCTTTATCATTAAGTCATTATATATATATATATATATATATATATATTTTTTTTTTATATATATATTTTTTTCAAATTACACATCTAGTTAGGTCATGTTACTTAGGGATTTTATCTTAGTAAAGTAAATGAATTAAGATTTTTTAAATAAAAAACCACAATAAAATATTACTTAATACTCATTAGAATGGCTAAAATTATGAAGAGTAAAAATACTAATGTTAGTGAGAATTTGGTGCAACTTTAAAACTCTAACACTAATGCTGGAAGCAAAAATGGTAAATGGTATTATCACTTTGGAAAACTGGTAGTTTCTTATAAGGTTAGACCAAGACTCTATAGCCCAGTAGTTTTATTCCTAAGAAAGCAAGAGATATAAAAATGTATGCCTGTAAAATAAATATCTTGTATAAGAATATTCTTAGCTTTATTCATAATAGCCCTAAAGTGGAAACAACTGTCCATCAACAGGTAAATGAACAAACTATTACGTTATACAGCTGAATACTACTCAGCAGTAAAAATGAACAAGCTACTGGTACACATAAAAACATGGATGAATCTCAACAATACTATGTTTAGCAAAAGCTTATTGATTCCATTTATATCAGGTTTTGAAACAGGTAAAACTAATTTATGCTGATAAGAAATCAAAATATTGTTTGCTTCTGAGGTGTGAGTAATTGACTGGAAAGGGGTACATGGAAACTAATAGAACTGTGTATTTTTTGACAAAACTCATCAACTGTACACTTAAACATTATGAATAGTATAAAAACCAAACCCATTTCCCTCAAGTCAGTTCCAACTCATAGCGACCCTATAGGACAGAGTAGAACTGCCCTATAGGGTCTCCAGGGCTATACATCTTTACAGAAACAGACTGTTTCATCTTTCTCCAGCAGAGCGACTGGTGGTTTCAAACTACCAACTGTTTGGCTAGCAGCTGAACGCTTTAACCACTGTGCCACCAGAGCTCCTATGAGTTTTATATTATACATGTTATACCTCAATTAAACATATTATGCGAAAAATAAAAAAAGATAGGGATGTGATGGGGTTGAAACTTTTCTAGGATATAAAGAATTCCAACAAGCTCCAGTAAACAAGTGCTATGAGAATGTACTGACTTGCAATAGGAATAAGGAGGCTACCAAATATGAGGACCTTGAAACCTGAGGCAAGGCCAGGGCCATGGTCAATAGCCGTGGTTGCCAGTTTCATTCCACCCCTCAGCAGATAACCTGTGCTGGATGCTGTAATAGAATGAAAGGCATTGTAATTAATGGAGGGCAGCAAAGACCAAGAACAGAACATAGACCAGGCTAGAAAATCCTCCTCCAACTTGTGGACCACTAGGTGTATTTCTGTGTCATATGCTATTTTGGGAAAACAAGAATAGGAGGAAGATCCATTAAAGGGGAGAAGCAGCCCTGATATAGACTTTAAATTGTTTGAATATTTATTTGAAACCACAGTTTAACATTGGACTCCCAATCTATTGGTTTGGGGACCTTTTAAAAAATTTTTTAAAATAATACTAATGAAGATTTGAGAATACAATCACATTGGCTATAAAAAATAAATCTCTTGTTTTTGGAAACATGTTGTTGTTAGGTGCTGTCAAGTCATCTCCAACTCATAGTGACCCTCTGCACAGCAGAACGAAACATTGCCTGGTCTTGTGCTAGCCTCACAATTCCTGCTATACCTGAGCCCATCGTTGTAGCCACTGTGTCTATCCATCTCCTTGAGGGCCTTTCCCTTCTTGGTTGACCCTCCACTTTACCAAGTATGCTATCCTTCTCCAGGGAATGGTTCCTTCTGACAACATGACCAAAGTAGGTGAGAAGTCTGGCCATTCTCGCTTCCAAAGAGCATTCTGGCTGCACTTCTTACAGGACATATTTGTTAGTCCTTTTAGCAGACCATGGTACTCTTAGCATTCTTCTACAACACCACAACTCAAAAGCATTGACTCTTTTCCAGTCTTCCTTATTCATTGTCCAGCTCTCACATGCATAAGAGGTGATTGAAAATACCATGGCTTGGGTTAAGCATACCTTAGTCTTCAAGGAGACATTTTTGCTCTTCATCACTTGAAAGAGGCCTTTTGCAGCAGATTTGCCCAATCCAATATATCGTCTGATGTCTTGACTGCTACTTCCATTGGTGTTGATTGTAGAACCAAGTAATATGAAATCCTTGACAATTTCAATCTTTTCTCCATCCACCACGAAGCTTTTTTTTTTTGACCAGTTGTGAGGATTTTTTGTTTTCTTTATATTGAGGTGTAATCCATACTGCAGACTGTAGTCTAACCTTCATCAGTAAGTGCTTCAAGTCATCCTCATTTTCAGCAAGCAAAGTTGTGTCATCTGCATATTGCAGGTTGTTAATGAGTCTTCCTCCAATCCTGATGCCACGTTCTTCATATAATCCAGCTTCTCAGATTATTTGCTCAGCATACAAATTGAATAAGTATGGTGAAAGGATACAACCTTGATGCAAGCCCTTCTTGATTTTCAACTATGCAGTATCCCCTTGTCCTCCTGATCTATGTACAGGTTACTCATGCATACAATCAAGTGTTCTGGAATTCCCATTCTCAATGTTATCCATAATTTGTTATGATCCACACAATTAGAACATAAGTAAGTCGTAATTATGTACATTTTGACCCCATTCTACAGAGTTTTAGGAGAAATAAATGATATTAAAATACCCAAAGTCAGCTTGAATTTGAACCATGGTAGGAAGCAATTCTTGGGGAGTCAAATCACTTAGCTAATGGACATGCATAGAGGCCAGGCCTATTAAAGATATTTGTTAATCTGTAAGTTATGTCACAGGCAGTTGTACTCCAAAAAGTATTGTTAAACCAAAACCAAACTCACTGCCATTGAGTCAGTTCCGACTCATAGCGACCCCTTTTGGATTTCTGAGGTGGTGAATCTTTACAAAAGTAGATTTCTCAGGCTTCATTCTGCAGAGTAGCTGGTGGGTTTGAGGCACTAACCTGGTTAGTAGTCAAATGCCTTAGGCACTACACCACCAGAGCTCCTTAGGTATACAGGTTTCTGTTTGAGATAGGTTTCTTTTCTTTCTGTTGTTCCATATTTCTATAATGAAAAACTAAGCCCATACACAGGTTTACTTGACATGGTTGTGATTGGGAGAAATAAGATTTATGTGAATGTCATTCTGAGCTCTCGTAGCATAGTGCCTAAGGCACTTGACTGCTAACCAGAAGGCTGGCGGTTCAAACCCACCAGCCACTCCTTGGAAAGAAGATGAGGCAATCTACTTCTGTAGTGATACTGCCTCAGAAACCCAGGGAGGGGTCGCTATGAGTCGAGTCCGACTCGACGGCACCATAACAACAACAACATTCTGAATTACCATATGATACAAATACATGATTACCATTTCACAATAATTTTGTACATAATTATCTTTGCTAAGCACAAGATGTATAATCCTGGTATTGGTAAATAGTAAGTGATATTCAATTTAAATGCCTTTTTTGATTATGAAAGGAGCTCTGCTAAGGCATTCGGCTGCTAATCAAAAGATTGAGGGTACAAACCAAAAAGCAGCTCCTCAAGTGGAAGATGAAGATTTAGCTTCTGTAAAGATTTACAGCTTTGGAAACCCTATAGGTGGGTTATACACTGTCCTGTAGGATGGTTAAGGGTCATAATCCACTCCATGGCACTGAGTTTGATAATGAAAAGGGCACTGTCGTCTTCTACCAACCAGAGTAAATTGTCTTTAGTGTGCTCATGAGTGCCATCTCTTGGTGAAAATATAAACCTACCAGAGTTTTAGAAGCCAGTACCATACTGTGATTTGTAGAGGACACCCCCTTGATTGTTGAAAGTGAAGATGACTTGAAGCACTTACTGATGAAGATTAAAGACTACAATCTGCAATATGGATAATATTTCAACATAAAGAAAAGGAAAATCCTCACAACTGGACCAGTGAACAATGGTGAAAAGATTGAAGTTGTCCAAGATTTCATTTCACTTGGATCCACAATCAACACCCACGTAAAAAATGAAAAAAACAAACACACTGATGTTGAGTTGGATCCAACTCATAGCGACCCCTCCTTGGGTTTCCAAAGCAGTATCACTATGGAAGTAGATTGCCCAACCTTCCTTCAGAGAAGTGGTTGTGGGTTTGAACTGCCAGCCTTCTGGTTAGCAGTCAAATGCCTTAAGCACTGTGTCACTAGAGCTCCCACCCATGTAAAAAGCTATCAAAAAATCAGATGTTGTATTGCACTGGGCAAATCTTCTGCAAAAGACCTCTTTAAAGTGCTCAAGAGCAAAGATGTCTGTTTGAAGAGTAAGGTGCCCCTAACCCACAAACTCCTCGGCAGGAAGATGGGGCAATCTACTTCCGTAGTGATACTGCCTCAGAAACCCAAGGAGGGGTCACTATGAGTCGTGTCCGACTCGATGGCAAACAACAACAAACCCACGACGTGGTATCTTCAGTAGCCTCATATGCATGTGAAAGCTGGACAAAGACTGAGGAACACCAAAGAAGACGTGATGCTTTTGAGTTATGTTGGAGAAGGATGCTGAAAGTACCATGGACTGCCAGAAGATATGCAGCCTGAATGCTCCTTAGAAACGAGAATGGCCAGACTTTGTCTCATCTACATTGGTCCTGGTGTCAGAAGGGACTATTCCCTGAAGAGGGATATCATGGTAAAGTGGAGGGTCAGTGAAAAAGGGGAAGACCCTCAATGAGATGAGTTGACACAGTGAGTGCAATCGTGGGCTAAAGTGTAGCAAGGATTATGAGGATGGTGTATGAGTGGGCAGTGTTTTGTTTTGTGGTAATTGGTTGTTATGAATTGGAACTGACTCAAGGACACCTTACAACAACAACAAACATTCTGCAAGGAGCCCTGGTGGGGCAGTGGTTAAGTGCTTGGCTGGGTGGTGGTTGGAACCTACCAGCAGCTGCATGGGAGAAAGGTGTGGCAGTCAGCTTCCATAAAGATTTACGGCCTTGAAAATCCTATGGAACTGTTCTACTTTGCCCTATAGGGTCACTATGAGTCAGAATTCAACTCCACAGTGAATTCTGGTGGTAGTTAAGGTTGTGTCAACTTGGCTAGGCCTGGTTGAGTGCTGGGAAGCTGGATGTAGTTATTCCCTGTGGTAAGATTGGTAATTAACTACATGGTGGAATCTATTGGAGCAGCTGAGTAGCTGCTTTAGGGATGTGGTCTGCTTCCCGTATATAAGAAACAGTTTTGGGGGTGGTCTCCAGCTTATGGCATGCTTGAACCCTGCATGTAGCTGTGTCATCGTTCAGCAGTCTGTCATGCTCTGCCAACCTTGGGACTTTCAGTGGAGTTGAATTAATGGCCTGCCATGTGGTTTGGTAACATTGGGACTGTGCCTTTTTACTTGCCGACTTTGGGCTTGTCAGTCTCAGCAGCCAGCAGCTGTCTGGGTGAAGAAAAGCCTCCTGCTTCAGAGGGCCGGGAGTAGGAGGCAGAGCTGTAGCCCAAGGTTGAGGGGTTTTCATCCAGCCCCTAGAACCTGGCACTCAGTCCCTAGAGCCTGGCACTTTGAACTCGGACTTCTAGCCTCCCTAACTGTAAGAGAATAAATTCATGTTTTTTCAAGCATTCCGTTTGTGGTATATTCTTGTCAGGCAGCACTAGGTAACCAGAACAGTGGGTTTGGATTTTGGGGACATTCTGCAATTGTGCCTGTTGCAGGGCTCAAAACACATTGCTGTGGAGTTAATTCTGGCTCATAACGACCCTATAGGACTGAGTAGAACTCTCTCATAGGGTTTCTAAGGCTGTAATCTTTATAGAAGCAGACTGCTACAGCTTTCTGTTGCATAGTGGCTGGTGGGTTCCAATCACCGATCTTTGGGTTAGCTGCCGACCACTGAATTATTGCACCATCAGGGCTCTCTGCTGCAGGTGTAAAGGGGCAACAAACAAACAAAAATCAGAGTCTCCCCTCGTTTAAAAGCTGTCTGCTTTTGTTTACTCAATATCCTCAAATAGCTTTTTTTTTTTTTTTTTAAATTTTATTTGTCTAGTGTTTATAGACGTTTGAAGGATGAACTGTAGGGGGCTCACACTGCCTTACTGGAATCAGAATATGAGGATGCAGTTTTAGTTCTAGGATTTTAGGAAAATGAGTGTTCACGCAGGCTTAATTGGACTTCCAAGAGCCTCTAGATTGGATTGCTGTCAGACAAAATCCTGACTTCTCACATAGCAGTCTCTCTCCTCTCTGTCTTCCATTATGGATATCATGTTTTTTTAACAGGACAAGAGGCACCTGTAGTTCTTCCTGGGAAACTACCCTTTCTCTGGTTCCTTGCCTGACTTTTCTTCTCTGCTTTTTCCAGGTAACAGTTCCTACTTCAATTAAACTTCATCTCAGACCTCACTTAGACAAAATAGAGGGATAAAAACTAAAAAACCAAACTCACTGCCATCGAGTCTATTAGACTCATAGCAACCCCTCCTTGGGTTTCCAAGGCAGTATCTCTATGGAAGTAGAGATCTTCCTTCTGAGTAGTGGCTGGTGGATTTCAACTGCTAGCCTTCTGGTTAGCAATCAAATACCTTACACACTAACTACACCACCACAAGAAATTATTTCTAGTATCACAATCACTCATTGAAATGAGGGAACTAAATAGACCCTTGATATATGTGTGTGTGTGTGTGTGTGTGTGTGTGTTTATTTTTTTTTTCCCCCTGAGAGTTTGCATCTTTTAAAAAAAATTTTATTGTGATTTGGGTGAAAGTTTACAGAGCAAATTCACTTTCTGTACAGCAGCTCACATACACTTTGTCTCATGACATTGATTGCAATTTCCCACAATGAAACAGTTCTCTTCCCACTTCCTCCCCATAGTTACCTCTTCCCTGTGTCCTTCCCTCCTGTGCACTCTTGCCCCCTGAGCTGTCTCCCTGTGCATACACAGCCTTTCTTTCTCCCATGATTGATCTCTCCAAGGAGTGTATCTACCTAATGTAAATGTTCAGCTCATATGCCTGTGTTTTGTTTGGCTGGAAGCCACAGCAGTGGGTTCAATAACAGAACTGAGGGGCACCTAGGGCCTATAGTCTCAGGGGTTCCACCAGGCTCTATCAGACCAGCAAACCTGGTCCCTTTTTTTTTTCTTTTTTTTTTAATGATTTTGAGTTTTGTTCTGCATTGTTCTCCCACTCTATCCAGGATCTCCTACAGATCTGCCTCCGAGTGCTTGACGATGGTAGTCAGGCACCATCTAGTTCTGGTCTCATAGTTATATAGGCTGATGATCACATGGTATACCAGTCCCTTGGACTAATTGTTTCTTTGGTTTTCTTAATTTTTCTTTGCTCTGGATGAAGAGAGACCCATCATTTCATCTAGATGGCCACTTGCAAGCTTTTAAGATCCTAGTCGCTACTCGCCAAAGTAGGACATGGAAGAAAATTTTTGTGTAGTATGTTATGCCAATTGAGCTTGATGTCCCCTGTGACCATGGCCCTGAGCCCACAGGTCTACCTACTCACTCCCTCTGGGTAGCTGGCTGTGGCCAAGAAGTGACAAGCTTGTCCCTTGACAGCTGTACTGTATATCTGGAAATTCTTATAGAACATACCAATACACTTGTAGAAACATTGTCTGCCAACCCTATTCATGGTCATGGGTACACTCCTTCCTACATGTTGTTATTGTTTTTGTTATATGCCATTGAGTTGGACCCGACTTGTAGTGACTCCTCCTTGGGTTTCTGAGGCAGTATCATTGTGGAAGTAGATTGCCCAACCCTCCTGTATAGACATACCTAATCGTTCAGCCAGTCTACCCATCTATTCACCCATAGAGCAATGTTTCCCATCACTGACAGTGCATACTGTATGTGCAAAAGGGTTCATCTTTGTTGTCTGTCCCTCCCATGCATCCCTCTCTATGTCTTCCTTTTCCTCAGTGCCACTGTGTTGATCACTCACATTTGGTACATTGCCTTTCCCTTCGCACAAATCAATACTTGTCTCTACCTATGTAAAAGTGTACCCTCCCCTCCCTTCCCATCCCTGGTAACCAACAAAGAAAATTTCTTTCCATATAGAAACCTTTCCTTGACTTTTTACAATAACGGACTAATACAATATTTGTCCTTCTGTGATTGACTTATTTCATTCAGCATAATGTCCTCCAAGTTCATCCACATTATACACTGTTTTGCAGAGTCTACATTATTCTTTAGGGTTGAATAGTATTCCATTGTGTGTATGTACCATAGTTTGGTTATCCATTCTTCTGTTGATGGGCACTGTTCTGGTTACCTAGTGCTGCTCTGACAGGAATATACCATAATAAACAGGAGCTTATTATTTTACAGTTTGGAGGCTTTAAGTCCAAGTTTAAAGTGCCAGGCTCTAGGGGCTGGGTGGGGCCCCTCAACCTTGGGGTCCAGCTCTGCCTCCTGCTCCTGGCCCACTGGAGCTAGAGGCGTCTCTTCACTCAGATAGCTGCTGGCTGTTGAAGCTGGGAAGCCCAAGGTTGACAAGGAAAAAGGCACAGTCCCGATGTTACCAATCCACATAGCAGGCCATTAAACTTAAATCCATTGTAAGTCCCAAGGTCGGCAGAGCATGGCAGGCTGCTGAACAATGACACGGCTACATGCAGGGTCCAAGTATGCCATATGGTAGAGACCATTCCCAAGGCTTCTCCTTATATATGGGAAGCAGATCACATCCCAAAGGCAGCTACTCAGCTGCTTGTGGTAGATCCCACCATGGAGTTGATTGCCAGTCTCATCATGGGGAATAACTACCACCAGCTGCCCAGCCACTCAACTAGGCCCAGCTAAGTTGACAAACAAACGTAACTACTACAGGCACCTAGGTTGTTTCTAGCTTTTTGTTATTGTAAATAGTGCTGTGACGAACATGAGTGTGTATATTTCTGTTCTTGTCCTGGCTCTGACTTCTTTAAGATATATACCTAGTAATGGAATTGCTGGGTCAAACGGTATTTCTAATTCCAACTTTTTAAGGAATTGCTATACTGCTCTCCACAGTGGTTGTATCATTTTACAATCCCACCAGCAGTATATGAGAGTCCTAATCTCTCCACATCTTCGCCAACATTTGTTATTTTCTGTCTTGTTGAACTTTGATACTAGTGCTGGAGCAAGATGGTATCTCATTGTTGGCCTGGGCCCCACAAGAGTAGTGTATTGGGAGCACTGGTGGCATAGTCCCTAAGGCATTTGACTGCCAACTAGAAGCCTGGCAGTTCAAACCCACCAGCCACTCAGAAGGAAGGTTGGAGAATCTACTTCCATAGTGATATCACCTCGGAAACCCAAGGAGGGGTGCTATGGTTGTATCCAACTTGATGGCAGTGTATTGTGTTGTAATGGCTAATGGTCATGAACATTTCTTCATGTGTTTGTTGGCCACCTCAATATCCTCTTTGATGAAATGTCTATTCATGTCTTCTGCCCAATTTTTAAATTGGATTATTTTTCTTTTTGTTGTTGAGGTGTTGGAGTTTTCTATAAATTTTAGAGATAAATCCCTTATCAGATGTGTCATTGCCAAATATTTTTTGCTGATCTGTAGGTTCTCTTTTGACTCTTGGGGACGTCTTTGGAAGCACATAAAAATGTAATTTTTAGAAGATTCCATTCATCTAGTTGATCTTCCACTGTTTGTGCATTTTGGGTTATGCTTGATAGTCTATTTATATCATATATTAGGGCCCCTAAATTTGCCCCTAGTTTTTCCTTAAGGAACTTTATAGTTTTAGTTTTCACATTTAAGTTTTTGATCCATGTGGAATTAGTTTTTGTGTATGGTGTGAGGTACAGATCTTGTTACGTTTTTCTGCAAATAGACGACCAGTTTTGCCAGCACCATTTGTTAAACCGACAATCTCTTCCCCATTTAATGGATTGCAACCCTTTGTCAAAGATCAACTGACCATAGGTCTTTGGATCTATTTCTGGGTTCTCAATTCTGTTCCACTGGTTTATGTGTCTGTTGTTGTACCACTACCAGCAAGTTTTGACTACTGTGGCTGTATAGTAGGTTTTGAGATCTGGGAGTGTGAGACCTCGTACTTTGTACTTCTTCAATAGTGCTTTGCTTTTCTAAGGTCTTTTTCTTTTCCGTATGAAGTTAGTGACTGGTTTTTCCATACCCTTAACAAAAGTTGATGGGATGTGGATTGGGATTGCACTGATTATATAGATTGTTTTGGGTAGAATTGACATTTTCACAATGTTCAATGTTCCTATCCACAAGCATAATATGTTCTTCCATTTATGCAGATCTCTTACGGTTTCTTGAAGTAGTGTTTTGTAGTTTTCTTTGCACAGATCTTTTGTGTCCCTGGTAAGATTTATTTCTGAGTATTTTATTTTTGTGGCAGCTATTGTGAATGATGGTAGGAGCTCTGGTAGCATAGTGGCTAAGGCACTTGACTGCTAACCAGAAGGCTGGCGGTTCAAACCCACCAGCCACTCCTCGGAAGGAAGGTTGGGCAATCCAACTTCCGTAGTGATACTGCCTCGGAAACCTAAGGAGTGGTCGCTATGAGTCAGGGCTGACTCGACGGCACATAACAACAACAACAATCCTGCCACCATGCTAAAATCTCTCAGTTAGTTCCAGTAGTTTTCTTGCTGAGTTGCTTGGGTTTTCTAGGTATAGGATCATATCATCAGTAAATAGGGATAGTTTGACTTCTTCCTTACCAGTATGGATACCTTTGATTTCTCTTTTTTGCCTTAATGCTCTGGCTAAGACTTATGATGATATGTTGAATAGAAGTGGTGAGAGGGTATCTTTGGTTCCTGTTTGCAAGGGAAATGGTTTCAGTCTCTCTCCATTGAGAATAATGTTGGCTGTTGGTTTTGCATATATGCTTTTTATTATGTTGAGGAATGTCCCTTCTGTTCCTATTTTGCTGAGAGTTTTGATCAGGAATGGGTGTTGGATTTCATCATTTGCCTTTTCTGCATAGATTGATATGATCAAGTGGTTCTTTTCCTTTGTTTCATTTATATGATGGATGATGTTGATTGTTTTCCTAATGTTGAACCATCGTTACATACCTGATAAGAACCCTGTTTGGTCATAATGAATTATTTTTTAGATATGTTTGTGGAGTCTATTGGCTAGTATTTTGTTGAAGATTTTTACATCTATATTTATGAGGGATATTGGTCTGTAGTTTTCATTTTTAGTGATGTGTTTGCCTGGTTTTGGTATCAAAGTTATGCTTACTCCATAAAATGAATTTGAGAGGATACCATCTTTTTCTATGTTCTGGAATAGTTTGAGTAAGATTGGTGTCAGTTATTCTCTGAACATTTGGTAGAATTCACCAGTGAAACTCTGGGTTAGGGCTTTTTTTTTTAATTAATTATTTTTTATTGTGCTTTAGGTGTAAGTTTACAGAGCAGAGTTTGTTTTGCATTCAACATTTTGTGTACATTTGGTTTAATTCCCTGATCCCCATCCTCAACCCTGACCCACTTTCCCCTGCCACCATGCCCCTCATAGTTATGCACTCCTGTTGTGTCCTGAATTTCCTCTGTGTGAATGTTGCCCTTCTGGTGCCCTGTGGCGGATTGCTCTAAGGGATTCATCTCCATAAAGTATGTAGGTGTGTCACCCTGGGTTGAGTGGTCTGCACATACATCTTATTTACTATTGGGCTGAGAGTCAGCCCCTGGGAGTGAGTTTTATTCCAGGCCCCAGGGCTTATTTTTGGTGGTAATTTTTTTTTATGACCTGTTCAATTTCTTCTTTTGTTATGGGTCTGTTCAACTTTTCCACCTCAGTCTGTGTTAGTTTAGGTAAGTAGTGTGTTTCTAGAAATCTGTCCATTTCTTCTAGATTTTCAAATTTGTTGGAGTACAATTCTTCATAATATTCTGATACTATCTTTTTTATTTCAGTTGGTTCTGTTGTGATGTTGCCAATTCTTTTCTTATGAGTATTATTTGTATTCTCTCCCTCTTTTCCTTTGTTAAATTTGCCAGTGGTTTGTCAATTTTAATAATCTTTTATTAAAACCAACTTTGTCTTATTGATTTTTTCTATTTTTTTTTTTTTGTTTTCTGTTTCATTGATTTATGCTCAAATCTTTATTATTTCCTTTCTTCTGGTGACTATAGGCTTTTCTTGCTATTCTAATTGTTGGAGATGTTGGTTTAAGGTGTTAATTTTGGCTCTTCTTTTTTGATGTGTGCATTTATTGTTATAAATTGACCTCTGATCCCTGCTTTTGCTGTGTCCCAAATATTTTGTTATGTTCTGTTTTCAATCTCATTTGATTCAAGGAATTTTTTAGTATCATTTTTTATTTCTTCTGCTACCCAGTTGTTCTGAAGGAGGGTGTTGTTCAGTTTCCATGTGTTTGCTCTTTTTCCATTGACCTCATTCTTGATTTCTATTTTTATAACATTGTGATCTTAGAAGATGCTTTGCAGTATTTCAATGTTTTTAAATTTATTGAGGCTTGCTTTATGGCCCACCACATGATCTGTCATGGAGAATGTTCCATGTGCACTGGAAAAGAATGTATATTGTGCTGTTGTTGGGTGAAGTGCTCTGTAGATGTCTATAAGGTCATGCTGGTGGATTGTAATGTTTAGTTCTTTTGGGTTTTCGTTGACTTTCTTTCTTGTTCTACCTTTCATTGACAGTGGTGTATTAAAGTCTTCTACTATGATCATGAAGTCATCTATTTGTCTTTTCAATTCTGTTAAAATCTGATTTATGTATTTTGGGGCTCTTTTATTGGGTCCGTTGATATTTGTTATGGTTTTATCTTCTTGTTCAATTGATCCTTTAATCATTATATAATGTCCTTCCTTGTCTTGTATGGTGGCTTTTGCATTAAAGTCAATTTGATCAGAAATTAATATTGCCACTCCTGCTCTGTTTTGGTTGCCATTTGCTTGATATATCTTTTTCCAACCTTTGATTTTTAGTCTATTTTTGTCCTTGTCTCTAAGGTGTGTCTCTTATTGACAGCATATTGATGGATTATGTTTTCTTATCCAGTCTGCAATGCAATTTGCATGTTGTTGTTGTTATGTGCCGTTGAGTTGTACCCGACTCATAGTGACCCCTCCTTGGGTTTCCGAAGTGGTATCACTACGGAAGTAGATTGCCCAATTTTCCTTCCGAGGAGTGGCTGGTGGGTTTGAACCGCCAGCCTTCTGGTTATCAGTCAAGTGCCTTAGGCATTATGCCACCAGAGCTCTTCAGTGGTCATTT
>NW_006922017.1:155556-158577 GCF_000298275.1 Orycteropus afer afer | reverse complement strand
GTTCTATCCTATTTAGCGTTCCTTGGAATTCCTGAATGGATATATTCTCATCTTTCATCATATCAGGGAAGTTTTCTTCCAACAAATCTTGGACAATTTTCTCAGTGGTTTTCTTTTTCTTTTCCTGTTCTGGAATTCCACTTCCATGTAGGTTATTCCTTTTGATGATATCCCACATGAACCTTAGGCTTTCTTCATTTTGTTTTGCTCTTTTTTCTGATTGATCCCTTTCCAAAGAAGTATTGAGGTATTTGTCTTCAATCTCATTAATTCTGTCTTCCATTGATTTGATTCTACTCCTTTGCCTTTCAATGTGTTACCTATTTCTGAAAATTTAATATTAATCTTCTAGATTTCCATCTGTAGATTTGGTATCATTTTTAATTTTTCATTTATTTCATCATTTTGTCCTTATATCTTCATCTGAAATTGTTCTAGGGATTTTTCTGTGTTTTCTTTGATCTGTCTTTCAATCCATTAAAGGTGCCTAAATATAATCCTTTTGAATTCTTTATCAGGGAGTTCCAATACTGCTTCTTCCTCAGGGATGAGTGCTGGGTCTGTATTCTGCTCCCGTGTTTCTACTGCTCTTTCTTGCTTCTTTGTGTGGATTGTGATGGTCTGTTGTCTCCAAGACATTGTGACTTTGTTGTATTTATATTTAATTGGTGAATGTATGCTGGAGTGATTTCCCCAAGATTTTCTTTTTTCTTTTTTTTTATGTATCTGAGTAAGTAGGGTACTGTGGTCCTCTATTTGCTAGTTGGCAGCACTTAGGCATTCACCACCTGTCTCCTGATCGATGTGATAGAGAATGAGAGTGGCTGCACAGATCTCTGTTAACTTTTTGTGAAGAGCAGTTAAGGGTGAGTCAGGCTCTTATTGGTGGTTGTGTACTGTTGGCTAGTTGGTGCAGAAAGAAGTGGTGGCTCTCAGTAAGTGGCGCTGTAGGAAGTGCATGTTTGGTTGGGTCATATGGGCATGGTTGCTGTCTTCTACTCAGTAGATGAAAACAAGAATAGAAAAACTATCAAAAAAGTAATAGCAAGATGACAAAAAACACACACCACATAAACACACAGAAACAATCATGAGGAGGAGGAGGAGGAGGAGGAGGAGGAGAAAGGCAATAAATGAGAGAAAATAAAGAAATACTTTAAAAAACAAAAGAAATATGAATAGAGAAAGGGGAGGGAAAAAAAAGTCACACTATCTGGGGAGTGAGGAATAAGAGAAAAGATTTACAGTAGGAGAATAATGAAGAAAAAAATGGGAAAAATGCAAAAAGAAAGAAGGAATGGGAAGAACCACAAGAAAGAAAAAAATGATAACCAGGAAAAGGAAGAGAGAAAAAGCCAAAAACTAGAACCTGGGAAGAGAAGAAGAAAGAATAATAATAAAAAGGATGAAAAAAAAAAATTTTAAATGGCGAAAAAATTTTGTTAAAAAAAAAGAAAAAAAAAAATTTTAAGCAGACAGAAACAAATTTAAAAAAAATAATAATAATCTGGGGAGGGTAGGGCACCCAGACTCGATCAGAGCACACAGACTGGGATGGAATTCCTGCTGGCCTGGAAGGTGGGTGGGGGTGAGGGATGGCTGCATCTCTGTTCACCAAGAGGGTGTGGGGTATAAGAGTAACAAGGGGAATATTGTACCTTTCCAATCCTCAGTGTCCAGAATATCCTTGTTGTCCCTGGCAAATGGAGCCTATTGTTAGGTCTCTGCAATATGAGAGAACACTGTCCCTTTAAATATCCAAAATGGTTGAACTGCTTGTAAACATTCAAAATGGCTGCATCCTCCAGACAGCCAAAAGTCCACAGCTCAGCCCATCTCCCTCTTTGCTGTTTCCTCTTTTATTCACCAGCCAGAAGTGCAGTCCTCCATTTAGCTCCTGGGTAGCAGGACTGATTTTTTGGTTAATTCTTACATCCTAACACCACTTGGCAGTATCCAAGCTGTCTGTGCTGTCAGGATTGCTGACAGACTGAAGGTCTATATGTCTCCTTTTTCGGTGTTTTCATGCAGGTTCTTCTACTAGTTGGAGTTTAGTCCACCACTATAACTTTTCTTTCAAAGCTCAGGGCTCCAGGATTATCTTCTGCATCTGTGTTAATTGGTTCCTTTTTTCTTTGTTGAAGAGGGTCTGTGTAGTTTTCTGTCTATTCTGCCATCTTAACAGAACTCCCTCCCATGATATTCTTGAGGGATGATCTGAGAGTTTGAGTCTTCCTCCAACTCATCTAATACAATTTGCATGTCTGTCACAATGAAATTATATAACTGAAAGTTTACATTTATTTTTAGGCCCTTCCTAAGAGTCCTGTATATTTCAAGATCTGTGGATAAAACACTGTCAGTGATAGGATAATATCCATTTGCCTACAAGGAAGACCAGTTAATATAACTATTATACAAATTTACACCAACCACTAATGCAAAAGATGAAGAAATTAGAAATTTTTACCAAGTTCTGCAGTCTAAAATTGATCAAACATGCAATCAAGACACTCTGATAATTACTAGTTATTGGAATGTGAATGTTGGAAACAAAGAAGGATCAGTAGTTGGAAAATATGCCCTTAGTCATGGAAATGATGCCAGAGATTGCAATGACTTATTCAAAGAACATGTTTTTTTCAACATCAACCGCAACTATACATGTGAACCTTACCAGATGGAGTATGGGAATCAAATTGACTTCATCTGTGGAAGAGGCAATGGAAAAGTTCAGTATCATCAGTTGGAACAAGGCCAGAACAGACAGAACAAGGCTGCAGAACAGACCAGCAGTTGCTCATATGCAAGTTCAAGTTGAAGCTAAAGAAAATTAAAACAAGTCCACAAGAGCCAAAGCATGACCTTGAGTATATCCCACCTGAATTTAGATGAGTATATCTCACCTGAATTTAGAAACCATCTCAAGAATAGATTTGATGCATTGAACACTAATGACCTAAATTCAGAGGAGTTGTGGAATGACATCAAGGACATCTTACATAAAAAATGAAAAAACAA
>NW_006922017.1:150324-154941 GCF_000298275.1 Orycteropus afer afer | reverse complement strand
AGGAGAAACAGCTGCAAACATCTATTAATAATTGGAACATGGAATGTATGAAGTATGAATCTAGGAAAATTGGAAGTTGTCAAAAATGAAATGGAACGCATAAAGATTGATATCCTAGGGATTAGTGAGCTAAAACGGACTGGTTTTGGCCATTTTGAATCAGACAACCATATGGTCTATTATGCTGGGAATGACAGTTTGAAGAGGAATGGCATGGCATTCATCATCACAAAGGATGTTTTAAGATCTGTCCTGAAGTACAGTGCTGTCAGTGATAGGATAATATCCATACACCTACAAGGATGACCCATTAATATGACTATTATTCAAATTTATGCACCAACCACCAAAGCCAAAGATGAGGAAATTGAAGATTTTTATCAACTTCGACAGTCTGAAATTGACCAAACAAGCAATCAGGATGTGTTAATTATCACTGGTGACTGGAATGCAAAAGTTGGAAACAAAGAAGTAGTTGGAAAATTTGGCCTTGGTGAGAGAAATAATGCTGGAAATCGCAAGGTAGAATTTTGCAAAACCAACGACTTATTCATTGCAAATACCTTTATTCAACAACACAAATGGTGGCTCCACACATGGACTTCACCAGATGGAACACACAGGAATCAGACTGACTACATCAGTGGCAAGAGGCGATGGAAAAGCTAAATATTTTCCACCAAAACCAGGCCAGGAGCTGATTGTGGAACAGACCATCAACTGCTCATAGGCAAGTTCAACTTGAAGTTGAAGCCAATTAAAACAAGTCCACGGGAGCCAAAATATGATCTTGAATATATCCCTCCTGAATTTAGAAACCATGTAAAGCATAGATCTGATGCATTGAACACCAGTGACCAAAAATCAGAAGAATTGTGGGAAGACATCAAGAACATCATCCATAAAGAAAGCAAGAGGTCACTAAAAAGATGAGAAGACCAAAATGGATGACAGAAGAGACTCTGAAACTTGCCCTTGAGCAGAGAGTAGCTAAACAAATGGAAGAAATGACAAGATCAAAGAGCTGAACTGAAGATTTCAAAGAGCAGCTCGAGCAGACAAAGCCAATTACTGTAACAAAATGTGCAAAGACCTGGGGTTAGAAAACCAAAAGGGAAGAACACGCTCAGCATTTCTCAAGCTGAAAGAATTGAGGAAAAAATGTAAGCCTCAAGTTGCAATACTGAAAGATTCTATGGGCAAAATATTGAATAATGCAGGAAACATCAAAAGAAGATGGAAGGAATACACAGAGTAACTGTACCAAAAAGAACTGGTAGATTTTCATCCATTTCAGGAAGTCACTTAGATCTAGAACCAATGGTATGGAAGGAGGAAGTCAAAACTGCAATGAAGGAATTGGTGAAGAACAAGGCTCCAGGAATTGACGGAATACTCATTGAGATATTTCAGCAAATGGATGCTCCACTGGAGGCACTCACTCGGTTATGCCAAGAGATTTGGAGGACAGCTACCTGGCCAACTGACTGGAAGAGATCCATATTTGTGCCCATTCCAAAGAAAGGTGATCTTATAGAATGTGGAGATTATCGAACAATATCATTAATATCGCACACAAGTAAGATCTTACTGAAGATAATTCAGTAACATTTGCAGCAGTATATTGACAGAGAACTTCCAGAGGTGCAAGCTGGATTCAGAAGAGGACGTGGAACAAGGGATATCATAGCTGTTGTCAGATGGATCTTGGCTCAAGCAAAGAATACCAGAAAGATGTTTACTTGTGTTTTATTGACTATGCAAAGGCATTTGATTGTGTGGATCATAACAAATTATGGGTAACATTGAGAAGAATGGGGATTCCCAAACACTTGTTTGTACTCATGAGGAACCTGTACCTTGACCAGGAGGCTGTCGTTCAGACAGAACAAGGGGACACTGCATGGTTTAAAATCAGGAAGGGAGTGTGTCAGGGTTGTGTCCTTTCCCCATACTTATTTTCTCTATATGCTGAGCAAATAATCCGAGAAGCTGGAATATATGAAGAAAAATGTGGCATCAGGATTGAAGGAAGAATCATTAACAACCTGAGGTACGCTGATGATACAACTTTGCTTGCTGAAGGTGAGGTTGACTTGAGGCACTTACTGATGAAGGTTGAAGAATACAGTTTGCAGTATGGATTACATCTCAATGTAAAGAAAACAAAAATCCTCACAACTGGACCAATAAGCAGCATGACGATAAATGGAGAAAAGATTGAGGTTGTCAAGGAATTCACATTGCTTGGCTCTACAGTCAATGCCAATGGAAGCAGCAGTCAAGATATTAGATGACATGTAGCACTGGACAGGTTGGCCACGAAGGAACTCTTTCAAGTGCTGAGGAGCAAGGATGTCTCCTTGAGGACTAAGGTGCTCCTGACACAAGTCATGATATTTTCAATCGCCTTGTATGCATGTGAGAGCTGGACAATGAATAAGGAAGACCAAAGAAGAGTTGATGCTTTTGAATTGTGGTGCTGGCAAAGAATGCTGAAAGTACCGTGGACTGCAAAAAGAACTAACAGATCTGTCCTGGAGGAAGTGCAGCCGACATGCTTTGAAGCGAGAATGGGCAGACTTTGTCTCACCTACTTTGGCCATGTTGTCAGAAGGGACCATTCCCTGGAGAAGGATGTCATGCTTGGTAAGGTGGAGGGTCAACGAAAGAGGCCTTCAGTGAGATGGATTGACATGGTGACTGCAACAATGGGTTCAAGTATAGCAAGATCATGTAGCTGTCTCTATGAGTTGGAAATGACTTGATGGCACCTAACAACAACAACAACAACAAAACATGTGGAAGCAATGAAGTAAAAGAGTTGAACAGAAAATTTCAAAGGGTGGCTTGAGAAGATAAAGTAAAGTATTATAATTACATGTGCAAAGACTTGGAGTTAGAAAAGCAGAAGGAAAGAACATGGTAGGGAATTCTTCAGCTCAGACAACTGAAGAAAAAATTCAAACCTCGAGTTGCAATATTGAAGGATTCTATGGCAAGGTATTGAACAACATAGGAACTCTAGAATGTATATAATTGGCTTTAATTCTACTATTGGCTGCCTTAAAAATTTCAGATTTTAGAAAACTGGCCTTAAATGCATTTGTAGAAATGAAATATACTTGTTTAGAACATTTGAGATTATATATAACTGAACAATTATTTTAAAAAGGCCTCAACTGTCCCTCTCAAGAAATACCATCATTAATATTTAATGAACATTATCATTCTATGCATAAATATTGGATGAAAGGTAATAAAAACAGGCCTGTACCAGTTTTGGCCCAAAGTCTGTTCTGAATTGCCAGTGCCTGTGCCATACAGTATGATAAATATTTTTAATATTATTACTGAATAACACTACCACCACCAACAACAACTATACCTACCGTACATTGGGAAAATATTGTGTATTTGGCCCTGTTCTAAGCTTTTTTATACCTTTGTTTATGTAATCCTCCCAACAACTATAGGGACTCTTTTCATCTTCATCTACAGATATGGAAATTGAAGAACTAAAAGGTTATGTAACTTGTCCTAGAGCTAATATGGGTCTGTACACACATATGTATATAGAAACCCTCCTCATGTCTTCTACCAGTCATGACCTTCCCCAGGGTAGCCAATATCCTGACTTCTAAAATCATGGGCTAGTTTTACATCTTTTGTACTTCATATAAATGAAACAGTACAATATATGCTCTTTGTGCTTGTCTTCTTTGCTCAGCCTCAGATTTCTGTGAGTTATCAATAATTTTTCCTGTAATAGTAGTGTCTTCATTTTAATTGCAGTATAGTATTCCATTGTATTACTACTACAGTATATTCATTCTACTGTTACACTTTTTACAAAGTGGCTGCACTATTTTGCACTTCTGTATGAGGGTTCTAATATGTCTTATTGCCTAGCTTTCTGATTACTACCATTCTAGTGGTTGTGAAGTGGTACCTCACTGTGGATTTAATTTTAATTTCTCCAGTGATTAAGATTGTAGACCACCTTTTCATGTACCTTTTAGTAATTTGTATATCTTTTTTTGAGATTATCTACTTAAGTCCTTTGCCCAGCTGTTTATCTTTTTGTTACTGCGATACAAGAATTTTTCATATATTATGGACATTGTTGCTAGCTGCTGTCAAGTCAGCCCCAAACTCATCATGACCTTATTCACAATGGAATGAAATGCTGCCCAGTTGTGTGCCATTCCTGTGATCTGTTGTGGATCAGATCATTGTGATCCTAGGGTTTTCACTGGGTGATTTTCAGAAGTAGATTGCCAGGCCTTTCTTCCTCGTCTGTCTGAATCTGGAAGCTCTGCTGAATCTTGTTCAGTGTCATAGTAGCACACAAGCCTCCACTGACAGATGAGTACTGGTTGGACCGAGGTGTTTGGTTCAGAAATCAAACCAAGGTTTCCTGCATTGAAGGTGAGAATTTTACCACTGAACCACCAATATTTCATATATTATGGATACAAGTCCTTTCTTGTATATACTTTGTAGGATTTTCTCTTAACCCACGCTTCTCTTTTCACTATCTTAATGGTGTCTTTTGAAGTGCTTTTTTTTTTTTTTTTTTTTAAATTTTTATTTAATTTATTTTGAAATGGGTGA
>NW_006922017.1:134738-150224 GCF_000298275.1 Orycteropus afer afer | reverse complement strand
CTGCTCGACATCTCGTATGTTTTTAAATTTTGAAAAAAAAAAAAAAATTATCATTTGTTTTCTTTCATTGCTTAGGTTGTTGATGTCTTACCTAAGAAATCTTTGCCTAATTCAAGATCATGAAGGTATATTTCTGTGTTTTCTCTTCAAGATTAATTTTAGAGTTCTAGCTCTTACCATTAGGTCTATGATCTATTTTGAGTTATTTTTGTGTATATTGTGAGGTTAAGGTAAAAATTTCATCTTTTTGCATGTGGCTATCTAATTGGCCCAGTACTGTTTGCTGAAAAGACAGTTCTTTCCTCTATTTTATTATCTTGCCACCTTTGTTAAAATCAATTGGCCATATAAGGAAGAAGTAGAACTATCCCTGTTTTGCAGATGATATTATCCTATACATAGAAAATCACAGAGACTCAGCAAGAAAACTACTGGAACTAATTAAAAGATTCAGCATAGTGGCAGGATACAAGATCAGCATACAAAAATCAGTTGGATTCCTCTATATCAGCAAAGAGATCTCTAAAAAGGAAATATGGAAAACTATACTATTTACTATAGCTACCAAAAATATAAAGTACTTAGGAATAAATCATACTAGGGACACAAAAAACTGATACAAATAAAACTACAAAACACTACTACAAGAAACTATAAGAGATCTACATGAAAAGGAGAACATACCATGCTCATGGATAGAAAGACTGAACATTGTGAAAATGTCAATACTACCCAAAGCAATCTATACATTCATTGCAATCCTAGCCCAGATTCTATCAGCTTTCTTTAAAGACATAGAAAAACCAAATACTAATTTTATATGGAAAGGGAAGAGACCTCAGATAGGGGAAACACTACTAAAGAAGAAGAACAAAGTAGGAGGTCTCACACTCCCCAGTCTTAAACCTACTATATACAGCTATGATAGTCAAACAATCTTGGTATTGGTACAATGGCAGGCACATAGACCAATGGAACAGAACTGAGAATCCAGAAGTAAACCTATCCACCTATGGACAGCTGATCTTTTACAAAGTGCCAAAACTCATGTGGAAGAGATAGTCTCTTCAACAAATGGTACTGGCAAAACTGGATATCTATTTTCAGAAAACTGAAACAAGATCCATAACACACTATACACAAAAACTAACTCAAGATGGATCAAATATTTAAATGCAAAACCTAAAACAATAAAGTTCATCAAAGAAGACACAGGGGCAAACTTAGGAGCCCTAATTTATGACATAAATAGACTATCAAACATAACTAAAAATGCAGAGACAGCAGAAGACAAAGTAGATGATTGGGACTGTCTAAAAATTAAATTCAGAAGACAGAGTTGGAGTAACCTCTCAGAGACAACCAAACACCTTGAGAGAATCACCGGGCCTGCTGACTTGTAACCATAGTCTTGGGGGACATCATGCTCAATTGGCACAGCACAGTATATAAAAATCTTGTTTCACAACCTATTTTGGTGAGTAGTGACTAGGGTTTTAAAAGCTTTCAAGTGGCCATCTAAGATGCAATTATTGGTCTCCTCTCATCTGGAGTAAAGAAGGATAAAGAAAATCAAAGGCATCTGGAAATAATTAGTCCAAGGATAAGATGGACCAGGAGGACCTCAGCCTTCATGACCCTGAGACCAAAAATAGTAAATGGTGCCCAGCTACCAATGCCAACCACTCAGAAAGGGATCAAAACTGGAGATACTGGATAGAGTGGGAGGAAAAATGTAGAACAAAATTCAAAAAGACAAAAATGACCAGAATTACTGGTTGGATGGAGTCTGGTGGAACTTCCAAAACTATGGCCCCGGGTTATCCTTTGGGCCTAGAATTGGACTCAGTCTCATGGATTGGCTCTCAGCCCAACAGTAGAGGGACCTACATGTGGAGCGCCTACCTCAGGGTGATGCACTCACCTGTTCTAAGTCGATACACCGCTTAGAGCAATTGGCCATGGAGCACCAGAGGGACAGCATTCACACGGCGGGAAAGCTGGACAGATAGGAGTGTGCAGTTGGGAGGGGCACAGGGAGGCATTAGTTACAGGGAGAGTTTGTTACAGAGGAGAGTTTGTTATGGTCAGAGATGGTAAAAGAAAAAAAAAAAAAATTTATGTACATCAAAAGACTTCTCCAAAAACAGTGAAAAGTGTACCTATAGATTGGGAGAAAATATTTGGCCACAACATATCTGACAAGGGGCTTAACTCTAAAATTTACAGAAAACTTCAACACCTCAACTTCAAAAAGACAAACAATCCAATTTAAAAATGCACAGAAAACATGAACAGAGACTTCACCAAAGAAGGGATTAAGGCAGACAACAAACACATGAAGAAATTTTCACAGTCATTAGCCATTCGAAAGATGCAAATTAAAACAACAATGAGATGTTATCTCACCTCAGCAATAATAGCAAAGTTCAATAAGACAGAAAGTGACAAATACTGACAAGGATGTGGAGAGATTGGAACTCTCATACACTGCTGGTGGGACTGTAAAATGATACAAACACTGTGAAAAATGGTATGGTGCTTCCTTAAAAAGTTGGAAATAGAAATACCATTTCATCCAGCAATCCCACTACTAGATATATGTCCTAAAGAAGTGAGAGCTGGAGCATGAAAAGATACATGCACACCCATGTTCATCACAACACTGTTCACAATAGCAAAGAGATGGAAACAACCTAAATTCTCACCACTGGCTGAATGGAAAACCAAACTATGGTACAGAGATACAAAGGAATATCATGTAACACTAAAGAATAATGAAGATTCTGTGAAACACTGCAAACTGTGGATGAACTTGGAAGACCTTATGCTGAGTGAAATAAGTCAGTCACAGAAGGACAAATATGAGTCCACAATTATAAAAATTCAAGGAAAGGTTTACACATGAAAGGAAACTTTCTTTGTTGGTTCCCAGGGATGGGAAGGGAGAAGAGAGGAAAATGCTAGCTAAGTAAGAGACACATTGATTTGGTTGAAGGGAATGGCAATATACCAAAAGTGAGTAACCAGCACAATAATACCAAGGAAAAAGAAGACCAGAGAGGTGCACAAGAGGTACAGACAGCAAAAGTAAATAATTTCACTTACACAATACTGCAGTAGCAGTAGTAACAAACATTAATCTATGGGTGGATACATAGCTAGACAGGCAAGGGTACTAGACAAAAAGGAATATACCCATGACCATATATAGGTTTGACAGATGATATTTCTATGTATGTATTTGTCTGTTCTATAAGAATGTCCATATATAATAGAGCTAACGGGGGCAACATTATGATAACTTAGCCACAGCCAAACACATTGAGGGAGTGAAGTCGTTGGGCCCGCAGACTCAGGACCATGGTCACGGGGAACAGCAAGCTCAACTGGCATAATAGACTACACAAAAACATTGTTTTACATCCTACTTTGGTAAGTAGTGACTGGGTTCTTAAAAGCTTGCAAGTGGCCATCTAAGATGCTACAATTGGCCTCTTCTTATCTGGAGCAAAAGAGGAGTGAAGAAAATCAAAAGCACATGGAAACAATTTGTCCAAGGGACTAGTGGATCTTGGGTACCTCAGCCTACATGACCCTGAGACCACCACTAGATGGTGCCTGGCTACCACTCCTAACCACTTATAAAGGGATCATAATTGGAGATCCCAAGACAATAGGAGAAAAATGTGGGAAAAAAACTCAAAATCATAAAAAAAGACCAGGCTTCCTGGTCTGGTAGAGACTGGTGAAACCCCTGAGACTATGGCCCCTAGTCATCCTTCAGGCCTGGAATTGAACTCACTCCTATGGCTTAACTTCTAGCCTGATAATAGACCTATGAAGTGAACAGTTACACCAGTTGGTGCATTCCTTACAACAATTAACCAGGAGATGACAAGGGCAGCATTTATGCTGGGAGAAAGCTCAAGAGTCAGGAATGCATAGGAAAAAAGGACATGGGAAAAGGTCACCACAGGAGTAAGTGGGAAAAGAACTGTTACATTGTGGGGATTGCAATCAATGTCACAAAACAAAATATTTATGAACTGTGTATGGAAAATGAATTTGCTCTGTAAACTTGTGCCCAAATCACAATTTAAAAAAAGAAAAAGAAAATGACCATAAATGTAAGAATTTACATCTGGATCCTCAGTTATGTTCCATCAACTTGTATGCCTGTCCTTTTGCCAGTATCCCACTAATTACTGTAGTTTTGTAGGAAATTTTGAACTGAAAAAGTGTAAGTCTTCCAACTTTTCCTCTCCTGATAATTTTGGATTTCCATATAAATTACAGTATCAACTTGTCAATTTATGTACCAAAACTCTGCTGGAATGTAGCTAAGAACTGTATTGAATCTATAGATTAATTTTGGAAAATTGAGACTTCCAAACCATGAACCTGGAAGTTCCTGGTTTTGATATTTAATCTATTTTTGACCTTTAATTTCTTTTAATGTATTTTGTAGTTTTCAATGTAAAGGTCTTGCACTTCCTTCGTTCAATTTATTCCTAAGGATTTTCTTCTTGATGCCTTTGTAAATGGATTTACTTCCTTAACATAATTTCTAATTTTTCATTGCTAGTGTCTTGACCTCTGCAGTGTAGTAAATTACTTTGTGTGGCTTTTCTACCCATAAGTCTTTGTAAACTCCAAGGTGAGATATGCTATGAGCAACTGAGGAGCTCCTGATTGCTGAAGGTGTCCACCTGGAGTATTTCTGATGGGCGTGGCACAAAACAATGTTCTGGGAGGTGTCCACTCTCTCTCAGGTGCTTAGAGTTCTGATGCTATAATTGGCTAGTTTGACCACCCTGCCGGGCTCAAAAGGAGGCCTCCTGGAGGCAGAACTCTCTCTGACTGCTGGTGGAGGAAGACGTGCTGCTGAAAGAGACACGGGCTCCTGAGACACGTGTTGCTGAGAAAGAGACTCTGAGAGACTGCTGGCTGAGGGACGGTGGGCTGAGAGAGAGACTCAGCATTTTTCCTGAACCTGAATTGTAGTCTGTGGTGCTTCCCTAATAAACCCCATAATCTGTGAGCTCTGTGTGGCCACTGCAGCGAATTACTGAACCCAGGAGAGAGGTGCTGGTGCTTTGGGAGGAATGGTTGGAGAAAGGGCTGGAGGGAGGCAGCATGTCTGGCCTTGTAGGAATAGGCCTTGGGTTACTGCTGGTAATCCTGTCTTCCTCTTGTAGGGTTATGGGAGGTCAGAACATGTGGCCTCCTTGCTGTTTTTGCAACCTCACTGCTGTCAAGTCCATTCAACTCATAGAGACCCCTCCTTGGGTTTCCCAGATGGTATCTCTACAGAAGTAGGTTGCCTAATCTTCCTTCCTTTCGAGGAGTGGCTGGTGAGGGTAGCTAAGAGTCTGATCTGACTCGATGGCAGTGAGTTTGGTATTTTGGTTTCGGAATTGAAATAAAATTGATTTGTATTTTGATTTTATATCCTCTTACCTCACTGAGTTTGTTTATTCTAATAGGTTTTTTAGGGGGTGTGGCAAAGAGGGACAATTCAGTAGGATTTTCTACCTACAGGATCATGTTATCTACAAATAAAAGCAGTTTTATTTTTTCTTTACTAGTATAAACTCACTGCCGTGGAGTTGTATCCGACTCATAGCAACCCCTCCTTGGGTTTCCAAGGTGGTATCTCTACGGAAGTAGATTGCCCAATCTTTCTTCGGAGGAGTGGCTGTGGGTTTGAACCGCCAGGTCTCTGGTGAGCTTCATTATTTTCCTTGCTTATTGCGTTGGCAATATCCTCTCTTTGGAGCTATTATTGGAATATATATTGTATCTGTGTATGTTATAATCCAAACAATACCGTTTTACAATTTTAGTTTTATGCTGTTGTGTTTTTTTTTTTTCTTTAAATTAAGATATGAAAAGGGAAAGATAGATTTATACTGTATTTTATAACTACATAATTACCTTTACCCCTACTCTTTATTTCTTTCTGTGGATTCAAGTTACCTTTTGGTGTCACTTCTTTTGAGTCTGAAGAACTTCCTTGAGTATTTCATTTAATATTTCTCGGCCTGCAACCAGTTTTCTTTCTTTTATCTGAGTGTGTTTTGTTTTGCCTTCATACTTGAATAGTAGTTTTTCTGAATATGCAATTTTTGGTTGGCAGTTTTTTGTTTGTGTCTGTTTTCTTTCTGGCCTATATCTTTTCTCTTGATACTTTCAAAATTTGCTCTGTCTTTATGTTTCCATAGTTTGACTGTTGTGTCTTGGTGTGATCTATTTGTGTTTATCTTGCCTGGAGTCCATTGAGATTTTTGGATGTATAGATTAATATTTTTCATCAGATTTGGGACAATTTTGGCTATTGTTGTTGTTGTTATGTGCCGTCGAGTCAGCCCTGACCCATAACGATCCCTCCTTGGGTTTCTGAGGCAGTATCACTACGGAAGTAGGATTGCCCAACCTTCCTTCCGAGGAGTGGCTGGTGGGTTTGAACCACCAGCCTTCTGGTTAGCAGTCAAGTGCCTTAGCCACTATGCTACCAGAGCTCCCAATTTTGGCTATTATTTCTTGCTATATTTTTTCTACTTCTTTCCGTCTCCTTTCTTTCTTATACATACATTGTTATACTTGATATTTTCCACTGGTCTCTGCGTCTTTGTTCATTTTCTTTATTATTTTTTGTCTGTTCTCCTGATTGGATAATCTCTATTGATGTATCTTAAAGTTTCCTGATTTGTTCTTCTGCCAGATCAAATCTGCTATTGATATACACTACCAATTATTTTTTTAAGTTACTCTCTTTTTTGACTCCAGAATTTGCATCTGAACCTTTTTTTTTAAAAAATAATTTCTATCTCTAATAGTATTCTCTGTTGGATGAATCATTATCAGCATGTTGTTTGTATTAGGTGCCATCAAGTTGTTTCTGACTCACAGTGACCTCACGTGACAGAGCAGAGCCGCCCCCATAGGTTGTCTAAGCTATCTTCCTTTGTCGTGTCTTTCTCCTGCAGAACTGCTGGGTGGGTCTGAACCACCAGCCTCTCAGACAGCCATGGAACGTTTAACCCTTGTGCCACCAGGACACATTCATTGTCAGCATAAACCTACTGCCATTGAGTTGATTCTGGCTTATAGTGACCCTATAGAACAGAGTAGAACTGCCCCCATAGAGTTTCCAAGGCTATAAACCTTTATTGAATCAGACTGCCACATCTTTCTCCCGTGGCACAGCTGGTGGACTCAAACCTCTGACCTTTCTGTTAGCAGCTAATGGCTTTAACCATTCTACTTGTTTAGCCTTCTTTCTTCTCTTTCTTTGAGCATATTTTTAGTAGTTGCTTTATCTGCTAAGTCAAACATCTGGGTTCCCTTATAGACAGTTTTTATTGACTGCTCCTTTTATAAGAAGCCCTGGTGGTACAGTAGTTAAGTGCTAGGCTGCTAACCAAAAGATCAGTGGTTCAAACCGACCAGCCACTCTATAGGAGAAAGATAATGGCAGTCTGCTTCTGTAAGGATTTACAGCCTTGGAAACCCTATACGGCAGTTTTACTCTGTCCTATAGGGTTGCTACGAGTCAGAATTCATCTTGACTATGATGGGTTTTGGCAATGTTTTCTTATGTGTGGTCCACATTTTCTTACATATTGTCATGTTTTATTATTTTTTGTTGAAAAGTAGATATTTTTGAGATTGTTTTAAACTTATTCTGGATACTGATTCCCTCTTGAAGGTGGTGGTTGTTGTTGCTTCTTTTCTTTTGCTCTTACTTGTTTTGGTGAGCTACCTGAACTAATTCTCTGTAGTCTCTATCCTGGCACTATGCAGCCTCTGATGTCTATGCTTTTTTTTTTTTTTTTTTAAATAAAAACCCTTGCTTTATATTTAAGCTAAGCCACCATTAGTTGTTGTTGTTGTTGTTGTTATGTGCCGTCGAGTCGGCCCCGACTCATAGCGACCCCTCCTTGGGTTTCCGAGGCAGTATCACTACGGAAGTAGGATTGCCCAACCTTCCTTCCGAGGAGTGGCTGGTGGGTTTGAACCGCCAGCCATCTGGTTAGCAGGCAAGTGTCTTAGCCACTATGCTACCAGAGCTCCCAAGCCACCATTAGTAGTCAGCCAATAATAGATCAAAGGTTGTGCTAAATATCTCAAGAAAATAGATCTTCACTTTTTCTTTAAAATTACTGTTATTTGGGTGAAAGCTTAGAGAACAAATTTGTTTTCCATTCAATAATTCATACACATTTTGTTTTGTGACACTCATAGCAATCCCCACAATGTAACAGTACTCTTCCCATTTCCTCCTTGTGTTTAGCATTTCCCTTCATCTTTCTTTCCTGTGCCTTCCTGTCTCCTCAGCTTTATCCATGGGCAAATGCTTCCCTTTTGATCTCTTATGGTTGATTGTTCTAATGAGGCATAACTTCCTGGTATTACTGTTCATCTTATAGGCCTGCCAATCATTTGAATGAAGGTTGAGCCATAGGGGTGAGTTCAGTTCCTAGAGTGAAGAGTGTCTAAAGGCCATAGTCTTGAGGTCCCACCAGTCTCTATCAGACGAATAAGCCTGGTCCTTTTAATGATTTTGAGTTTTGTTCCACATTTTTCTCTCACTCTATCCAGGACCTCTTATTGTCATCTTTTTGTGGCAGCAGACAGTTGTGGTAGTTGGCACCATCTAGTTCTTCTAGTCTCGGGGTTGTGGAAGCTGTGTTCACATGGTCCATTTGTCCTTTAGACTAATTGTTTCCATGTGTCTTTGATTTTCTTCACTCTTCTTTTCTGTGGATGGTGAGTGACCAATTCTTGCACCTAAAACAGCCACTCACAATCTTTAAAGACACCAGGTGATACTCACCAGAGTAGCATGTAAAACGTTGTCTTTGTGGACTATTGTGGTAGTTAAAGTTGTGTGTCAACTTGGTTGGCCCTGGTTTCGACTGACTGGGCAGCTAGCTGGATGTAGTTATTCCCCATGGTGAGATTGGTAATTAACTCCATGGTGAAATCTCCTGGAGCAGCTCAGTAGCTACTTGAGGGATGTGGGCTGCTTCCAGTACATAAGAAGCAACTTTGAGAATGCTCTCCAGCTTTTTGGCATGCTTGAACCCTGCATGTAGTCAAGTCATTGTTCAGGCTGCCATGGACTGCTGATCTTGGAACTTGAATCAGTGGCCTACTGTGTTGTTTGGTAATTTTGGGACTGTGCCTTTTTAACTTGTTGACCTTGGGTTTGTCAGCCTCAGAAGCCAGAAGCTACCTGAGTGAGGAAAAACCTCCAGCTTCAGTGGTCCAGGAACAGGAGGTAGAGCTGAAGCCTAAGGTCGAGGGGTTTTCACCCAGCCCCTAGAGCCTGGCACTTTGAACTTGGACTTCTAGCTTCCAAAACTGTAAGAGAATAAATGCCTGTTTGAGCCACCCATTTTTGGCATAATTCCTATCAGAGTGGCACTATTGTTGTTGTGTTGTTATTTGCGGGATCCCTCCTTGGGTTTCCGAGGCAGTATCACTACGGAAGTAGGATTGCCCAACCTTCCTTCCGAGGAGTGGCTGGTAGGTTTGAACCGCCAGCCGTCTGGTTAGCAGGCAAGTGTCTTAGCCACTATGCTACCAGAGCTCCCGGAGTGGCACTGTTGTTGTTGTTGTTATGTGCCGTCGAGTCGGCCCCGACTCATAGCGACCCCTCCTTGGGTTTCCGAGGCAATATCACTACGGAAGTAGATTGCCCCATCTTCCTTCCGAAGAGTGGCTGGTGGGTTTGAACCGCCAGCCTTCTGGTGAGCAGTCAAGTGCCTTAGGCACTATGCTACCAGAGCTCCTGGAGTGGCACTAGGTAACCAAAACAACTATGTTACGCATGTTGGCCTTGATGACCCCTGAGACTATCTTCCTGAGCCCTGAGGCCCAGAGACTCATTCCCTCAAAGTGTTTGGTTATGACTAAGGAGTTTTTATAACTTTGGCCCCTATATACTCTATTCATAGATATATTTGTAGCATATATAAATACATATGTAGAAACATCATCTGTCAAACCATATCTATATATATATATATATAGATAAATAGATAGATAGATATAGATATACATATCCATGCGTGTGGTCCTAGTCACCTTCCTACCCCTGTTCAGCTTGAATGTCTATGTATCCACCTGTAGGTTGTTATTGCTGTCATTGCAGGACTGTGTATGTGATACTGTTTACCTTTGTTGCCTTTAACACTTGTGCTCCTCCCAGTGTCTTCCTTGATCATTTTGTGCTGATCTACCTCTTATTGTATGTTGCCTTTCCTTTCACCAAGTTAATTCCTGTCTACCCTCTCGTTAGTGATTTACCCTCCCTTACCTTCTCACCCTTGGTAGCCTTCAAAGAATGATTCTGTGTGTAGACCTTTTATTGACTTTTTTAGTAATAGTCTCATACAATATTTGTCCTTTTGTGATTGACTTATTTCACTCAGCATAATGTCCTCGAGGTTCATCCATATTAGGAGCTATTTCACAGATTCATCCTCATTATTTAACACTGCATAGTATTCCATTGTGTCTATGTACCATAGCTTGGTTATCCATTCATCCATTGAGGAACACTTAGGTTGTTTCCATCTTTTTGCTATTGTGAATAATGCTGCAGTGAACACAGAGGTACATGTATATATGTTCATGTCATGGCTCTGATTTCTCTAGGATATAAACCTAGTAGTGGGATTGCTGGACCATGTGGTATTTCATTTTCCAACCTTCTAAGGAAGTGCCAAGGAGCTCTGGTAGCATAGTCCTAAGGTACTTGACTGCTAACCAGAAGGCTGGTGGTTCAAACCCACCAGCCACTCCTCAGAAGGAAGGTTGGGCAATCTACTTCCATAATGATACCACCTCAGAAACCCAAGGAAGGGTCACTATGACTCGGGGCTGACTTGATGGCACATAACAACAACAACAAGGAAATGCCAGACTGTTTTCCACAGGTGGTTGTACCATTTCACAGTCCCACTATATTCCAGATATCTCTGCTCTTCAGCACTTGAAAGTGGCCTTTTGCAGCAGAGTTGTCCAATGCTATACATCGTCTGATATCTTGACTGCTGCTTCCATTGGTGTTGATTGTAGAACCAAATAATATGAAGTCTTTGACAACTTCAATCTTTTCTCCATTTATCGTAATGCTGCTTATTGGTCCATTTTTTGAGGATTTTTGTTCTCTTTGTATTGAGGTGTAATCCATACTTCAGACTGTAATCTTCATCTTCATCAGTAAGTGCTTCAAGTCATCCTCACTTTCAGCAAGCAGAGTTGTGTCATCACTGTATCGCAGGTTGTTAATGAGCCTTTCTCCAATCCTAATGCCATATTCTTCTTCATATAGTCAACCTCCTCAGATTATTTGCTCAGCATACAGATTGAATAAGTTTGGTAAAAGGTCCAACGCTGACACACTCCCTTCCTGATTTTAATCCATGCAGTATCCCCTTGTTCTGTTCAAACAACAGCCTCCTGGTCTATGTACAGATTCCTCATGTGTACAATGAAGTGTTCTGGAATACCCATTCTTCTTGTCATCAATAATTTGTTATGATCCACACAACTGAATACTTTGCATAGTCAATAAAATACAAGTGAATATCTTTCTGGTATTCTTTGCTTTGAGCAAAGATCCATCTGACATCAGCAATGATATCCTTTATTCCATGTCTCTTCTGAATCCAGCTGGCATTTCTGGAAGTTTCCTGTCAATATACTGCTGCACCAGTTTTTGAATTATCTTCAGTAGGATTTGACTTGTGTGAGATATTAATGATATTTTTTGATAATTTCCACATTCTGTAGGATCACCTTTCTTTGGAATGAGTACAAATATGGATCTCTTCCAGTTAGTTGGTGAGGTAGCTGTCTTCATATCTTTTAGCATAGCCAAGTGAGTGTCTCCAGTGTGGCATCCATTTGTTGAAATATCCCAATGGGTGTTCTGTCAATTCCCAGAGCCTTGTTCTTCACCAATTTCTTCAGTGCAGCTTCTACTTCTTCCTTCAATACCATTGGTTCTTGGTCATATGCCATCTCCTAAAATGGATGGACATCGACTAGGTCTTTTTGGAACAGTGACTTTATGTATTCCTTCCATCTTCTTTTGATGTTTCGTGCATCATTCAATCTTTTGCCCATAGAATCTTTCAATATTGCAATTTGAGGCCTGAATTTTTCCTCAGTTCTTTCAGCTTGAGAAATGCCAAGCATGTTCTTACCTTTTGGTTTTCTAACTCTGAGTCTTTGCACATTTCATCATAATAATTGACTTTCTCGAGCTGCTCTTTAAAATCTTCTGTTCAGCTCTTTTATCCTGTTGATTCTCCCATTTGCTTTAGCCATTCTCTGTTCAAGAGCAAGTTTCAGAGTCTCTTCTGACATCCATTTTGGTCTTTTCTTCCTTTGCTCTCCTTTTAATGACATTTTGCTTTTTTCCTGGATGATGTTCTTGATGTCATCCCACAATTCCTCTGGTTTTCTGTAGCTAGAATATGAGGTCAGTTGTGGCAAACAGTATCTCACCAGTCTTCTCAGTCTTCAGACAAGTGTCAAAGAGACATTTTGCTTCTATCTTCTCCAAAATGAGCAGAAACCCATGGGTGTGTATACCCTATGTGCTGTCATAACTGGTATGTTTTATTGCCAGTTTAGAGCATTGTTGCATGACATTGCTCTTGTTTACTGTTCTTGTTCTTGTTTACTATATGTTCTTGTTTACTATATGTTTCAAGGCTAAGGTAGTTGATTTAAAATTGGGAAATTGTTCAGTAAAATATTTATGTTTTATTAATCTATGGAGACATGATTAATGTTACATTCTGTTAACACAGAATGACAGCTCAGTTTTCAGAAAGTTATTTATGATCTACTTCACATACTATTTATTTTCAAGGTTAGAACAACTTTCTAACACAGTTAATTGGTTAGAGTGTATTACAGAAATATGTATTTCTACTTCCAAGTTCAGAAACTCTCTATTTCACTTCACATTATAAGTGACTTATACATAGCTGTTTGAAAAAATTGTAAAAATAATATAACAGTATAAAAAGCATTATAGAAGTATGTATAATAGTGACTTACATATATGTGTTTTAAGAACACTGCAGGATCAGATGTGGTTTGAGATCATACAGAAAACATAACAACAATGAAGATAAAGCAAATATTGCAGAAAATTGAGTCAATTAATTAGTAGTTTAATAGTTTCCTAGAAGTAAAATTACAAAATCAAAAGGGTGAATATTTTTAAGATTTTTGTTTTGTTCCAAAATTGCTATAAAGAAGGTTGGACCTGTTTATATTTCCAATAGAAAAGAATTTTTATTTCACCCTACTCTCTCTAACATTAGGCAATCCCCAGTTTTTCAACTTTGGCTCATGTAAGTTATTCTTTTCTCTTTCTGACAATCTGCAGGCTTTCTGTTTTTCCGTTCTTACCGAAAGTTTTTATGCTTATGTTTTTTTTTTTTTTTGGGGGGGGGTAAATTTTATTGGAGCATGAAATAATATAGAAAAATGCACAAATTTACATGTACAGCTCAGTGACTATTTGCAAAGTGACACATCTGCGCAGACAACAGTGAGACCAAGAAAAAAAAAAGTGCCAGCACCCCAGGAGCTCTCTTACATATCCAGTTGCTACCATATCCCTCAAAGGAAACCACTCTTCTGACTGCTAAAACTTGATTGGTTTTGCCTGCTCTTGAATCTTGTACAGTAAATCACATAATAAGTGCCCATATAAGTCTGGATTTTTCTACTTAATGCTCCTGAGATTCATATATGTTTTCCCATAGTTGTAGTTCTCTGATTCTTACTGACGTATAGTGTCCCCTTGTAAGAAATGCCCCAAGTTTACTTATTTTTTTTTTTTTTATTAATTGGCATTGGGTTGTTTCTATTTGTGGACTCATGAATAGGGTTGCCCTGAAATATTATAATTGTGAAGCTACTAGCTCGTTGTGTTTTAATTTCCTCCACTGCTTTTATGTTTTAAAAATTGTTCTTCATTTGGGAAGTATGAAACACTCACTGACATTTTTTATACTTTTAAATAACTTTGTCTTCAATATTTAACTATTAACCATATACAGGATTTTTTTTTTCATGAATGATGTACTATATGCAAATAGTTAAATGATTGAACCATTAAAATATTAATCCATCTTTCAGCCACTCATCTTTAGTGCAAATTTTGTGATCTGGAAAACTATAATGAAGATGCATGCAATTATATTTCAGTTTTCCATTTGTTCTACTTACTATCACATTTCCTCATTCATGTAGATTTTGAAACCAAAGAAAGTGTAACTAAAGAATAAAATTTTTAATGCTTAACTGATCTTAAATTTAATTGTAGATAAAGAATAAACACACACTACAGAAATATTTCTCAAAACATTTACAATTCATGCTGCATGCTTTCTATTTTTCCCATTACTATGCAGACAGTCAATGCAACTATCTATCTCCCAAATCGTTATAATGTTTGAAATTAAAAGGAATTCATCAAACTCATGATAATTAATCTAAATTTAATCGTATTTGTAATTAATTAAGTTATTAAATTAATACTCAAGTTTTGTCATTAAGAGTTACATGAGAAGCCCCATTAATATGTATGTGAAAATATGTTTTCTGGTTAGTTGATTATTTTGGACTGAAATTAGCATTCTACTCCTCATTCATATCCCAGATGAACTTCAAGGGAATATCTTTCATCTTCCTTTGGAAGATCCTGTCAAACCTTTCACTTTGATCCACAGTAAAATGATGTTTCCAGTCTCCAACTGTACCTAGTGGGATAAACAAATGAATGCACCTACATAAGGAAGTAGCATTATAAAGGCAAAGATTACCTCTAACCCATTTTAATCTCTTCTCTAAGACAAGCTAAATATCTGTGTTGGAGTTTGACACATCATTTTCCTTACACAGGAATGAGTTAAGAATGTAACTTAGGAATGCAGTGACACAGTAAATATAGTCCATTTCCCTATCTGTTACACATCTACAGACTACTACTATTGAATCATAATCTTTCTTTAAAAGAAGAAGAAAAAAAATACTCTAAAATACATTAAGAGATTAGATTTTTAAAAATTCTACTGTTTCAAGCACCATGCTAGACAGACTATATACATCATATAATTCTTAAGACACCCTAAACTTTAGATATTTTTCATACTTAAAACTGAAAACAATGAAGCTCAATGATTTTCAAGTAATGAAGTCAAGGTCACAGAGGGTACTCAGAGTGCTATTGCTACAGCTGTTCTGTATAAAAGATTGAAGCCATCCTGAAGCCAGTATTTTTAACTGAAATCTAGCAATTTAGCTCAAATTGAGGAGAAACAGCCGCAGACATCTATTAATCATCAGAACATGGAATGTACGAAGTATGAATCTAGGAAAATTGGAAGTTGTCAAAAAGGAAATGGAACACATAAAGATTGATATCCTCAGCATTAGTGA
>NW_006922017.1:128040-131843 GCF_000298275.1 Orycteropus afer afer | reverse complement strand
TGAAAGTGAGGATGACCTGAGGTACTTACTGATTGAATACAGTCTGCAGTATGGATTACATCTCAATATAAAGAAAATAAAAATCCTCACAACTGGACCGATGAGCAGCATCACAATAAATGGAGAGAAGATTGAGGTTGTCAAAGAATTCACTGCTTGGTTCTACAATCAATGCCAATGGAAGCAGCAGTGAGGACATTAGACAATGTGTAGCACTGGACAGGGCAGCTGCGATAGAACTCTTTCAAGTGCTGAGGAGCAAGGATGTTTCCTTGAGGACTAAGGTGTGCCTGACAGAATCCATGATATTTCCAATCGCCTCATATGCATGTGAGAGCTGGACAATGAATAAAGAAGACCAAAGAAGAACTGATGCTTTTGAGTTGTGGTGCTGGTGAAGAATGCTGAAAGTACCATGGACAGCTAAAAGAACTAACAGATCTGTCTCGGAGGAAGTGCACCTGAAATGCTCCTTGGAAGTGAGAATGGCCAGACTTTGTCTCACCTACTTTGGTCATGTTGTAAGAACGGACCACTCCCTGGAGAAGGATATCATGCTTGGTAGGGTGGAGGGTTGACGAAAGAGGGGAAGGCCTTCAACGAGATGGATTGACATGGTGGCTGCAATGATGAGCTCAAGTATAGCAGGGATTGTGGGGCTGGCGCGGGATAGGGCAGTGTTTCATTCTGCTGTACATGGGGTTGCTATGAGTCGGAAACGACTTGACGGCACCTAACAATAACAGTAATTTAGCATCTTCAGCTATCAGATTTTCTTTTGTGCACATTTTTATTGGCATTCATAGTAAATAGAAACTCTTTTTAAAAAAACAAAAACCAAACCCACTGCCATCAAGTTGACCCCAACTTATAGTGACCCCTTTGGGTTTCTGAAGTGGCAAATCTTTACAGAAGAAGATTGCCTCATCTTCCTTCCACCAGCAGATGGGTTTAAACTGCCAACCTTCTGGTTAGCAGTCAGATGCCTTAGGCATGGACATGAAAATTGCTATATCTGATTTAGTTGTGCAATGAGAGGTAAACTGATAATAAACTCAAACCAAACCACTACCATTGTTTCTGACTCATAGTGACCCTGTAGGACAGACTAGTCCTGATATATAAGGTTTTCAAGGCTGTAAATATTTAGGGAATCAGACTGCCTCATCTTTCTCCTGTGGAGTGGCTGGTGGGTTCTAACCCCTGACCTTTCAGTTAGCAGCTGAACACTTCACCACTGCACCACCAGGGCTCCTTACATGAGGCTGAATAATAATAATTTTTTTTAAACATCAAAATCTAAAACAATTAAGATTCTTACATAATTAAGTATAAATTAATATACATCATGATTCTAAGTTAGGAATAAATTAGAGAATAAAATATGAGTAAAATAGAGAAGTGTGAAGTATGTTTCAGAATGATGTACGTTAAAATGATTTAAGTATTTGACAAAAAAAACTCAAGTTGCATCAAAGACTTACATGTGAAACCCAAAACTATAAAGTTCATCAAAGATAAGATAGGGGCAAAAGCAGGGGCCCTAATTTATGGCATAAGCAGACTATCAAGCATAACCCAGAATGCACAGGAGCGAGAAGAGAATCGAGAAGTCTGGAATCTTTTAAAAATTAAATTCTTATGTGCATCTAAAGACTTCTCCAAAAGGGTAAAAGAGAACCTACAGATTAGGAAAAAATACTTAGCTATGACATATTTGACAAGAGACTTATCTCCAAAATTTATAACAAATTTCAACACTTCAACACCAAAAAGACAACGCAATTCAAGAATGGGCAAAGGAAATGAACAGACACTTCACCAAAGAAGACACACAGACATCCAACAAACACATGACGAAATGCTCACAATCATTAGCCATTAGAGAGATGGAAATCAATACAACAATGAGATCATCTTACCCCAACAATAATAGCAAAGTTCAACAAGACAGAAAATAACAAATGCTGGTGAGGCTGCAGAGAGATTGGAATTCTCATACACTGCTGGTGGAACTGAAAAATGGTACAACCATTTGGCAAATGGTATGGTATTTCCTTAAGAAACTGAAAACAGAAATACCATTTGATCCAGCAATTCATTACTAGAAATATATCCTCAAGAGGTGAGAGACAGAACACGAACAGACATGTATATACCCATGTTCACTGCAGCACAATTCACTATAACAAAGAGATGGAAACAACCTAAATGCCCCTCAACAGATGATTGAATAACCAAACTATGGTACATTCACACAATGGAATACTATGCAAATTAAAGAATAATGAAGATCACACGAATCATCTGACAACATGGATGAATTTAGAGGACATTATGATGAGTAAAGTAAGTCCATCACAAAAGGACAAATATTATATGAGCCTACTATTGTAAAAAGTCAAGGAAAGTTTTATCGAGGGAAGGAAACTCATTTTGTTGGTTATTAAGGATGAGAGACTTCGAAGGGGAGGGAAAATCTCAGACTATTTGGGGATCACATGTTGATTTGGGTGAGGAGAGGAATGCTATGGAAAGATTTTGTGATCAGCATGGTGACATTGGGGAGAGGAAAAACACTGAAATATACACAAAAGATATAGACAGCAGAGGCAAATATGATTACATGTACAACACTGCATTTATCACTAGCACCAAATACCAGGCTACAGATTAATGCATAGACAGGTGAGAAGATCAAGTGGGGATAGGTGAACAGGAATACACCCTAGATCAAGGATAGATTTGGCTGAAGATAATCTTACATATGCTCTTGTGCTACAAAATTAGCCACATACATTACAGAAGCAACAGAGGACAGGGTTGGAGTAACTTCTCAGAGACAATCAGACATCTTGGGAGAGAGAATCACCAGACCTGTGGGCTCGGGCCCATAGTCTCAGGGGACATCATGCTCAAGTGGCACACATAGTTCATAAAAATTTTGTTCTACAACCTACTTTGGTGAGTAGTGACTGGGGTCTTAAAAGCTTTCGAGCAGCCATCCAAGATGCAGCTATTGGTCTCCTGTTGTCTGGAGCAAAGAAAAGTGAAGACAATCAAAGTTATCTGGAAACAATTAGTCCAAAGATAAGATGGAGGATGAGGACCCCATCCTCTGTGACCCTGAGACCAGAAGAACTAGATGGTGCGCAGCTACCAATGCCAACCACTCTGAAAAGGATCAAATCTGGAGATCCTGGATACAGTGGGAGGAAAAATATGGAACAAAATTCAAAAACACAAAAATGACCAGAATTACTGATCAGAAAGAGATTGGTGACACCCTGAGACTGTGGCCCTGGGTTACCCTTCAGGCCTAGAAATTGACTCATTTATATGAGTCAACAGCCCAACAGTAGAAAGATGATTTACTCATCTACAGCCCAATAGTAGAAAGACCTATATACAGAACACCTACCAATGTACTCACCTACTCTAGGGAGATACACCCCTTGGATCAATCACCCATGAGACATGAGAGGGGCAACATTCACATAGAAGGAAAGATACACAGACAGAAATGCATAGATAAGAAGGGCACAGGGAGGGGGTGGTCACAGAGAGGAGAGGGAAGTTTTTTATGGTTGAGGATGGTAATCAGGGCCATGAAATCAGATGTGCATGAGCTGTTGAATGTAAAACAAGTTTGCTTTGTAAATTTGTACCCAAAGCACAATAATGTTGTTGTTGTTGTTATGTGCCATCGAGTCAAACCCGACTCATAGCGACCCCTCCTTGGGTTTCCGAGACAGTATCACTACAGAAGTAGGATTGCCCAACCTTCCTTCCGAGGAGTGGCT
>NW_006922017.1:103897-127450 GCF_000298275.1 Orycteropus afer afer | reverse complement strand
CCAGCTGTCTGGTTAGCAGGCAAGTATCTTAGCCACTATGCTACCAGAGCTCCTCAAATATAGGAAAACAAAAATTGGTGCTGTCCAGGTCAGATTACCATTATATTCAGACAAAACATTGCTAACAAATTTAAAAGAGTGGCATCACATAGGCTAGAAGGAAGGGACCTAAAACTTATTATTGTTGTTATGTGCTGACAAGTCGGACCCAACTCATTGCGACCCCTCCTTGGGTTTCCGAGGTGGTATCACTATGAAAGTTGATTGCCTAACCTTCCTTCTTAGGCAATCAACCTAAGGCTGGTCGGTTTGAACTGCCAGCCTTCTGGTTAGCAGTCAAGTGGTGTCAATCTTTATATTGAAGCAGTTTTAGGGTTTCTGAAACACACTTCAGGACCATTTTTGGTTAGGACCTTAGATTGTCTCTAGATCCCCTATGCCACTATCATTTGAGAGGCACGTTGGAAATATCCCCCAGTTCCCATATGGGCCGTGACTCAAGGGAACTATCAACACATTTAGTGCTACAAACCCCTTGGCATCACCTTTACGTAAGAAAGCTCCATCATCATTTCTTGTCCCAATTTCATTCTTTAGAATTTCCTTATAATTTGCTCGTGGATCAGACTTCATATTCTGAAAAGTAGCCTGTCTCACAACAGCATCCACAGCCTCGTCACTCAGTTGTTTCTCAAGAAAACTGCAGATTTTAAGCACAGAACTTCTGAGATCCTAAAAGGAATTGTGAGTATGAGAAACTAGTTAGTTTATACATGAGTTACAGAATAACACCTTTATCACATTCTGAGAAAGGGTGGTGCTGAACTCATTCTAAGTTTGATGATATATTACTTCCACATTCGTTCTCTGAGAATAAGTGCTTTGGTTGTCAGCCTTTTTTCTTTTTTTTAGAGCTTCCTTTTGTTTAAATTTCTAAGGATAACATGTCTTCATTCATTAAACCAACATTTAAGGAGTATCTTGTTTCAGAAATTGTGCTAGATGCTGGAAATGTTTAAGAGAACAATAAAATACTATCTGTACTTGTTAAGGGTTCAGAGTTTCATAAGTAAAGTAGTAAAAAAAAAGTAAAATACAATGGCCAAGGGTGGCCTGAAACAGAAACACAATGTGCAATGATAGTTCATAGGAAAGAAAGATTAATTTTATCTTGGAGAAGTTAGAACAATTTTCAAGAGGAATAAACATTTCTTCCAATTCAGGAAGAAAGAAGGATAAGAAATTTCCCTGGAAAAGCATAAGAATCCATTTCTGATTGTAAAAGTAAGTCCCAAATTACAGAAGCTTGTAATGCCTTCCATGTTCAATGAAAATTGAAACTCGGTGTGCTTCATACTTGGTGTACTCAAGAGAAACGGAACTGGAGAGACATCTTGGGGACATAAGAAAAAGGGCTTTGGTAAGCTGCGTGAGTATCTTAGTATTCATTCTTGCAGGTGATAAAAGAGATATGTTGACTGTGGGGGGTGAGTAAAATGGTAGGAACTCAGTTATCAAATAAGAGTCTTTGGGTGATGCAAATATTTAAGCCCTCAGCTAGATGCTAAAAGTTTCATGGTTCAAACCACACAGGGGAGCCACAGGAGACAGGTCTACAGATCTGCTTCCAGAAGGTCAAAGTCTTGGAAACCCTGCGGAGCAGTTGTATCCTGTGTATGTGGGGCCTCAGTGAATTGGAATTGACTCTATGGCAACCAGCAACAGCAATAATTCATCCGATTATTTCTACAAATAATTTTTAGGTATCATGACTAACAGATAATAAACATAGACATTTACATCAAGAGATAATATAGCCAAGAATCAGAAGAAGTAAGAATAATACAAACAACTATAGATGCTACAGATACGGAATTATCAGATATAGTTTTTTTAATAACTATGCTTCAAGGCAATAAAAGACAAAAAATAAAATTTTGGCAAACAAAAATTAGAAAGTATCAAAATAACAACAGATTTAAAGTAGATCTCAATTCAGGAATAAAAATTAAGATCTTGGTGAACCCTTTTAATAGCAGATTAGAATAGAGACAGTGAACTGGGAGCTAGGGACATAAGGAAAAATCCATAATTTTATCAGAGAGATAAAACAGAGATCAACTTCCCTTAAAAATCATTCTTGTTTGTAAGACATCTTGAAGACTCTTTTGTATCTCTCTCTACAGTTCTTCACCTAGCATATAAATTATAAATATATAAATTATACCTCAATGCTACTACCTATCGTTGTCCATAATTCTGAGCCATATTTCACATTGTACAGTAAGCTCATCAGTTTATCTTCATTCCAACTGTACAATGCTGGACACTTGAGATAAGGAAATGAAGATTGATTCTATGTTGTCACTGTGGACCTGGGAATAGCAATCCGAGTCATTGAGAAATACGCAAAAGCTCCTGAGAGCAGCTTTATGTGTTTCAGTATTCCTGGTGTGACTTTACTGTGTAGTTAGAAACTGATTTTAATTCCAATGATTCTAGATGAGACTCAGAAAACAATGTGTTTTGGTTACTTTGTGCCACTCTAACAGGAAATACTACAAATGGGTGGCTTTAACAAACAGTTTATTCTCTTACAGTTTTGGAGGCTGGAAGTCCATGTTCAAAGTGCCAGACTCCAAGCGTGGGGTGAAAGCCCCTCATCTTGAGCTTCAGCTCTGCCTCTTGATCCTGGCCCACTGAAGCTGGAGGCTTTCTCACTCAGGCAGCTGCTGGCTGCTGAGGCTGACAAACCCAAGGTTGACAAGTAAAAAGGTACAGTCCTGATAATTACCAAACTACACAGGAGGCCACTGATTCAAGTCCACTAAGAATCCCAAGATTGGTAGACAACATGAACAACCACTCAGCTATGTGCAGGGTTCAAGCATGCCAAAAGCTATAGACCATTCCTAAAGCTTCTCCTTATATACTGGAAGCAGACCACATCCCTGAGGCAGCTCACAGTAGATTACACCATGGATATAATTTCCAAACTCATCGTGGGGAATACTACTGTAGCTGCCCAGCCACTCAAAACCAGGCCCAGCCAAGTTGACACAGAACCTTAACTACCACATAATCCTTTAGTCTACTCAACTTAAAGGTACACCCATCCCAAGACCCAGCAATTTATACCTAAGTGTATAGCTTCAAAGGCATGCATGTGTACATCATATCCAGATATATCCTGGGTATGAAAAGAACTTTCAGATTGTTCAAAATGGGACAAAAGTTGAAATAGTCTTATTTCTCATCAGTGATAGAATTGGTGAATAAATTGTGTCTGAATCTCTGCTCTAGGATTTAGGCTGGTGATACAGATTTGGGATTCGTCCCAACCCACTCCAACCTGGCTACCAAGCTTCACACTATCCTTCCTGCTGCTAAATTCAATAGACATTCTAAATTCTCAGTTTTACTTTCTTTCTTTGCAGGCAAATATTTATTTCTTTCCCTCTTCTTGACACCTCTCTTGGTCTCCATGTCACCATACCTTGCTTTCTTTTGACCTGTATTATTGTTCCTTGTCTGTTTCCTTGGAGGTCTCATCCTTCTTTACTGAAACTTTGCATGTTAAAGTCTCTCAGTAATTTGTTCTATCTGCCCTTTACTTCTCATTCTATTTTTTCTCACTTCCTCTGTTTTGATTTCATCATTTCATCCATGTTCATGGTTTCAGTTGTATTCTATACAATGGCAAAGATTGAATTAATAAATTCTGTTCAGACCTCTTTCCACTTTATACTTGTATTTTCCATCTATTTCTCAATATCTCCATTTGGATGTTTCTAAGTCACCTTAACCTCCACATGATAAAACCAATCTCATACTCTTCTCCCTTTGACCTGTTCCCGATTCATTGTTACCTATCTTCTTCATGAATGGAACCATAACTACATCAACCAAAAATCTTGACAGCTTTTTTTCTCATTATTCCTAAATGTAATCCCCCTTCCCTTTTACCTCCTAAATTGTCTTAATATTGCATTCTCTCCAGGCCCAATGAAACTACTCTAATTCAAAACACCATTGTTTTTTACTTGGATTACAGTTCTGGCCTCTAACTGGTCTGTCTATATTCACTATTACACTTTTCAATGCACTAATGGGAATGCTATTCTAAAATGATCAATTCTATCACATTTCTATCCTTTTTTTGTAACTCTTAAATGTCTCCTTACTTTTTTAAGATTAAAAAGAAAAACAAAACCATGATCACTGTGGTTAGTAAATTACATGGTATGACTTTTCTAGCCATAGTCTCTCTAACTCCCACTTTGCTGTGAACAACTGAGTAGCTGCTTGTTTAAGTTATCCACTTGGTGTATTTCTGTTCAAGTAGCATGAAGCGATCTGCTGGGAAGTTTGCTTTCTCTCAGGTGTGTAGAACTCTGATATTGGGATTGTTTGGTTTTGGCCACTCTGCCAGCCTCAAAAGGAGCCCTCCTAGAGGCAGAAGTAATCTCTCTCTGACTGCCATCTGAAGGAGACCTGGCTGCTGAGAGAGAGAGACCCAGCTGCTGAGAGAGAGGCCCAGCTGCTGAGAGAGAGGCCCAGCTGCTGAAAGAGAGAGTCCTGGCTGCTGAGAGAGAGACCAGACTGCTGACAGAGAGGCCTGGCTTCTGAGAGAAAGAGAGAGAGAGAGAGACCAGGTGCTGAGAGAGAGGCCTGGCTGCTGAGAGAGAGAGAGAGACCAGCTGCTGAGAGAGAGGCCTGGCTAAAAAGATGGTGGTGGTGGAACCAAGAGGCATGAGAGACAGAGACAGCATCAAACTTACCTGGCCTCCAGAAGCAGATGTCAGGCCAAGAAACCAAAGGCCAGAGAGGAGTGTCTAAGAACACAGCAGAGGGGAGACTGACCTGATTGAAGAACTGTGTCCTGAGTGTCTTCCTGAATTTGAATTGTACCCTATTGCTTACCTAATAAACCCTATTATTTGAGATCTGTGCAGCCACTGCAGTGTATTACTGAACCCAGCGAAGAGGTGGCAGGTGCCACGGAAGGAATGGTTGGTGTCAAGTTTACTAAGAGGGCTGGAGCATGTCTGGCATCTTAAGAACAGGCTTTGGGCTGCTGATGGTGATTCTGTCACCCTCTTGTGTAGTTAGAGGAGGTCAGAAGATGCCACCTCCATGCCCCTTTAGCAATCACTAACACAACCTACCGACCTTGTGTAATCTGTCTCTTACATACCTTTGTATCTTCGTCTTCCACCACTTTTGTCTAGCTCTCTACATACTTCCTTCAGTTTCTCAAAGGTGCTTTATGGTTTCAGAAAATTTTCAAAAGTTACCTTGGCTAGGAATACTCATCTGCCACTCTTCCCTTTGTTAACTCATATTCTTTGAACTTGCAGTTTTCATATTGCTTCTTGCAAAAAAAAAAAAATCCCCTGTCACCCTTCACCATTTGAGATACCTTTGTTACATAGATTGACAATATACCTGTACTTTTCCTTAAAAACACTTATAACAGTTTTTAATCTTTATACTTTCTTGATGACTGCATGTCTTCCCTGTTAGTTTATGAGCTTTATAAATAAAGGGTTGTTGTTGTTGTTGTGTGCCGTTGAGTTGGACCCAACTCACAGTGACCCCTCCTTGGGTTTCCAAGGCAGTATCACTACGGAAGGAGATTGCCCAACCTTCCTTCCGAGGAGTGGCTGGTGGGTTTGAACCACCAGCCTTCTGGTTAGCAGTCAAGTGTTTAGGCACTACGCTATCAGAGCTCCTAAATAATGGGTTACAATTCTCTTTTTCTCATGATTAAGTACTGACCTGATAGTAGGCATTCCATAATTTTTTTAAAAAAAATCAATCATAAATAAATAATGTATAAATGAGTTAACATATTAATCAGAGATCACAAAGTAGTGAACTTCGAATGTGTTTTGTCTGGTTTAGACAATGGTTGAAACGTCTTTGAATCAATTGTCAACATTTCAACACTATATGATTTCACATGAAGTCGACATTTCAAGCTTGTCTTATAAAACAGGAAGCATGTGCATCATAGGGCACACATTCACCTGTGGCAATCATTAGCCATATCTTAGAAATGGTTTCTTATCTCTTAATTCTCCACAGTGTCCACCCTCTTTATTTATGTCAAGATGCTCTGGACATTTGGGTTTGCCTTAATTACTACAAGGGGTTACATGAGAAGGCATGACTATAAAAGACTAAGAAGACACCTGGAAGAGAGTGCTAGAAAGACTATTAATTAGGGGATGAGCAGAAAATTAGAAGCCCCAAAAGAAACTTGAGAGGGAATATGTACTAATATACAAAGAGAACTAGGTGAAAGTGATTCACTGAAACCAAGAGAAGAAAGGCTTTTAAGAATAATAAGAGAAACCTTCTCATCTTACCTTCTTCATATCTTCATAATGCAGGAACAGAATATTGAAATCGTGTTTGTGCTCATACCAGCCTCTGATGTGATCAAACCAAAGGCTTCCTACCACTGTGGGAAAAATTAATAAGTGACTAGGTAAAATGTTGCAATTTTTTTTTTTTAACAATAAATTATAGCTTTTCTGTTCTGGAGTCCTCAGAGGAAATAATAAACCTCTCACTACTTGACTTCCATATTCCCTTCTTTTCAAAAGGTTAGAGCTTGAGGAAAAACCACATGATTTTAATAGGAATTTTCCTATGAAAATGTACACTAAGTATGTGGGAAAGCAGCAATGCAGAGGTAAGAAGGCCAAAGATCTAATTTTGAAGATTTTTTAAAAGATCAGACCCTTCATTTTCCTATTTCCTCTACCTGAAAACACATTTTTCTGTTTATCCTCTTGTCTAAGATGTCTGGACAGCAGTTCTAGCTCTCAACAAAGGGACAGACCTTAGTATAATTTTCTAAATGAGGGAGAGTCCAGGTTCCACATTGCAAAGCTTCTTGTCTCCATCTATATTCTTCACTGGTGGAATGAAATTCCACAGCTGCTGTAGATGACCTCCCATGAATCCCTGACAAGGTACAAAAACTGCACTCTTCCCGAACATTAGCTATTCTAGAACCTGTCAATCTGGGGTGCTTTCCAGTTGCCATCGAGTTGATTCTGACTCACAGCAACTCCGTGTATCAGAGGAGTAGAAGGATGGTCCATACGGTTTCCTGTGGCTAAGTTTTTTGGAGTAGATTCTCAGACCTTTCTTCTGAGTACCTCTGGGTGGACTTGAACCTGTCCTTTAGGGTCAGCAGATGAGAGTGTTGAGCATTGGCATCACCCAGGGACTCTGATGTGGGTCTAGTTAATATAAATTGCTAGAATGTTTTTGATCCTTTTACAATCTGGTCAGAATATTTACTAAAATATATACCTTTGCAACCTCCACAACTGTCAAAGTGGTGCTTGCAAGGTAGAAAGACCATTGGACAAATAGAATAAAATCATGTGCAATAGTAATTCCTCTTGTGCATTCCACATTCAATCATCTCCCTTCTCCAGTCCCAAAATAGCAAAAACCCAGTGCAGTAGTGTGGATTCTGTCTCATAGCAACCGTATAGGACAGAGTAGAACTGCCCCATAGGGTCTCCAGTGCTGTAAGTCTTATCAAAAGCAGACTTCCTGATTTTCCTCCCCTGAGTGGCTGGTGGGTTCAAATTGCTGACCATTTTGTTAGCATCCGCACTCGAATGTTTTAACCACTTCACCACTAGAGTTCCTTAGTCCCAAAATATATTCCTTAAATTTGAGAATTTGGCTAAATGCCAATATTACCTCATAAACATGTGCTTGGTAAATAAATTCAAAATTACCTTTTCCATCTAGAAACTTTCTCATGAATTGTTCCATAGTTTCTGATGATTCTAATGTAACTATGAACTTTGAAAAATGAAAAAAGGAGGTCAAAACATCCTTAGGATTTCTGTAGACATAAACAATCTGCAGAGGAATAAAGAAATAATTTTAACAATTCCTTCGCTGTCTTTCCAGACTTTTTTGACATCTGCATAATATTTAATTGCATGAATGCGCAGTAATTTATTTACCCAGTCTACTATTCATGGAAATTTATATTGTTCCCATTTTTTTGCTATTACAAAGAGTGTTGCAATCCATGACTTTGTTCACAAGACATTTCATATCTGTGCAAGTGTGTTGGATAAACTCCTAGAAGTGAAATCGTTTACTTGGAAGGCTGATACATATTGCAAACTGGTTTACACAGAAGTTGTGTCAGTTTACTCTTCACCTATAACATGTGATATCTGATATGTAGCCAAGGCAGCATTGCAGATAAACGAGGGAAGGGAAAACTCTTCAACTGTGGAATTGGAGCAAATCATTATGCATGTGGGAAAAAATGAAAATTAATATCTATCTCATATCATACTAAAAATTAATCATTATTAAAAGATTAAGGATGTAAATATGAAAGCAGAACTCTGCCATCTAAAAATATATATTAAAGGACACATTTCTGATCTTAGAGCAGAAAAAAATTTCTTAAACAAGAATAACAATTGATTGACTTGATTACATTAAAAATAAGAATCCTGTTCACTAAAATGTACCATAAATAAAGTTAAAAAATAAAACATAGTATGAGAGAAGCAATACATATAACCTAGGTTAGATTAATATCCAGAATATGTATAAAGCAAAACAATAAGAAAACTTAATGGAAAATTGCACAAAAGTCACAAATAGTCATTTCACAGAAGAAGAAATATTAAGGCAAACATATGAAAAGTGCTTAGTCTTAATACTGATTATGGAAAAGGAAATTAAGACTAGTTTGAGATGCCATTTATTTTATAGCTATCAGATTGATAAAATTAAGAAATCTAAAAAGTACTCCCTAGTACTTGAGAATCAAGATGAGCTCGTAGAACTGCCTTGTTATAGCCTTACCTTGTCAAGTTGAAAAAGAAGCTCTGTTGGTGTACTGGATAAGGCATTTGTCTATTAACCAAGTCAGTGGTTCAAACACACTAGTTTCCCCATGGAGAAAGATGAGATAATATATTTCCCATAAAAATGTACACCCTTGGAAACCCTTTGGGCATCACTATGAGTCAGAATCAACTCTATGAGGGTAGGTTTTTAGCTTTTTTCTTTTTTGTCAAGTTGTATTTTCCTGTGTTTGTCAATTTACAATTTTATTTTTGGGTGAATTTGCTAGGAAATTCATAGAAATGTGCACCAGGGGACATGTTCTTGAATGTTGATAACACTGTGTGATAATACCAAATACTGTTATTGTTGTTGTTGTTATGTGCCCTCGAGTCGTACCCGACTCATATGACCCCTTCTTGGGTTTCCGAGGCAGTATCACTATGGAAGTAGATTGCCCCATCTTCCTTCCGAGGAGTGGCTGGTGGGTTTGGACCTCCAGCCTTTTGGTTAGCTGTCAAGTGCCTTAGGCACTATGCTACCAGAGCTAGAAGAACCTAATTATTTGGTGAAGAAGAGTCATAGATATTCGTACTACATAACTGGTAAAATGAAAAAGCAGTGAAAATAAAAAATGAACAAAGGCATACAACAAAACCTCAGGCAAAAGAAGACATCTGACAACACAAACAAACAGTTAAAACATTTTAAGATGAAATGATTAAACAACATGACAGTTTGTTTTTAATGGCCAGTAGAACAGGAATCTTTGCATAATGAACAACACAATAGAGAAGCCCAGTGCTGCTGGGTGGATGTTAGCCTCCAGACATTCTTTAAGTTGGTAGCCACAAGTGGTTCTAGAAAAGAGGAAATAAAAAACAAACTAAAAAAAAAAATATATATGGAAAAGAATATAACAGATTATCAAAAGACTAAGAGCATAGATTAAAGATACTCAATCTTATTAAAAATATAAAGGAATGCAAATTGTTCAAGAATGAGATTTTTTTTACTTAGCGCATTAACAAAATGCGTTACTGCAATCACTGGGAGGCATGTGAAGAAAGAAGCATTCTTGTATGCTATCTGAACAAGTGTAAGTGGATACATCATAAAAAGTAGGTAATGCCAACAAAATTTAAAGTAGTTGGATACATTAACCTAAAAACTTTGCTTTTAGGGAAATAGTGCACTAGAATAGAAAAGTACAAAGATTTGTGAAAATGCTTATTGTAATGTAATATATACATTTGCTGGAACCTACTGTTCATCAATATATATATATACCTCACAATAAAATGCTGTGGAAAATAAGGAAGTTTTATATGCTGACAAGAAAGATATTTTTCTATATAATCACATTGAAAAATAATATTGAAAACTGACTCAGTGTATGCATATGCCTATAATCCTCTACCTATTTTTAAATACATCAGACAACATCATCACAATATAAGAATCAAAACATTTGAAAGAATGTGGATGAGTAGGGTGAACAAGACATGCCTAGAGAAAAAGTTCCTAAGTCATTTTTTTGACGTACTTTAGCTTCTTTGTTCTTGAGACCCTTTGGTGCTAAATAATAAGGAATGTGGGAAGTAAAGAGACGAGGAGATGGTCGCTTGAGAAAGTCCACTTTACATATATTGTACTCCAGGAAAGGGGCTCGATCAATTGTTTCCACAAGTTCAGTTCTGTTACGATGTTCCTCAAAATAAATCAAGCTTAGTATTTGCTGAGTCCAGATTGTACCTGCAAAAATGAAAAAAACTTGTTTTCAACTTGATTTCTAATAGTAAATGTAGAAAGGAGCTCTGTGGTGCAGTGCCTAAGGCATTTATTTGACTGCTAACCAGAAGGTTGGCGATTCAGACTCACCAGCTGCTCTGAGAAAGGAAATACTACAGAGATTCACATGCTCAGAAACCCAGTGGGGGTCGGTATGAGGTGGAGTGGACACGATGATAGTGAGCCATCTGTATTCCCCCTCTTTAACCTAAATGTACCCTTGAATTTCTCCAGATGTTACTGTTTTTTTATTTGTTTTCTGTTTTGCACTAAAATTAGTAAAGCTACAATCAAGTTCTATTAGTTCCTTTTTCACTTTGAAGAGTCTTAGGTTTTCTGATTTTATGGTGAGCTGATTCAGAGGAATTCTTCAGCTCCTTCTGTTTGTTTCCTTTACTTCATGGAAGGTCTCTTTTTATTGTCTTCTTTAGCTACCTCTGTTTTTATTTCCTTAGTCTCCATTCTCAGAACTATATTTTTTGTAAATAGAGAAAAATTAAGAGCTCAAATCGCAGATACATCCTCAAAAGTGTATTGTATCTCCCCCCTTCCTGTTTTCCCGTCATTTACAGCTTCATGTTATGAAACATTGCTTTTTTTTTTTTTTCCAATCAAATGGCCAGGGATAGTCCTTAACTTCCTGTGGACACATATTGGAGAAGGGGAGACAAAAAATTTCAGTGTACTTATAGATTCTCACTTCCTGGAACAATCAACCCTGGTCATTGGCTGTATATAAAGGGATTTGGGAAATCATGGAAGTGTTTTGAATAACTCTCTTTCCATTTAGATGGAACCAAAACCAAAAACCAAACCCACTGCCATCAAGTCAATTCTGACTCATTGTGACTCTTTAGGACAGAGTAGAACTGCCCCCTAGGGTTTCCAAGTCTGTAAATATTTATGGAAGCAAACCACCTTATCTTTCTCCCAAGGAGCAGCTGTTTGGTTGGAACTAAGCTACCAGTTTAGGAAGTATAGAGTCACTGTTCAGCAAGCATAGATCCCCCTCCTGGTGTTTCTCATTCACTCACTTAAACAAACACTTATGCAGTGTTTTCATTTAAAATCAAGACCAAACCTAACCCATTGCCATCAAGTTGGTTCTGACTCATAGCAACCCTTTAGGACAGAGTAGAACTCCCCTTAGGGTATCCAAGCCTATAAATCTTTATTGAAACAGACTGCCTCATCTTTCTCCCACAGAGCTGCTGGTGGGTTCAAACTGCTCACCTTTTGGTTAGCAGCTGAATGCTTGCACCACTGTGACACTAGAACTCCTTCCATTTAAAATTACAAACATCAAGAAATAGTCAAATATATAAATTATAAAAAATGAAAATTCCTCATTCTCAGCCCCAAACTTATCTACTCTTAGACATAAGTGCTATTAATTGATTAAAGTGTGGCCTTCTAGACTTTTAGATGCATATTCAAATAGTAGGTAAATAGTCTTTTTAAAACAAGCTCCTGTTATACCTGTTATTCTGTAATTTGCTTTTTAAAAAGCAACCATATAGCACATAGATCTTCCTTGTCATTCCATCAGGTCATCTCTATACTCACTAAGGAACTACAAACTACTGAAGCAGGAAAATTTATTGTTTCCCTGTGGTCAATAGAACACTCTTCTTGAAGATGCAGGTGTGGATTGCTCAACATCCAACCACACATAAGTCCATGATCTCATAAGTGGTTTTTTTTTTTTTTATATAAAAGGGAAACCAGTGATCTTCTTGTCAATTATTTTCTCCTAACAGTTTTAAAGACCCCAAGTCCAGACTCTTGCAGCACTGGACCGTGTGTGGGCCACAGGCAGGTGAAGCAGAAGACATGGCTGTGGCCATGGGCTCTCAGGTGCTGTGCAGGAGGCAGAGCTGAGTATGCTCCGCTCCTTTCCCTCTTGTTTCCTATTGCTCTAATCCCATCCCTGCCCACTCAGCCACCCTTGCTGCCACCTTCCATACCTCCAGCCTCTGCCAGCAACTTCAGGAGCAGCAGCAGCAACAAGAGCAGTGACAAGACAACTAGAAGCAAGCTCCCATAAGGTTTTAATTTGGTGTTTGCACAACGTCCAAATAACATAATGTCCTATTTCACACAACACATCGTGGATGTTACACAATGCACACCCGTACTTCAGATATAAGGTGTTCTTTGAGACGGACTGAACATGCATGGGCCACAATATTACTCCTTATCTAAGAACCCTACCCAAAAACCTCAATAGTTTAATCTAGGGCTGGTGTGATCCACAAACAAAGTCCACACACCAATGCTAAGGAAACATCAAATAGCTCTAGAGAAAGAGCTGCAGGAAACTGGATGGATTAACTTAGTTGAGACCCCAAGAATATGTACTTCAAGCACTCCCTAAATACTGTTATTCCCAGCTAAGAGCTCCACATGTTTGAGGCCCATAACTCACCTCCCTGAAAGTGCAATATAATATTGTAATGACATTATTTATTTATTTACTTTTACATTGGCTTCCCTTTCTTTAAAGGGAAGTCCACGATCTTCATGCTGATTATTTTCCCCTAACCTTTTTAAGACCCTGCTAAAGGGGCAGGGAGGTGGCATCTTCTGACCTCCTCTAACTACATGAGAGGAAGACAGAATCACCATCAACAGCCCAAGGCCTGCTCCTATGACACCAGACATGCTGCCAGCCCCAGGCCTCTTACTAACCTTGACACCAACTGTTCCTCCTGTGCCACCCACTACCTCTCTGCTGGGTTCGATACTTCACTGCAGTGGCCACATAGATCTCACAGATTATGGGGTTTATTAGGGAAGCAACAGGCTACAATTAAAGTTCAGGAATGCGCTCAGTCTCTTTCAGCCAGCTGTCGCTCAGCCAACAGTCTCTCTCAGCCTCTCTCAGTGGCACATCTCTCTCTCAGCAATGTGTGTCTCTCTCTCAGCAGTGTGTCTCTCTCACATCTTTCAGCAGCGCTTTTCTCTCAGTAGCATGTCTTTCTCAGCCGGTAGTCAGAGAGACACTCCCCTGCCTCTAGGAGGGCTCCTTTTGAGCCTGGCAGAGTGGCCAAAACCAAGCAAACTCAACATCACAATTCTACACACCTGAGGGAGAGCAAACTTCCCAGAAGATTGTTTTGTGTTGCTCCAACAGAAATACACCAGGTGGACAACTTTAACAATCAGGTACTCAGTTGCTCACTGCAAAGTGGGAGTTACAAAGGCTATGGCTAGAAAAGCCATACCATGAAATTTACTACACCACAGACCCCAAATCCAGACTCTTGCATCACTGGACCATGGGTGGGATAAAAGCAGGTGAAGCAGAGGACATGGCTCTTTTTTTCTTTCTTTTATCTCTCTCTCTTTTTTATTTTCCCCTTTTCTATCTTGTTCCTGATTTTAAATAATATTTAAATGTTTCACCATTGAATATGATATTGTCTGTAGTCTTCTCATAGATTCCCTTCATTAGGCTAAGAAAGTTCCTTTTTCTCCTTAGTTTGCTACTAGTTTCCATTGTGAATGGATGTTGAATTTTACTGAATGCATGTTCTGCATCTATTAAGATGATAATGTGGGCTTTCTTCTATAGGCTAGTAAAGTAGACAAACTAGGCTAGTAAAGTAGACAAACTATATTAATAGATTAAATTTTTAACCAGTCTTGACTTCTGAAATAAAACCAACTTGGTTATAGTGTAGTTTTTTACTGTTCAATTTGGATTGCTCAATACTAGGTTTAGAATCTTTACATCTATGTTCATGAATCAATGTTCTAAAATTGTATGAGATGCCAAAAATCTTGCAGATGTCACTGCTCGACTGACTTATTTACATGGTAGATTTCACACTATTAATATTGAATCCTGGGAGACTCACTGATGATATCCCTCCAAGATTAGCAAAAGCCCAGCAGGATGGACTGAACATTAGTGTGTGGTGTCCAAGAGACTTGAGCCTGATTTAGAGTAAGGAAAGACTCTTCTAAGGTAGGGCAATCTACTTCTGTAGTGATACTGCCTCAGAAACCCAAGGAGGGCTCGCTATGAGTCAGGTCCAACTCGATAGCAATGGGTTTGTATATAACAGCATATCTCCTACATTCTAGAATGCATAGTTTAAAAACTAAACTTTTGGAATGGGACATTTGATGGCAATTCATTTTACTTCAAAATTATTTCATTACTACAGATGAATATAAAGCAATTAGCCTTATTCAAAAACATGCTAGTTTCTCAAATAATTTTTCTCCCATTCTCAGCCAAACTCAATGGGTCCTCATTTACCAAGAATTTGCTCTTAACTCAGTATTTGATTTCTTTATATTTACCATTAGAAATGACAATATATGCATTTTAATAGCCTTATATCGTAGAGGTTTGAGTTTCGTTCCTTTTTTTTTTTTTTCTCTTTCTCAACGATTCAAAATAGAGATTGGGGTGCTCTTCATGTTGGGTTAAAGGCACATTTGTACACATGGATTAACTAACCAGAGTAAGACAGATAATAGCAAGTGTAGTCCTCACACTTACCAGATTTTGGATATGTGATTATGAAGACATCATCATCTCTAATTTCAAAGTCATCTAGGTTTTCTAGTACGTCAATATCAATCAGGGAACGCTCAAAATTATAACCTTTAAAATTAAATAAATATGTGTCTGTGTCATCCATAATTATTCACCTACAGGTAAAAACATGAAAAAATTTTAAATTCTTGGTGTTTTATAGTAATGACTAACATTTCTTGAAGACTTCGTATGGGCTGTACACCATTTAAATGTTTTATCAACTCATTTACCATAGTAAACATCTGGCAAATATTAAATCATCTACTCTTCACAGCAACTGAGGAAGTAGATATTGCCATCATTACTATTTTAAAGATGAAAAAATTGAGATTCTAAGAGGTTGAACACCTTTCCCTAGAACTCACTGAATGAGGCATTGTCAAAATCTCAAACACAGAGATGAAGAAATTGAGGCATGAAGAGGTTAAGTAAATTGCTCAAAGTTACCCAATTAGCAGAACACAGACCAGGATTTGAAGCAGGCTCTCTGGCTTTAAGGTCCATACTTTTAACCACTTCAATATAGAGTTTTAGTATTTTATAATTTGCATTGGTTTCATTGTCACCACAATAGTAAGTTCTTTAATGAATACATTTTTCGTCTGTTATTTTCTCGGAGTGTAAATGATCTGCTGAAAGAAGAGTTGGAGGCTTTGTAATCTGTTACACTGTGCCACATGATTTGTGGGAACTGTTCTGCATGGGTAATAGCAATTGGTTTGACTTTGTAAACAATGGCCTCAGATAGTTTTGAGATATTGCATGGTGATTTTTATAATAATTCCCAATAGGAGCTTTTTTTTTTTTTTTTTTTTTTTAAGGCACAAAGGTGATATAATTTTAAATATGAAAGGCAAAATAAAAATAGGAAACAAACAGGTTAAAGATACATCTGTCCAAAACCTGAACCAGCCAAGTAGCTTGTTATTGGTTTTGCCTGAGAAACCTGTTCTTGAAATTTAAAATGAGGAATCCCAGTTCTAAGAACACTAGGTTTGGAACCAGAAAATAAATTAGACCAGTTATTTATTTATTTTAAATCTCTGTACACACAGAGAGACTGAATTCTTAGAAAGCTCCAAATATGGTTTTGTCTAAGTGGCATTTTAGGAAATAACATTTAACTTCTTTACAAACAACCTAACACCTGAACAATAGATGGAAGTCAGGGGTTAGTGTTATTCCTTTTGCTAGAATAGGCTTGGTTTCTGCTTTTTTTAATCATGGTTCTAGGCTCTATTCCAAAACGGCAGAAACCAAATTTCTGTGGGGTAGTACCAGGAAATCTGCATTTTAACAATACCACCATTCACATTGAAAAATGAGAAGCAAAGTATTGATAAAGTACTGTCTAACATTTCTATAGAAGTTGTATCTCAACTTTTGTGGGGTTGATTAATGGCCCTACCAACCTGCTGCAGGAATAAAATTTTGCTCTCCTCCTACAAGTTCAAGTCCAGACAACCTGAACTATTGAGACTTGGGTATCGAACATCCTAGATGATAAATCACAGAGAATAGTTCTTATAGGGGTATATGGAGACTCATTTTTACATGAACATCACAAATTTTCCTGGAAAAACTTTATAGAATGCAGGCTTTGGAGGAGGTAGGGGAGCATTTACACTTTGTAACATAGAAAACAGAGGAATGCGTAAGTAGGAAAAATGGTTTACGTGAAAGACAAAGGTGAAAATGTGAGTCACTGTCACACTGTTCCTAACACCCTACAAATAACTTGCCCCAAAATACACAGATTCCAGAAACTCAGAATATTAACAAAGAGGGAGTCAACCAGACCATTCAAACATTCTGAAAATCTTTTCCTTTTTTCTTTTTGTATTTTGTTACATAGAATGTTTGGTCAGTCAACTACCTTGTCTTTCACAGTCTCAAGAGAGGAAAAATTATGCTAGGTGGTTTGTCACAGAAGCAAGGGGAAAATAATGAGATGGATTCAAGTAGGATCCTGGCTTTGGCAAGTCACATCCTGCTTGAGTCTCCCTGATGAATATAGAAAAAAGTGGTTGCACAGGCAAAGGAAGTGTTATTTATATCTTCCTTTTTTAGAGAGGAAGAATGCCTTATATCTTCCTTTTTCCCTTTCATTGAAGTTCTAAAGAAAAAGGGAAAGATAGAAAACCGGAGAGGAAAGAACTGAGTGCACTTGTGCTTAAAAGAAGGCGAGACTTGAGAGAGGCTGTAAGTCTACTCACTGTTGAAGGTCAGCTAACAAAGCAAAATCCACCTCTGATAAAATTTTAGGAATGAAAGGAACTCATGTGTTGCTGAGAAATATATGTTTCCAACAGGGTTTGTCTGGCCAATGAGCAGTGTTCTTGAGAATTAGCAATTGGATCAGGTTGGATGAGATGGATAAAGTTTTCTTGATATTAGTAAAAGAATATCAGGTTACTCCAGAAATATCAAGGGTGTCAAACTTGTTGAAGATATTAAAGAGAAGCGTGAGTGAACCGCAGTCACGTTTATTTAACTTTGGCAATTATAAAACTAACAACAAAATGTATTGAAATATACAGTAACAACTTAAGAGGGTGGATCTTCCTTGGGCACGAGGGATGATTAGCAAAATCCTTCAGACCTGTCTCAAAGGGCTGGTGCTCAGTCTTCAGGTCTTTATTTGCATCATCCTGTTTTCTTATTCTACTGTCACTTGTGCCAATTCTGTGGTAAAACCTACTATTGGTGTGAAAGTTTCCAGGAGACTGACTAACTTATTGAGAATTTAATTTCATTTTCCAGTGTCTAGGGCTGTCTTTCCTAAAAGATGTCCTTCCCCTGCTAGCGTATTCTTGAAAGGCACATTTTACAAAAAAACTCATCACGTCTTTTTGTATTCTATACAGATAGGCATTTGCTTCAGTCTGTCCTAACACCTCTCCCAGAGCCTTTGCCCATTTCTCAGTCACGTGTTCCCTGAGGAAACTAATTGTTGCTGATGATTCTGAAGTTTCCACTAAGTGCAGGATTTTATTTCTGAAGAAATTTTTTGATCCTTGTATTGTACAAATCTTCACTGGTAAAGAAATAAGACCTAATCTTAGGGCAATTTAAGCTTGTAAATCTTCAGCCTCTCTTGCTTCTCATAACATTTGGAAATTAAGACACTAATCCATTTTGTGAAGGTGGCATAGCAGGAAGAGCAGAAAACAGTAGCAGATGTAATGGTATATGTAATACATGAAACCAATTCTGAGGAGTTGATTCCGAATCATAGCAACCCCATAGGACTGAGTAGAGTTGCCCTATGGGGTTTCCAAGGTCATAAACCTTAAGGAGGAACACCGCCATATCTTCCTCCCACAGAGTAGCTGATGGGTTTGAACTGCTGACCTAGCAGTTAGCAGCTTAACACCTGCACAACTGGGTTCCTATGTAATAAGCAGATTGATTAAAATGAATAACTCAGCCAAGAATTCCTGATTTCGTATGCAACTTAACTGAGCAGAGTGCTGCATTAGGGACCTTTTGACTGAGTTGGGATCTTTCCCCTATTCTCTCCTGTCTCACTGTCTCTTTCTTAGGGCAAATTGTTCTCAGCCGTGAGGCTTCTAGACCACTGTGAAATCATACCAGAGTAAAAAGACAACACTGCATCCAAGACCTTTGCCAAATGACCAGGTAACCAAAGGAATAGATTTTGCTTCCTCATTTCCATTCCAAACAGTCCTTTCGTGCATCTAGCAGCTGAAAATGTTACTTATGTTTTTGTGTTACTAGAATTTTCCAGTAATTTTGAAATGCTTGGTCTTGCAGTATGTTGGAACTAAAAAAACTCACAGCCATCAAGTCGGATCTGACTCATAGCGACCCCTCCTTGTGTTTCTGATGCAGTATCACTGAGGAAGAAGATTGCCCAACCTTCCTTCTGAGGAGTGGCTGGTGGGTTTGAACCACCAGCCTTCTGACTATGAGTCAAGTGTCTTAGGCACTATGTCACCCGAGCTCCTAGTATGTTGAAAGGGGTGTCTTATTTCACTAACAGTCTGACCCAAATATTAATGAAAACAAAATAGAAGAATTTGGAAAGCTCTGTATAGTGAAATAGATTTATTCCTTTTCCTCTCCAGGCATAAGCAATTTAGCCTTTTTTAAATATATATATATATATATATATATACACACACACACACACACATAATATTATATATATATATATTTTATATAAAGTACTCAAAAAGTTGAAGCTATTGGGAGTACATCACACCAAATCCTACCATATCATATTCCCAAGCTCTGCCTACTAAGGTAGGGCTAAAAGTAATGAAATAACAACAGCAACAGGCATGCTTGAAGTCCAGATTTTAGTTTCTCAATGCTATTCTCCATTTGGAGAAATTGAGAGAAGTGGCTGATTACATAGGTGGGGAATGGGAGGTACCAATAAGGCTGGAATATCTCGTTTACCAGAGAAAGTAAAGAAATACTCAAAGAATCCTGGCAATGTGTCAAAAGGATACCAGAGCCAATGCAGAAGAATTGCATCTGGCAAATTTTAGGATAACTTTTAATTGAAACTTATAATAAATAACATTCATTTGTGCAAAAAATGGCATGGAGGCAGCATCTTCTGACCTCCTCTAACTTCACAAGAAGAAAACAGAATCACCATCATCAGCCCAAGGCTTATTCCTATGAGGCCAGACATGCTGCCACCCTCCAGCCTTATCCCAATTCTGACACCAGCCATCCCTCCCACGGTACTCACTACTTCTCTGCTGGGATTGATGATTCTTTGCAATGCCCACACAGAGCTTACAGGCAATATTCACAGTTATGGGGTTATTAGGGAAGTAACTGGCTGCACTTCAAGGTCAGGATTGCAGTTAGGACACAATTCTTCAATCAGGGTCGTCTCCCTTCTGCTATGCCCTCAGGCATGCCTCTATAGCCTTTGGCCTCTCAGCCTGGCCTCTGCCCTGCTTGGGAAAGTGACACAAAGCTCTTTTAGTTCTTCCAGTAGGCTCATGCCACTCCACTAGCAAGCTTTTTGCCGAAGTGCACTCAGCTTTCTTGCTCTGTGGCCTGGTTAGCCCACCCCTCTGTCTTGTGCCGCTTGGTTCCACTTCTGTCATCTCTCTACTGAGGCATCTCTCAGCCAAGGAGGTCCAGCACTGGATCTTGGGTCCAAAGACACAGTTCACTTCACCTCCAGCTCTTTTCTCTTGATGGCAGTGAGATCCCCTCTCCTCCTCTAGACAAAAAACTAAACCAAACTCACTGCCATCAAGTCAGCCCCTACTCATAGCAACCCTATCTTGGGTTTCTGAGGCAGTATTTCTATGGAAGCAGATTGGTCAGTCTTCCTTCGGAGGAGTGGCTGGTGGGTTTGAAACACCAGCTTTCTGTTTAGCAGTCAAATGCCTTAGGCACTATGCCACCAGAGCTCCTCTCTTCCTCTAGGAGGGCTCATTTTAAGCCTGGTGGAGTGACAAAACTATCCAATCCTGACATCAGAGTTTTACACACCTTATTTGGATGGTCCCACCCAAGTAATCCAGTGGGAGTTACAAAGACTATGGCTAGAAAAGTCATTCCAAGTAATTCACAGCACCGCACCAGCTGTCCCTCCCATGGCACCCATCACTTCTCTGCTGGGTTCCATAATGTGTTGCAATGTCCACACACAACTCACAGACAATACTCAGGATTATAGGGTTTATTAAGGAAGTAACAGGTTACAATTGAGATTTAGGAATGCCCAGGATACAATTCTTCAATCAGAACAACCTCCCCTTGGCTATGCCCTTAGGCACAACTCTCTTTGGTCCTTGCTCTCTGAGCTTGGCATCTGCCCTGCTTAGGCAAATGCTACAAAGCAATTTTAGCTCTGCTAATAGGTGCAACTAGGTTCACCCCACTCTGACACCACGCCTCTGGCCCAAGGCACTCAGTTTTCTCACTCTGTGTGCTGGCAAGCTTTCAGCTCTTTTCGTGTCTGTTGGTTTGACTTCTGTGGTCATCTTTGCCCATCATCTCTGCCAAGGAGATCCAGAGCAGGGATCTCCGGTTCAAGGATGCACTTCATTCTACATCCAGCTCTTCTCTCTTGATGGCACTGAGATCCTCATTTCTGCCTCTGGGAGGACTCACTTTAAGCCTAGCAGGATGATGAAACTAACCAATACCCACCTCAGAGTTCCATATGCCTTATTACCATAGTCCCACCCCATGTTACCATGTAACTTGTTTACATTACTAACAAGCTTTCCAGTCCCCTAGTTGGGACCCAGACCCCTTATATTTGCATAGTTCCAGCCACTCTTCTGGTTGGAGTGAGAGACCATGGCTACAAGAGCCATACCAAGTGATTCACTACACCACAATATGACAAATAAAACTTTAAATAAAATAAGAAAATATGACTTTCTTTCAAGGTAGACAACTTTTTTGGTAAAAAGCAAAATAGTAAATGTTTTAGGCTTTGCAAACCAAGAGGGATAATCAAGGATATTATATAGATATTTATAAAACAAGAAAGAAAAGAAATATCCACATATTTTTATTATCAAAATAAAAATATCCTAATTGAGAATAATTTCTATAAAAAAGACTTAGCAAATAGAGTAATGGATTCATTGTGGCAGGTGCAGTGGTGGCTGACATCAATCATATTGTTCATTATGCTGTAGATAACAAACTGAAGAGAAACAGTATCACATTTGTTGTCAAAAAGTGCTTTAAATACCATCCTCAAGTACAACACTGTCAGTGATAGGATAATATCCATAAGCCTACAAGGCAGTCCAGTTGATATAACTATTATTCAAATTTATGCACCATCCACTAAAGCCAAAGATAATTACAGATTTTTTTTTTAAACCAATTTCTGCAGTGTGAAATTGATGAAACATGCATTCAAGATGTATAGATAATTACTAGTGATTGGAATGAGAAAGTTAGAAACAAAGAAGCATCGGCAGTTGGAAAATATGGCCTTGATGGAAATGATGCAGATCACATGAGAAAATTTGCAAGACCAATGACTTATTCATCACAAATACCTTTTCTCAACAACACTAAGTGACTGTACACATGGACTTTGCAGATGGAATACAGGAATCAAATCGACCACATCTGTGGAAAGAGGTGAGGAAGAAGCTCAATGTCATCAGTCAGAACAAGACCAGGAGCTGACTGTGGAACCCAGATGCAAGTTTTAGCTGAAGCTGAAGAAAATTAAAACAAGTCCACAAGAGCCAAAATATGACCTTGATTATATCCCACCTGAATTTACAGACCATCTGAGGAATAGCTTTAATGCACTGAACACCAATGACTGAAGACCAGGTGAGTTGTGGGATAGCATTAAGAATGTCGTACATGAAGAAAGCAAAAGGTCATTAAAAAGGCAGGAAAGGAAGCAAAGACCAAAATGGTGTCAGAGGAGACTCTGAAACTTGTTCTTGAAATGAGAATAGCTAAGGAGAATGGAAGAAATAATTAAATAAAAGAGCTGAACAGAAGGAACTCTGGTGGTTCAGTGCCTAAAGCATTTGACTGCTAACCAGAAGATTGGTGGTTCAAACCCACCAGGTGCTCAACAAGAAGAAGATGGGACTGTCTACTTCTGTAAAGATGTACTGCCTTAGAAACCCAAAAGGGGTTGCTATGAGTCAGAATCACCTTGATGGCAAGGTGTTTGTTTGTTAAGGAGTTCTGGTGATGTACTACCAAAGGCATTTGACTGTCAACCAGAAGGTTGGCAGTTCAAACCCATCAGCCATTCCATGGAAGGAAGACTGGGAAATTTACTTCCATAAAGATTTACTGCCTTGGAAACCCAAGGGAGGTAGCTATGAGTCAGAATTGACTCTATGGCTGTGAGTTTGGTTCCTTTTTCTTTTCTTTCTTTCTTTTTTGAACAGAAGATTTCAAAGGCGGCTCAAGAAGACAAAGTAAAGTATGATAATGAAATGGGCAAAGACCTGGAATTAAAAAACATAAGGGAAGAACACACTCTATATATATATTTACTGTGATTTGGGTGAAAATTTACAGAGCAAATTCGCTTTCCATACAGCAGTTCATATACACTTTGTCTCATGACAATGACTACAATTCACCACAATGCAACATCTCCCCTCATGCTTCCTCTTGATAGTTACCTCCTCCCTGTGTCCATCTATCCATGCACTCCTGCCCCTTGAGCTGTCTCCCTGTGCATAAGTAGCCCTTCTCTCTCCCATGATTGTTCTCTCAAGGAGTGTATCTACCTCAGGTAAATGTTCAACTCATATGCCTGTCTATTGTTTGGCTGGAAGCCACAGGCATGGATTCAATTCCAGACCTGAAGGGCAGCTAGGGGCCATAGTCTCAGTGGTTCCACCAGG
>NW_006922017.1:98697-99869 GCF_000298275.1 Orycteropus afer afer | reverse complement strand
ACTCCTGCTCTTTTATGGTTGCCATTTGCTTGATATATCTTTTTCCAACCTTTGATTGTTAGTCCATTTTTATCTTTATCTCTAAAGTGTGTCTCTTGTAGGCAGCATATTGATGGGTTTTGTTTTCTTATTCAATCTGCAATTCTCCATCTCTTGAGTGGTGCATTTAATCCATTAACATTCAGTGTCATTATTGACAAGTATGAATTGGTTGCTGTCATTGTGGTGTGTATTTTTTCATCATGTTCCTGGTTTCTTTGTTCCATATTATTTTCTGTCCTGAGCTCATTATGTTTATGAATCCTGTTATCATTTCATTTGTTGCTGTTGTTTTAGTGTTTGCTGAGTATTTGTGTGTGTCCTCTTTTTTATTGTGATGTGAAGTCTTATCATTTTTCTTTAAGGTTACCCTATGATTTGTAATTTTCTCCCTAAATTTAGAACAGTCCTTTCTATCTTGCCACTCTCTTAACTTCCTCACCATTGAGAAGTTCTGTAACTACACAGTCTTTTCCCTCTTTTTGATTATAGTTGTTCTCACTTGTCAATTGATGTCTCTGGTTCCCTGATTACAATCTTGTAAGGTCATTTTACTCTGGATATGTCCATAGCTGTAGTTTCTGGCTTATGTCATTTTGTGTATTAATGGTCAGTTGTTATTTGCTATTTTTGGTTCTCTGTTCAAAGGACTCCCTTTAGTATCTCTTATAAGATTGGTCTAGTTTTAACAAATTCCCTTAGTTTCTCCTTATCTGGAAATTTCTTAATTTCACCATCATATCTGAGGGACAATTTTGCTGGGTGTATAATTCTTGGTTGAAAATTTTTCTCTTTCAGGGTTTTATATATACCATCCCATTGTCTTCTCACTTGCACGGTCTCTGCTGAGAAATCAGAATTTATTCTTACTGGCTGTCCTTTGTAGGTAACTTTTAGTTTTTCCTGTGCTTCTTTCAGGATTCTGTCTTTGTCTTTGGTTTTGGTGAGTTTAATGATGATATGTCTTGGTGATTTTCTTTTAGGGTCTATACAGTTTGGGGTTCGTTGGACTTCCTGAATGGATGTATTCTCATCTTTCATCATATCAGGGAAGTTCTCCTCCAGCAAATCTTGGACAATTTTCTCAACGGTTTTGCTTTTCTATTCCTGTTCTGGAATTCCAATGACATGTA
>NW_006922017.1:94528-97525 GCF_000298275.1 Orycteropus afer afer | reverse complement strand
GGACAGGCAAAAGTCCACAGCTCAGCCTGTCTTCCTCTTCACCACTGCTTCCCCATTTATTCCACAGCCACCAGAGCAGTCCTCTGTGCAGTCCCTGTCTAGAAGGGCTGATTTTTAGGTTAATTCTTAGGTCCTACCACCACTCATGAATCTCCAAGCTGTCTGTGCCATCAGGATCACTCAGGATCACTGCCAGAGCAGCTCCATGTGTCTCCTTTTCTAGTATTTTCATGCAAATTTTTCTGCAAGTTGGGGTTTAGTCCACTTCTATATCCTTTCCTTCATGACTCAGGGGTGCAGGATTATCTTTTGTGTCAGTGTTCATTGGTTCCCCTTTTCTTTGTTGAAGAGGGTCTGTGCAGGCTTTCTGCCTATTCTGCCATTTGGAATCATCCTCCCACACTCAGTATTTCTTAAGCTGAAAGAACTGTCAAAGAAATTCAAGCCTTGAATTGCAATATTGAAAGAGCTTATGAGGAAAATGTTGAATATTGCAGGAAGCATCCAAAGAAGATGGGAAGAATATAGACAGTCATTGAACCAAAAAGAGTTGGTTGATGTTCAACCATTTCAGGAAGTCCATATGGTCAAGAAGGAAGAAGTCCAAGCTGCAGTGAAAGCATTGGAAAAACACAATTATCCAGGAATTGATGGAATACCCACTGAGATGTTTCAACAAACTGGTGAAGCAGTGGAGGTACTCTCTCATTTATGATAAGAAATTTGGAAGACAACTACCTGGTCAGCAGACTAGAAGAGATCCATATTTGTGCCCATTCCAAAGAAAGGTGATGCAACAGAATGTGGAAATTATGGAGCAATAACATTAATATTGCATGTAAGTAATATTTTGCTGAAGATAATTTAAAAATAGTTAAAGCAGTATATTGACAGGAACCATCAGAAATTCAAGGTAGATTCAGAAGAGGAATTGAAATGAGGGATATCAATGCCAATATCAGACAGATCTACCCTGAAAACAAAAAATACCAGAGAGATGTTTACTTGTGTTTTATTGACTATGAAAATCCATTTGATATGTGGATCATAAACAAATTATGAATAACATTGTGAAGAATGAAAATTCCAGAACATTTAATTGTGCTCACTCAGAATCTCAATCAGAATAGACCCAGAGGCAGTGGTTTGAACAGAACAAGGAAACACTGTGTGGTTTGGCATTGGAAAATTTTCATCAGGTTTATATCCATTTACCATACTTATTTAGTATTTATACTGAGCAAAGAATCTGAGAAACTAGAATATATGAAGAGGACTGCAGCATCAAAATTGGAAGAAGACTCATTAACATCCTGTGACATGCAGATGACACAACCTTGCTTGTGAAAAGTGAAGAGGACTTGAAGTATTTACTGGTGAAGATCAAGGACTACAGCCTTCGATATAGATTACACCTCGCTATAAAGAAAAAAAAAATCTTCACATATGGATCAATAAATGACATCATTATAAGAGGAGAAAAATATTGAAGTTGTCAACAAATGTTTTATTTGGGTCAGAATCATCTACCATGGAAACAGCAATCAAGAAATCAAGCAATGTATTGCATTGGGCATTAGATGCAAAAGAACACTTTACAAGCTTAGAAAACAAAGATGTCCCCTTGAGGACTAGGTGCCCATGATCCAAGCCAAGGTATTTTCAATTGTTTCATATGCCTGTGAATGCTGAACAATGAATAAGGAAGACCAAGGAATAATTGATGCCTTCAAATTACTGTGTTAGGAAAGAATACTTAATATGCCATGGCCTGTCTGAAGAAAGAGACCTGTGGTCACCAAGGGGGTAAGGCAGTTGGCAGGTTACCAGAAGGTAAGTGGTTTAAACGCACCAGCTACTCTGAAGGAGGAAGGTGAGGCAATCTACTTCCATAAAGATTGATAGCCTTCAAAACTCAATGGGGGTCATTATGAGTCGGAAGCAACTCATTGGCAGTGGATTTGGTTTAGTTTTGTTTTGTCTGAAGAAGGAAAAAGTCTATCTTGATATATGTACAGTCAGAGTGCTTCTTATAAGCAAGGAAGGCAAGACTTTGTCTCACATGCTTGAGACATGGAATCAGGAGGAATCAGGCCCTGGAGAAGGACATCAGGCTTGGAAAAGAAGAGGGTCAGTGAAAAAAAGGAAGATACTCAATGCGATGGATTGACACAGTGACTGTAACAATGGGCTCAAGCATAGCAATGATTGTGATTTTGGCGCAGGATGATTCCTTCTGTTATACCTAGGGTCATTATTAGTCAGAACATACTCAATAGTACCTAACAAGAACAAAAACAGTCTTAAGCAATTTTATTTTCTCTGGGCACATTTCTTTAGCTACTTTAATCAAACATGTTTCATTAACTCACCATCAGTAAATGGCTTAACTTGCTTGCCTATCAAGTGTACCACTGAGAAACATATTATGGCTGCATATTCATTTTCAGTTTTTATTTGGTGAAGAAATTCTCTTTTGATGAGATATTTGTTTAAGCTTTTAATATTCCTGATCTTAGCCTTCCTGTCACTGCACGATAAACACAACATTTGGCCCACTTGCTCTGTAACAAAATAATATGCACTCCGCTCTGCCTTAAAAGCATGCTATTTGAAGTTTCTTATTCTCTTCTTTTCTTGATTTTACACAACAAGTACCCACTGGTAATAAAATAAATGAAAATGTCACAGTACTCCAATACATGTGGCGCAATAAACAGTTTGAGTTAAAACTACATCACTACGATTTGTAATGGGACATACAAGCAACACTGTGAAGTAATGAGAGAGTAAATCACCTGAAATAGTTTCCAGCACAATTAGTCAACTCTGTAATTGTAGCACAAAACAGCCATAGACAATACAAACACAAATGTGTGTGCTAGAGTTCTAATAAAACTTTATTTACACTGAAACTTGAGTTTCATATAATATCCGTGTGTCACAAAATATTATTCTTCTTTTTAGTTATTTTTTTTTCTTTTTCTTTTTTATTTT
>NW_006922017.1:88436-93116 GCF_000298275.1 Orycteropus afer afer | reverse complement strand
TGACACGGTGGCAGTGGTGATGAGCTCAAGTATAGCAAGGATCTTGCAGCTGGCGCAGGATCAGGTGGTGTTTCATTCTGCTGTGCATAGGGTTGCTATGAGTCAGAGATGACTCAACGGCACCTAACAACTACAACATGTGTACGTCCACCACTCATCTCTCAGTTTGTGGTATTGTGGTGTCTTGCATGTTGTTATGAAGCTAAAAGCTATTCCATAGGTATTTAAAATATCAGCAGAGCCACCCATGGTGGCCAGATCTCAGTGGAGCACCCAGACTAAGACAGACTGGGCAGAAGGATGGGACCATCTAGTTCTGAAACAACTGGGCACTAAAAGCATTGTGAACAGCAGTGAAACACCATCTGATATATTACTGGAAAATTTTAAGAATAGCAGTGAAACCATTGTCATGTAGTGCTGGAAGATGAGCCCCTTGGGCTGGAAGGCACTCAAAATATGACAGGAAGAGCTGCTGCCTCAAGGTAGAGCTGACCTAATGATGTGGATGGAGTAAAGCTTTCAAGACCTTTCTTTGCTGATTGGACATGACTCAAAATGGGGGGAAAAAAAACCCAGCTTAAAACAGTCATCAATAATTGGGACATGCAATGTATGAAGTATAAATCTAGGAAAATTAGAAGTTGTCAAAATTAAATGGAATGGATAAAGATTGATACTGTAGACATTAGTGAGTTGAAATAGACTGGTGTTGGCCATTTTGAATCAGACAATCTTATGGTCTACTATGCAAGGAATGACAAATTGAAGAAGAATGGCATTACATTCATCATCAAAAAGAACATTTCAAGATCTCCTGAAGTACAACATTGTCAGTGATAGAATAATATCCATATGCCTACAAGGAAGATAGGGAGCTCTGGTAGCATAATGCCTAAGGCACTTGACTACTAACCATAGGGCTGGCGGTTCATACCCATCAGCCACTCCTGAGAAGGAAGATGGGGCAATCTACTTCCATAGTGATACTGCCTTGGAAACTCAAGGAAGGGTCTCTATGAGTCAGGTCTGACTCGATGGTACATAACAACAACAACAACAACAACAACAACCACAAGGAAGATAAGGGGGGATGACAGAGCAGAGCAGCAGCCAGCGATCCAGGTAAGGGGAGGGCAGAGAGGTTTCAAACAGCTAACGGCGACAAACTTGTCTGTCAGTTTGTCCTACTACTGTGGCTTGCATGTTGCTGTGAGGCTTGAGGCTGTGCCACTGGTGTTTCAAGTGCCAGCAGGGTTGCACATGGTGCACAGGTTTCAACACAGCTTACAGACTGAAACAGACTAGGAAGAAGGAAGAGACCATCCACTTCTCAAAGAATCGGTGGTGGAAAACCTCATGAATAGCAGAGAAACACTGTCTGATACATTACTGCACAACTTTATGACTAGGCCTGAAACATTATTTGATACAGTACAGGCGAATGAGACCCTTAGGTCAGAAGGCTATCAAAGAATGACTAGGAAAGAGCTGCATCATCAAAGTAGGACCGACTTTACTGACATGGATGAAGTAAAGCTTTTGAGACCTCCATTTTCTGATGTGGCAAGACTCAAATTGAGGAGAAACAGCTGCAAATATCCATTAATAATAGCAACATGGAATGTACAAAGTATGAATCTAGGAAAACTGGAAATTGTCAAAAGTGAAATGGAATGCATAAAAATTGATGTCCTAGACATTAGTGAGCTGAAATGGCTGGTTTTGGCCATTTTGAATCAGATAACCACATACTCTACTATGCTAGGAGTGATGATTTGAAGAGGAATGGTGTGGCATTCATCACCACAAAGAATGTTTCAAGATCTGTCCTGGAATACAATGCTGTTAGTGATAGTATAATATCCATATACCTACAAGGAAGACCAGTCATTATAACTATTATTCAAATATATGGAGCAACCACCAAAGCCAAAGATGAGGAAATTGAAGATTTTTATCAACTTCTGCAGTCTGAAATTGACTGAACGTGCAATCAAGATGTGTTAATTATCACTGACAACTGGAATGCAAAAGTTGGAAACAAAGAAGAATCACCAGTAGTTGGAAAATTTGGCTTTGGTGACAGAAATAATGCTGGAGACTGCATGATAAAATTTTTCAAGACCAACAACTTATTCATTGTAAATACCTTTTTTCAACAACACAAACGGTGGCTATACAGTTGGACTTCACCAGATAGAGTACACAAGAATCAGACTGACTACATCTGTGGCAAGAGGTGATGGAAAAGCTCAATAGCTTCAGCCAAAACAAGGCCAGGAGCTGATTATGGAACAGACCATCAATTGCTCATATGCGAGCTCAACTTGAAGTTGAAGACAATTAATACAAGTCCACAAGAGTCAAAATATGACTTGGAATATTGTTGTTGTTATGTACCATCGAGCTGAAACCAACTCATTGTGACCCCTCCATTGGTTTCCAAGGCAGTATCACTATGAAAGTAGGTTGCCCAACCTTCCTTCTGAGGAGTGGCTGGTGGGTTTCAACTTGAATATACTATACAGAAGGTGTTCTACATTTATTTTTTAAAACACAAGAGTTCCTTCTTACTACCAACTAAAGCCCTTGATTAAAGAGACAGGACAAGAAAAGGAATGTTTGTCTTGAGACATATAAGCCAGAAAACCAAATTCACTGCCATCAAGTAGATTTTGACTCATAGTGACCCCTCTTTGGGTTTCTGAGGTGATATCACTATGAAAGTAGATTGCCCAACCTTCCTTCTGAGAAGTGGCTGGTGGGCTTGAACCACCAGTCTTCTGGTAAACAGTCAAATACCTTAGGCACTACACCACCAGATCTTCTATCCCCTCCTAAACGCAGGCTGGGAGAGCCCTGGTGACACAGTGGTTAAGCAGCTTGACTACTAACCAAAAGGTCAGTGGTTCACCTATCAGTGGCACCACAGGAAAAAGGTGTAACTGTCTGCTTTCATAAAGATTTATTGGAAATCCTATGGCCTCACTATGAGTTGAAATCAACTTGGTGGTTAAGTTTTTTTTTTTTTTTTGTGTGTGTGTGTGTTAAGCCCAGATGGGTGGAAGTTGTGTCATTGTAAAAAGGGAGTCCAGAAAGACAGGCAGTGGTGTGCAAGAAGGGGACACAGGGAACAAGAAATCCTCTCCCAGTGCAAGAATTTCATAGTTCTTTCTGTCTTTGTTTAAAGCAGTAGCTTATGAAAGAAATGATGTGTGTTTCTTAGGAAGGATGAGCAGAGGAATGAGGCAAGTTGAAATAAAAGCAAGTGAGCAGTTAGCAGCTCTAATCTGGGCAAGAATGAACAGAGGTGTCCCAGGGAGACCACCAAGTCAGATGGCTAGCAGTATCAGGACTTGCACCATTGCAGGCCTCAGCCTAATTCATTGTTTCCCACTCAGCTAGGCCTACCACCAGGTGACCAGATGACAGATAAACAGGCAAAAATATGTAAACAGAAATAAGCCATTGCAAAATGTAATTGAAAAAATGTCCTATTCAGAATAGCAACAAAGACTATCAGATATTTAGGAATAAACTTAAGAAATCAGCAATTAAAACATCTTAAAATGACACTATGTCTCACCAAATGACAAAGCACAAATAAATGGTGAGACAGACAATATTTGCAGACAGGATGACTCAATTTATAATTATGTCCATTGTGTTAAAACAATTTTTTAAAAGTAAAGGAATATCAATTACATTTTACAAATAAAAATACCATGACCTTGGCAAAAAAAAAAAAAAAAAACGTAATTAAATCAATAGAACAATATGTACATAGCCTACTTATGTACATAAAATAATTTTCAACATAGTGTCCATTTAAAACAGTAGGAAGGTAATGGAATATTCAGTAAATGATGTTGGGTCAATTTAATACCCATTTGAAAATAATGGATTGTTTTCTTAGAGTAAACATAATAGCACTCTTGAGATGAAATAAAGATATGATAATAATATGTAACTTTATTTATTTATTTTTGCACTATTCCCTGCTCTCCCCTCCCACCCCTAGTAACAAACAAAGAACGTTTCCTTACATATAAAAACCTTTTCTTGATATTTTACAATAATGGACTAATATAATATTTGTCCTTCTGTGATTGATTGACTTATTTCCCTCAGGATAATGTCCTTCAAGTTCATCCATGTTATGTGGTGTCTTGCAGATTCTACATTATTCTTGGTAAACCACAAAACCTAGAAGCCATAAAATGAAAGGATGACTCATTAGAGTAAATAAAAATTAAAATCCTACATAGGACAAAAAGACCACAAGCAAAGTTTTTAAAAATTGAGAAAACTTTCATTTCAAGATGGTGAACAGATCACACGCTATGCTCTGCCTTTCTGCCCAAGAACTTAGGGGTCACTGAAAACTAAAATGAAAAAATATTTAACAATTGCATGCCAAAACAATAAAGGGGAATCTTCCAACAGGACCAGAAACTGAGGAATCCCTGAACATGGAAAACTGGTTGAAGATAACAAATAATGCTAAGGCTACTTTATTTATATTTATTAATCTCTGAGGTTTTTTTTAATAATGATCCAATGATATTAAAAAAACTGGAGTGTACAATTAAATGTAATTTCTTCTGAAAAAGGGATGTTACATCAATGCTCATTACAACATTCTTCACAGTAGCTGCAAGATGGAAACAATCTAAA
>NW_006922017.1:81034-87699 GCF_000298275.1 Orycteropus afer afer | reverse complement strand
AAACCTTGAAAACATCATGCTTATTCTGGGAAAATGATGATGTAAACACATCATCATTCCAGGCCTCCCCCAAAAATGCAACAAGGAATACAAGGAAACAGTTCTTAGCTTTAAGGAACTCTGAATTGAGGAGCAGAGGAAAGCATCCGGGAACTACAGACAGGCAAAGATCATGAAATCAACAAGGAGTCACATATAGCAGGAAAATTGCTTCTCCCACCATCCTTGCCCCTCTCCCCAGTCACACAGGCCAACAGCTGTTGTGAACTGGAGAAGTGACCCCAGCAAAAAAGCCTGCATCCCTAACTACCACACTCCCTGCCTGTACAAATAGATCGGACTCCAAGTTTTAGTTGTAAAATTAACAAGGCAGAACTCTGTGGAGATCTGTGTAGAGTGTGCCAGCACCTCCCCTGCCTGGACATTGTTGGCTGAAAGTGTAATACTGTGAATTGGTACAAACGTCCCTGCAATGGAGTCTACACCATAGTCAGCACTACCTGCTTCCCCATGACCTTATAGCTCAAGCCTCTGAAATCAGCAAGACAGACCTCCAGGGAATCAGTGTGAGTCTGTGTGTTCCTCTCTTCTGGTCAGCACTGAGGACTGCTGACTGAGGTTGCTGTGTGCTAGGAAGCAGGAGGCTTTGAGTGAAGATTGCATTTACGGCCAACATACTATGCGAGAGGCGGGGGCTCTGATAGCAAAAAAAACATGCCTCCCTGGGGGTCTGACTGGAACGTGATCTTTTGCCCCATCAGGTAACTGTTGGTTGCCAGTTTGCTGCAAACTGCTACAGAAAGCTCCTGTAATGCAGTCTGCTCCCATAATCAGCACTGCATCTGCCTCCCTGTGCACCCCATAACTCAAGCATCTGAAACCAACAGGATAGACCTCCCTAGGGACCCATTTGGATCTGTCTGTTCTGCTTTCTAATCATCATTGAGGACTACTGACTAAAAGTGCTGCATGTTAGGAAGTTAGCATCTTGAAGGCAGGCTATGTTGTTGCTATGTGCTGTCGAGTCGGACCCAACTCATAGCGACCCCTCCTTGGGTTTCTGAGACAGTATCACCACAGAAGTAGATTGCACAACCTTCCTTCCAAGGAGTGGCTGGTGGGTTTGAATGGCCAGTCTTCTGGTTAGCAATCAAGTGCCTTATGCACTACGCTACTAGAGCTCCTGAAGGCAGGCTATAGCCATAGCTAATATACTATAAGGTAGGCTCTGATGACTTAGTGCCTAAATCATTTAACTGTTGAGCAGAAGGTTGGCAGTTCAGCGAGTGACTCTGTGGAAGGACACCTGGGCAATCTGCTTCTGTAAAGATTACTGCCTTGGAAACCTAGTGGGGGTCTCTGTGAGTCAGAATCAACTCGATGGCAGTGAGTTTGTTTTAGGGTCTGATAGCAATAAGGCAGACCTCCATGGGGGTCTGTTCAGAGCATGACAATCCCTCACCCACCTGATTGTTAGCTGCTGGGCTGAGAGGAACTCCTACAGAAGATTCTCTACAGTGAAGTCAGGAGAAGAATCAGCTAAGTGGAGACTGCTCCCAAAATGACCCCAGGGACAACGGGTCTCTAAAACCTACAAGACAGATGCTGGAAGTCCTTCTGGGGAATGCCAGTGCCTCCTCCTCCAGAAATGGAGGAAAGTCTGCCTGTGCTTTCTATAAATGCCAGCTCAGATATAAGCACCCCACACACAGCAGGGAAGGAAGTCTTGGGCAAAATGGGAGAGCAACACCCAGCCCCAAAGGGGGTTTGCTGGATGTGGGTTTTCCAGCTGAAACAGAAACAAAGGAAGGAAGGAATAACCAGAGGGAGAGTGCATGATGTGCCTGAGTGGTGGTGCCTGCTGGTAGATATGGTGACCACAGCGTGTTTTTGGTGTATTTGGGAAATATTAAAAAAAAAAAAAGAAAACCAAGATTTGGAACTCTCAAATCCTATTTAGATCAGAAAAGGTGAAGGAGCTGTCACAAAGGAGGAGAGGAAACAGGAACAAAAACTGAAGGCTCTGCCTACCTAAGAGTTTTTTGCAGAAAGTACTACAGACAAAAACACCTAATACTGTGGTGAACTGAGAAAGTTAACATCCTTGAAAGATCCAATGCCCCAACAACAACAAAATCACAAAACATACAAAGAACAAAGAAATGTTGACTCATCCAAATGAGTATGAGGCAAAGATAGAAATGGAAGAGTGAAATAAGTCAATCACAAAAGGACAAAGATTTTGTGACCTCACATATAAAAAGACAAGAAAAGGCAAACTTATAGAGACTGAAGTTTTAGTGGTTACCAGGGCCAAGAGGGAAGGGGAACAGGGTAGTTCATAGTGATGGAAAAAGATCACATTGCTTAAAGGTAGAGTTGCACTGTTGATTACTGTAGATGCAATAAATAAGTTGTATACCTATAAAAAATTGAATTAGCAAAAGTTGTGTGACAGATATAATGACCAAAAAGCAGAACAAACAAAAAAACCAAAGAATAGCTACTGAGGCTGCTATGTGCAAGCAAACACCTCATGGGATTTAGTTCCTTGGTTTGGAGGTTTAGGGTCATCGTTTCATGGGGTATCCCAGTTATTTGGCCTAATAATGTATTTCATCCCTTTGTTCTATTTCCTAGTTCATTGTGCAGTGTCTGGGGTCTTATAAGGTTGCAAGTCCCCATCCAATGCATGACAAATGTTCTCAATTCTCCTGGAGCAATACAGAAAGAAGAATCAGGAATAGAAGGAAGATATGGAACGTGTGGTTAATTGCTTCCATGAACACTGTCACTTTTGCCATGAGACCCAAAAAACTAGATGGTACCTAGCTACCATTACTGAATCTATTGATCAACGATTCTATAAAGAAATCCTGATCAAAAGGGGGCAAATGCAGAACAACAATTCAAATTTTCAAGGACTACCGTATTTCTGGAGATTGAAAGCTGAATGAACTCCTGAAACTATTGGCCTGAGATAATCTTTAAACTTCAATCAAAAATTTCTCCTGAAGTCTTCTTAAAATCATAGAATACTTTAGCTTAGCTAGAAAAAAAATATCTGCTTTGACCATTATGCTTTTTTAAAACTACTTATATGGGATCAAGTTAACAATAAGAACTAAAAAACTAAATTGGAAACTTAGGGGGCAATGAGTTTATGTTAATGTGGCAGGGAGAAAATGGTTGCATAACTTGAAGAATGTAATAAATGTTACTGAATTATACATGTGGAAAATGCTGACTTAGAGCATGTTTTACTCAAAAACAACAAAACAATGTTTTAAAGAAGATATTATGGTGAGTGAAAAGAAGCCATTCACAAAATATTGTATGATTTCAATTATATGAAATTTCTGGTACAGGCAAATCAACGAAGACAGAAAATAGTTTAGTGGTTGCTTAGGGCTCAGGGTTAGAGAGGTAACTATGGAGTGACAGCTAAAGGATTTACCTTTACAGTCATGAAAGTGTTCTAAAATTGATTGTGGTGATTGTTGCACAACTCTGAATATACCAAAAAATCTTTTGAGTTGTACAGTTTAAATGGATGGTCAGTATGAATTACACTGGATGTGAATTATATCTCAATAAGCCCACTAAAGTGGCTAAGGCACTTGACTGCTAACCAGAAGGCTGGCGGTTCAAATCCACCAGCCACTCCTCGGAAGGAAGGTTGGGCAATCCTACTTCCGTAGTGATACTGCCTAGGAAACCCAAGGAGGGGTCGCTATGAGTCGGGGCCGACTCGACGGCAAATAACAACAACAACAACAACAAGCCCACTAAAAAAAAAAAAAGAGAGAGAGAGACAGCAAGTGTTTTGCTTACCTAATGCTGCTCCTACAGAAAAATACCACAAATGGGTGGCTTGAACAAACAGGAGTTTACTGTCTTGCAGTTTTGGAGGCTAGAAGTCTGAGTTCAAAGTGCCAACTTCTAAGGGCTGTGTGAAAGCCCCTCGACTTTGGGCTTCAACTCTGCCTCCTGCTCCTGGTGCACTGAAGCTATAGGTGTCTTCACTCAGGCAGCTGCTGGCTACTGAGACTAACAAGTCCAAGGTTAACAAATAAAATGGCACAGTCCTAATATTATGAAACAACATGCCACACTAGTAGTTCAAGTCCAGAGAAAGTCCCAAGATCAGCAGGAAATACAGCACAGGCTACATGCAGATGGCCAGAACATGTAAGTGGGAGAGAGACCCCAGGCAGGAAGTGGCAACTGGCTGATGGCCTGAACGGGTAAGAGGGAGAGCCCTCAGCCAGGAAGCTAAGAGAGACAAACTTGTCTGTCAGTTTGTCTTACTGTGGTGGCTTGTTTGTTGCTGTGAGGCTGGAGGCTGTGCCATTGGTGTTTCAAACACCATCAGGGTTGCACATGGTTGGATGGGTTTCAGAGGAGTTTCCAGACTGAGAGAGACTTGGAAGAAGGAAGAGGCCATCCACTTCTCAAAGAATGGGCCAGTCAAAACCTTATGAATAGCAGTGAAACACTGTCTGATATATTACTGGACAACTTTATGAATAGCCCTGAAACAGTGTCCAATACAGCCGGAAGATGAATCCCTCAGAACAGAAGGCACTCAAGATATGATTGGAAAAGGCTGCCTCATTAGAATAGAGCTGACCTTAATGAAATGGATAAAGTAGAGCTTTCAGGACCTCCATTTGCTGATATGGCACAACTCAAAATGGGAAGAAACAGGTGCAAACATTCATTAATAATCGGAACATGGAATGAACAAAGTACAAATCTAGGAAAATTGGAAGTTGTCAAAAACGATATGGAACACATTAAGATTGCTATCCTAAGCATTAGTGAACTGGAATGGACCAGTTTTGGCCATTTTGAATCAGATAACCATATGATCTACTATGCCAAGTATGGCAAATTGAAGAGGAATGACATGGCAGTCATCATCAAAAAGAATGCTTCAAAATCTATCTTGAAGTACAATGTTGTCAGTGATGGGATAATATCCATATGCCTACAAGGAAGATCAGTTAATACTACCATTATTTAAATTTTGTTGTTGTTGTTATGTGTCCTTGAGTCAGACCTGACTCAAAGCAACCCCTTCTTGGGTTTCCGAGGCATATCACCACGGAAGTAGATTGCCCCATCTTCCTCCTGAGGAGTGGCTGGTGGGTTTGCTTATGAGCAGTTGATGGTCTGTCCCACAATCAGTTCAGTTTGAACCACCAGAGTTCTGGTTAGCAGTCAAGGGCCTTAGGCACAAAGCCAAAGCCAAAGATGAGGAAATTGAAGACTTTTACCAACTTCTGCAGTCTGAAATTAACCGGACATGCAGTCAAGATGTGCTGATTATCACCGGTGATTGGAATGAAAAAGTTGGAAAGAAGGAAGAATAAAGGGTAGTTGGAAAATTTGACCTTGGTGATAAAAATGACTCTGGAGATCCCATGATAGTGTTTTGCAAGACCAATGACTTGTTCATTGCGAATACCTTTTTTCAACAGCACAAGTGGCAGCTATACACGTGGACTTCACCAGTTACAGTACACAGGAAGAGCAACTATATCTGTGGAATGAGCTCTGGTAGTGTAATGCCTAAAGCACTTGACTGCTAACCAAAGCTGGCAGCTCAAACCCACCAGCCACTCCTTGGAAGGAAGATTGGGAGATCTACTCCCATAGTGATACTGCCTCAGAAACCAAAGAAGGAGTTGCTATGTGTTGGGTCCATCTTGATGGCACTAACAACAATGACAACATATCTGTGGAAAGAGGTGATGGAAAAGGTCAATATCTTCAGCAAAAACGAGACCAGGAGCTGATTGTGCAAGAGACCATCAACTGCTCATAAGCAAGTTCAAGTTGAAGTTGAAGACAATTAAAACAAGTCCATGAGAGCCAAAATATGACCTTGAACATATTCCTCCTGAATTTAGAGATCATCTAAAGAATAGAATTGATGCATTGAACACCAATGACCAAAAACCAGAAGAACTGTGAGATGACATTAAGAACATCATCCATGAGGAAAGCAAAAGGCCGTTAAAAAGATAGGAAAGGAAGAAAAGACCAAAATGGATGTCAGAAGAGATATGAAACTTGCCCTTGAATGGAGAGTAGCTAAAGCAAATGGAAGAAATAACAAGATAAAAAAGCTGAATGGAAGATTTCGAAGGGCAGCTTGGGAAGAAAAAGTCAATTATTATAATGAAGTGTGCAAAGACATAGAATTAGAAAACCAAAAGGGAAGAACATGCTCAGCTTTTCTCAAGCTGAAAGAACTAAAGAAAAAATTTAAGCCTCGAATTGCAATCTTGAAAGATTTTATGAGCAACATATTGAATGATGCAGGAAACATCAAAAGAAGATGGAAGGAATACACAGTCATTATAGCAAATAGAATTGGTCGATGTTCCTCCATTTCAGGAGGTGACATATGATCAAGAACCAATGATACTGAAGGAAGAAGTTGAAGCTGCACTGAAGGAAGTGGCGACAAACAAGGCTCCAGGAATTGATGGAATACCCATTAAGATGTTTCAATAAACAGATGCTGCCCTAGAGGCACTCACTTGGCTATGCCAGGAGATTTGGAAGACAGCTACCTGGCCAACTGACTGGAAGAGATCCATATTTGTACCCATTCCAAAGAAAGGTGATTCCACAGAATGTGGAAATTATCA
>NW_006922017.1:68280-79369 GCF_000298275.1 Orycteropus afer afer | reverse complement strand
ACATCCAGCTGCCCAGCCACTCAACCTGGCCCAGCCAAGTTGACACAACCATAACAATCACAGCAAGCAAATAATGCATGTAGGTTCTTACTGAACTCCCTGGCACAGAATAAGCACAAACCTACACACAGGCAATCCCCAGGTTACAAATGAAACCTGTTCCTAATTGTGTCCTTAAGAATTTGTAGGTCAGTCACAACAGGTGTATATGGTTATTATCTAGGCTTATTTCAGTGCCAAAGAAAGCTCAAAGACTTTAAAGTGTTAAAAAGTAAAGATGTCACTTTGAGAAATGAGGTGTACATGATCCAAGCCATGGTATTTTCATTTGCTTCCTATGCATACAAAAGTTGAACAATGGATAAGGAAAATCAAAGAAGAATTGATGCCTTTGAATTATGATGTTGGTCACGAATATTGAATATACCATGGACTTACAGAAGAATACACAAATATGTCTTGGAAGAAGTACAACCAGAAGGCTCCTTAGAAGGTATGACAGTGAGATTTCACCCCACATACTTTGGCCATGTTATTGGGAGGGACCAGTCCCTGGAGAAGAACATCACATTTGACATCTTAGGCTGGGTTCTGTAGATAAGCAAAAACAGTGAAGCTTAGAGAGAGAGAGAAAGAGAGAGAGAGAGAGAGAGAGAGAGAGAGAGAGAGATATTGAAATTTCTCTCAAGGAAATGGCTCATGCAGTTGTGCAGGCCGGCAATTCCTAAGTTTGTGTGTCAGACATCAAGCTGGAAGTTTCTCCTGACACCTGTAGCTGCAGGGACTGACAAACCCAAGACAGGCAGGTAATATAGCAGGCTGCTGGCTTTGGGGTGATGAGTCCAAGATCAGAAAATTAGACTGTTAGCTCACAGGATGCAAAGGCAGAAATCCCAAAATTGGTAGTCAACATGGCAGGCCAAAGATTCATGTTAGGAACCTCAGGTAAGATGATGAACCAAATGCAGGATCCAAATCGAGCAAAAACCCAGAGATCTTTGCCAGGATGTCCATATATATTGCAAGCAGGCCATAACCCTGAGGAAACTCCCTTCCAGCTGATTGGCTGCTCATAGCAAGTCTCATCATGGAGATGATTACATTATATCAGATGTCATCATGAGGAATGACTACATCATAACTGCTAAACCACTGAGAATCATGGCCCAGCCAAGTTGACACTAGTCAACTTGAACTAAACTATCACAGTAAAGCAGAGGGTCAGCAAAAAAGAGAAAGACCCTGGACAAGGTGAATTGATACAGTGGCTGCAACAACAAGCTCAAACATAGCAACAATTGTCAGGATGGTGCATGACCAGGCAGTGTTTCATTCTGTTGTATATAAGGTCCCTATAAGCTGGAAGCATCTCAATGGCACTTAACAAAATAACAAACACACACACACACATATATATGCATATGCATATATAATAAAAAGATAATGTAAATAAAAACCACATATATATAGTTAGCAGCCAAATGCTTTAACCACTGCACCACCAGAGCTCCTTGAAATTACACAGTATCCCATTATTTGGTTCAAACAACTGTCTCTTGGTCAATGTACAGGTTGTGCCTGAGCACAATTAAGTGTTCTGGAATTCCCATTCTTCACAATGTTATCATAATTTGTTATAACCCCCACAATCAAATGGCTTTGCATAGTCACTAAAACACAAGTAAACATCTTTCTGGCATTCTCTGATTTCAGTCACTATCCATCTGACATCATAATGATATCCCTCATTCTATATCCTTTATTGAATTTGGCTTGAATTTCTGGAAGTTCCCTGTCGATGAAGTACTGCAATGGTTTTTTAATTATCTTCAGCAAAATTTTACTTGCAAGCGACATTGATGATATTGTAAAAATTTCCTCATTCTGTTTTATAACTTTTCTTTAGAATGGGCACAAATATGAATCCCCTCTAGTTGCTTTGCCAAGGGATTGGTGCCTCCTGATAACATGTCCAAAGTATGTGAGACCAAGTCTGGCCATCCTCACCTCTAAGGAGCATTCTGGCTGTTCTTCCAAGACAGATTTCTTCATTCTTCTGTAAGTCTTCCAAATCTCTGGACATAGACAATTGGTGCTTCCAGCATGGCGTCCATTTGTGAAACATCTCCACTGTATTGCACTGGTAGGTGGTATTGCCTCTTGGCTTGTGCTAAGTCTTCAAAAGTTTATTCCATTGTTCTGTCAAGGCAGCTACTTCAGGATGATGGGGAACATGGCAATACCAATGAATTCCATGAGCATGCACCCACTGCCACACTACATGTTCTGTGAACTGTGTTCCTTGATCACAGGCAATGCTGTATGGGATATTATGATAGTACAGAAAGCATTCTGTAAGCCCATAGATGGTAGTTTTGGCAGAAGCCTTGCATACAGGGAAGGCGAATTCATATACAGAGTGTCTATTTCAGACACTGCTGTTTGATCAGGCTCTTTCTAAGACGGAATGTCCAGTGATTATGATGTAACTACCCAGGGGCTCCTTGTCTGGTCACACACCCTTAAAATTACCACACTGTAACCAGTGTAAGAAAAAACACACATGTACTTTAAATAAATTGCCTAATGAGTTCCTATTACAGGAAGACCCACTTTACAATTTCCCTTACAGGAAGTCCTGCCTTATGAACTCCTGCCATAAGCAGTCCTGTTATGTAATGATATATGTCTGTAACTACCAATCAAGTAGGCGCTCTGGTGTACTTCACCTTGCTATGACCTAAGTTTGTATACAAATCAAGTAGTATACACTATCCTTACAGCTTCACCATTTTGAAGCGCTGGCTTTCACTCTCTGGAATTCAGCTTTTCCCAACTGGAGCTCTCTCTTTACCTTCACTAAATCTCTTTGCTTTTACTTTAACAAAGAGTTCATTACTCCAGGACAATGGTATCCACACCCCTTTGTCTTTGGTGATAAAGTGCCACCACCTGGCACCCACCTCAGGATCCAATTATCCCCATTTGATTTAGATTTCTCAATTCAGTAGCAACAATTCCTACTGCAATATCTGGCTTACAAAGAGTGGCCACAAAGCTCATCCAGGAAGCTGGGACTCTATAAATTTATTACTCGTAGTTGTGGGGAAAGGTGTGTCTTCTGGACATCCCTTGGGTGGGTGAGCTCGCATTATATGATAAATCCACTCCAACACTCCAATCTTTATAAGTCTTCAGATACCTTCTTCTACAGTTTAGTTTCTGCAGCTTCACCCCACACCCCCCTTGTTAACTAGACCTGGGAGGGGACTCTGTGTCCAAAAGGACACATTTCCCTTCCAGGTCCTGCCAACTAGGATGCTTCTCAAAACCTCTACATTTCAGTTGCTTATATATCCCAGTCCACAACAATTATAAGGCAGGGCCTCTCTCACCAGACCAGAGTTCAACCAATCCTCAGTTACCCATAAGATGTCCATCAACTTTGGTCTTATACAAAAGTAACATTTTCTGCCAGCACAGACCAGCTTCTCCCCAGGGTGAGAGTGACAAACCCTATGGTGAGGAAAATACCCTGGGAGGTCCCTCAAGTTGCTTCTCAATAGGACTTCAAAACCAAACTCACTGCCATCAAGTCAGATCCAACTCATAGCAACCCCTCCTTGGATTTCCAAGGAGGTGTCACTATGAAAGTAGATTGCCCAGCCCTCTTTCTGAGGAGTGGCTGGCGGGTTTGAACCACCAGCCTTCTGGTTAGCAGTCAAATGCCTTAGGCACTATGCCACCGGAGGACTAGGACAAGTGGAACAACTCCTTAGAGCTTAGCAGAAAAATCTCCCAAGTTGTTTTTCCAAACAACCAAGGTAAAGACCACATAAAGGAGTTTATTGCACCAAACGGGGAGAGAAGGATGTAGCTTCATATGGAGAACACAGAGATGAGAGACCGTGAAATCCCAGGACAAGTGAGAAAGAAATAAAAGTTGAGAAGATACACGAATGTCTGACTATTTTGTAGTTCTTGGTTCCAGTTCTTCATGAAGCTCAGAACAATTCATTTTCTGTGTTTCATGCATCATTTTAATGAACTACAATTTTGTGCATAAGCTGCTTAGAATCAGTTTTTTTTTTTTTTTTTGGGTTTGTTATTTTAGTTTATAACAAAGTGTTTGATGAAGATGCTGAGAGATTTTTTTTAATGAGAAAAAACCTCAGATATTTGTTCTTCGCAATGATTAAGTGTCTATGCAATAAAAATAAACCAGTTGTGAGTTCACCAAGGAAAATGTGCAGTGAAGGCTGAGGGCACCGAGCAGAGGTGTGGTGTGACTGTGGCACCAGTGCTCCAAGGGATGTGCCTTCTGAAAGCCTCTTGTCTTCTGGCCTGACATAGTCCCACCGAGCAGGACCTGGAGTGGCCAGCCCCATTTTTCTGGCAAGCCAGCTAGGAGCCACCACTTGGTATTGGAGGTATACCGGACGGAGGATCAAGCTGAAAGTCCAGCATGCACCAGATTTCTCCAGAGGACAACCGGGACATCTTTGAGGCTGGGCTGCCTTGGATCTAATGGTGACTCCTCTTGAGGGAGCAAAACACACCTGTATTTTCTTGGAAAAGAGGACATTCACTCCTCAGCACACTCACCTATGAGACTGCACTCCATCCGAAGTACCACTCCATTCTATCCAGCCCAGAAACCCTGTCCTCATCAAATCAAAACTGTTACATGGACAGGATTGTTTGAAGTACTTCTTACAACTCCAACTGTGGTCAAGGTCAATGGTCCTGGCTCCTGGATTTATCACAGTAGGATCCTCATCGCACCCGGATCAAGGAAAGCCTCCTACCAGATCTAGAAGTGCAAATTCAACAAAACCGTAAAAATGGGATTTGCACACCACGGAAGATCTTAAATATCTCTTTTCTTCCTACCAACCTCATGAACACTGATGAAATTTTACGTGTACTTTTTATTTTTCTTACAGTAATTTTTGTATTAGCCTTCAACTGTGCTACTCCTATAACAGGCTATACGTGTGTTTATTGGTGTTATTAAGTAAGGTATCTTTTATTACTGTGAGTTGTATTATGTTTTTTGTTTGGCTGGTCAGCTGCTGTATTAGTGGAACATTTAGAGAAGACAAAGAAAATGCCCTCATTCATTTCAGCCGTTCAGTAGCCACCAGAAGAGTCCTTTCCACCTGTTGGATATGTCATCCGATGCCTTGGAAGGCTACATCTACTTCTAAATCCCCCCTTGTTGTTTCCCCAGTTATAAACTACATTCATGTCCTAATGCTATTGTCCAGAAAGGTAGTATTGGACTCCCTTGGCCCCTAACAGCTACTTTGCATGCTTTAAACTCTTTTCCCTGCTTTAAAAACCACTCAAACTGCCATCGACTCAACTCCTACTCATAGCGACCCCCGAAAAAACCTGGGTTTCTGAGGTGGTAAATCTTTACGAAAGAATATTGCCCAGGCTTCCTTCCATTTTCCACTTTTTGCCTGCTTTATTACTTCTTTCAAATCATCTGCTAATTTGACTCTTTATCAAAATTATTCAGTAGTTTTACTTATGGAAAAAATCTGGGATGTACAATCCTGAACATGCCCTCTAAAGAACCTTGCAGGCTGCAATACATCCCGTAAAATCTTGGCTACCTCAAGCCAACTCTAGTATTCCATCACCCAATGATACAAACCAAACAATTTTATGTGCACCCTAAGGATATATATGTATTTGTGAAATAGATGAATACTCCAAGGCATGGGCATTCATATGCTTGGATGAATGGCAAGCTGCTACTGGTCAATGTACCTCAGGTTTCTCAGGAGTCCCAATTGTTCTAGCTTCTTATGGTAGTTTATCTATATGACACTTATAACAGCTAATCCCCCAGTGAAACATGATACCACCCACTTAAACCTAGATAACTTTACAATAACTGGAACGAGTTTTAATACAGTAATAGAAAAGTTTGGATTTGGATGGGATTTCCTTAGATCTTTAGTACCTGCCCTTGGAGTTAGGCACATGGAGCTACCAATACAAGACCTTTCAGATACCATCCACATTCTGGCCCAACGAACCAAAGGCACTTTACAAGTCATCCAAGAGTTCCTCAGTTGCTTGGCAGGAGTAATCTTTGATCATTGCATTGCTTTAGACTTTATCCTACACAGACAAAGAAGATTCTATGTGGTTGTAAACACATTGTGTTGTGTCTGGATAAACACCACTGGACAAGTAGAGCAAACCTTCAGCTTAACCAATAGGTTGCAAACTGGACTACACCAAAGGAGCAGTAAGGAGACACTAACTTTTTTCTCATTTTGGGTGGCTGAGGTCCACTAGTTACTCCACTAATTATACTGTTTCTTGTACTTATGTTTCTGTTGTGTATTTTAAACTGCTTCACTGAGTTTATTACCAACTTATTCCAAACTGCCAACCTGATGGTTCTACAATCAGCTAGTTGTAACTTGTCTCATACTGAATCCCATGGAATGTTGGTCATCCCAGAAACCCTTAACTCTAATACCCAGCTGAGATTACTGCAGCACAATGGTTTAGAAAGAACAATAACCATCAACATTAGTATTAAAAAAAAAAAAGAGTGTGGAGTTATAACCACAGTTTTTGAACTTGTGATGTATGACAGCCCATGTTTGTCTAACTGTGCCTGCATAATATATATACCTGTGATTGCTGACGTAATCATATATATTTCGTTGCTGTTAACTGTATAAAGGAACACTGCTCTTTGAGCGGTCTTGGAGCACACTGTACCGGTTGTTCCTTTCCTTTACCAACGAAATAAATCTGTTTTTCAACTCCACCCCCATTTCCCCCCCAAAAATCCAATTACATGGCCGTGGAGAAGTATGCTATTTGAAATGAGAATGCAGTTGTCCCAGAAAATTTTATCTTAGCAATAAATATAACTTTGATCAGACTTGTCATGCATAAACTTGTTTCGTTCATTGCAAGGTACTCATGGCAAGATACACAAGTAAGACTTTAAGACATTCATTTAGCGTTGCAGAATCAGAATTAACAATGAAAATGTTAGTTTACATGTTAGAGTTCAAATCTTTATACTTCAGGCTTTTGCCTTTAACAAATGGTCTCAGGGAGGAGCCTTGACTACTCTTAAACTCAGAGGAGGTCCTCTGTAGCTAGGACACAAGGTTGGTTGTGGCAAATAACGTCTCAGCAGGTTTCTCAGTCTTCAGACAAGAATCAAAGAGCCATTTTGCTTCTGTCTTCTCCAAAAATGAGCAGAAACCCATGGGTGTATATACCCTATGTGCTGTCATAACTGGTATGTTTCATTGCCAGTTTAGAGCATTGTTGTATGACATATTTTTGTTATTGTTTACTGTATGTTTCAGGATCAAGTTAATTGATTAGAAATTGGGGAATTGTTCAGTAAAATATTTATGTTTTGTTAATTTATGGAGATATGATAAATGTTACATTCTGTTATCACAGAGTGACAGCTCAATTTTCAGAAAGTTATTTATGATCTACTTCATATACTCATTTTATCTATTTTCAAGGTTAGAACACCTTTCTAACACCGTTAAATGATTATAGCATATTACAGAAATATGTATTTCTAATTCCAATTTCAGAAGTTCTCTATTTAGAACTTCACATTATAAATGACTTATACATAGCTGTTTAAAACAATTATAAAAATAATATAACAGTACAAAAAGCATTATAGAAGTATGTATAAAATTGATTTACACGTATTTTTTCAAAAGATCTCTTTATTTTTTTCCACACTTAAAAGTATATTAGCACATATATTATGCATGTCACACATGCTGTTTTAAAATACATTTTATTGAAATATAATTTATGTACAAGAAATACACAAAACTAAAGTGACATGAGTCAATGCATTTTTTTTTTTTTTTTTTTTCTGCAGTGCTTCCTCCTCTCCCCTGGTAATCAACAAAGAAACTTTCCTTCCATATATAAACCTTTCCTTGACTTTTTACAATAATGAATTAATACTATATTTGTCCTTGTGCGACTGACTTATTTTACTCAGCACAAAGTCCTCCAAATTCATCCATGTTATGTGGTGTTTTTCAGATTCTGCGTTCTTTAGTGTTGCATAGTATTCCATTGTGTGTATGTACCTTAGTTTGGTTATCTATTCTTCCATTGATGGGCACCTAGATTGTTTCCATCTTTTTGCTATTGTAAATAGTGCTGCGACGAACATGGGCATGATTTTCAAAGAACCAACTTCTAGTTTTGTTGATTTTTTCTATTGTCTTTCTATTTTCTGTTTTATTTATTTCTGTTTGAATTTTTTATTATTTCCTTTCTTCTGGTGACTATAGGTTTTTTTTTTTTTTTGCTGTTCTTTTTCTAATTGTTGGAGATGTTGGTTTAAGGTGTTGATTTTGATTCTTTCTTCTTTTTTAATGTGTGCCCTTATTGCCATAAATTGGCCTCTGATCATTACTTTTGCTGTGTCCCAAAGACTTTGGTATGTCACATTTTCATTTGTGTTGGATGCAAGCAAGTTTTTATTTCATTTTTGTATCTTCTATTACCCAGTCATTTTCAAAGAGGGTGTTATTCAGTTTCCATGTGTTTGTTATTCTTCCATTCATCTTCCTATTGATGATTTCTAATTTCTAATTTGAAATCTTCACAGATTTGTGAGCTGCAAAGATGCTTGGCAGCATATCAATGTCTTTAAATTTATTGAACCTTGCTTTGTGGCCTAATGTGGTCTATCCTGGAGAATGTTTCATGTGCACTGGAAAAGAACGTAGACTGTGCTGTTGCTGGGTGAAGTGCTCTGTAGATATCTATAAGGTCAAGTTGATTGTATTGTTTAGCTCTTCTGCATCTTTGTTGAGGTTCTTTCCAGTACTATTTGTGAGTGAAAATGGTGTATTAAAGTCTCCTGCTATGACTGTAGAATCATCTATTTGTCTTTTCAGTTCTTTTACAGTCTGGTTTATGTATTTTGGGGTTCTTTCATTGGGTGCATAGATACACATATGTGTTTTAAGAACATTGCAGGATCAGATGTGAATTGAGATCATACCGAAAGCAAACATAACAGCAGTGAAGGTGAAGCAAATGTTGCAGAAAATTGAGTCAATTAAATAGTAGTTTAATAGTATCCTAGAAGTAAAATGGGAGCTCTGGTAGCATAGTGGCTAAGACACTTGCCTGCTAACCAGAAGGCTGGCGGTTCAAACCCACCAGCTACTCCTCGGAAGGAAGGTTGGGCAATCCTACTTCCGTAGTGATACTTCCTCAGAAACCCAAGGAGGGGTCGCTATGAGTCGGGGCCGACTCGATGGCACATAACAACAACAGCAACAACAGAAGTAAAATTACAAAATCAAAAGGGTGAATATTTTTAAGGTTTTTGCTTTGTTCCAAAATTGCTATAAAGAAGGTTGGACCTGTTTATATTTCCAGTAGAAAAGAATTTTTATTTCACCCTACTCTCTCTAACATTAGGCAATCCCCTGTTTCTCAACTTTGGCTCATATGAGTTATTCTTTTGTCTTTCTGACAATCTGCAGGTTTCTGTTTTTCTGTTCTTACAGAAAGTTTTTATGTTTATGTTTTTTCTGGGTAAATTTTGTTGGATTCTGAAATAATACAAAAAAAGAAACAAATTTATGTGCACAGCTCAGTGACTATTTGCAAAGTGACCACACCTGCACAGCCAACACTGAGACCAAGAAACAAAAAAATTGCTAACACCCCAGGAGCTCTCTCACTTACATGTCCAGTTGCTACCACATCCCTCAAAGGAAACCACTCTTTTCACTTCTAAAACTGTAGATTAGTTTTGCCTACTCTTGAACCTTGTACAGTAAATCACACAGTAAGTGCCCATGTAAGTCTGGATTTTTATACTTAATGTCTCTGAGATTCACATATATTTTCATGTAGTTGTAGTTCTCTCATCTTAGGGATGTATCGTGTTTCCTTATAAGAAATGTCCCAAGTTTACTTATTTATTTTGTTATTGATTGATATTGAGTTGTTTTTACTTGTGCACTCATGAGTACAGTTGCCATGAAATATTATAACTCTAAATATACTAACTCTTTGTGTTTTAGTTCCTTCCACTGCTTTTATGCTTTAAAAGATAGTCTCCATTTGGGAAATATGAACAGAGTCACATGTTTTATACTTTTTAATACTTTTGTCTTTAATATTTACTATTAAACATATACAGGATATACTATTTTTTTTCATAAAGGATGTACTTTATATCAAAATAGTTAAATGATAGAAACATTAAAATATTAACCCATCCTTCAGTTACTGATCTCTAATGCAAATTTGGTGATCTAGTAAATTATCATATGCAATTATATTTCAGTTTTCTATTTGTTCTATTTACATTTCCTCATTCATATAGATTTTGAAACAAAAGAATTAAAGTGTAACTAAAGAATAAAATTTTTAATACTTAACTGATCTTAAATTTAGTTGTAGATAAAGAATAAGCACAAACTACAGAAAAATTTCTCAAAACATTTACAATTCATGCTGCATGCTTTCTGTTTTTCCCATCACCATGCAGACAGTCAATGCAGCTATGTAGCTCTCAAATCCTTGTTATTGTTGTTATGTGCTGTAGAGTCGGACCCGACTCATAGCGACCCCTCCTTAGGTTTCCGAGGCAGTATCACTACGGCAGTAGATTGCCCCATCTTCCTTCAGAGGAGTGGCTGGTGGGCTAGAACCACCAGCCTTCTGGCTAGCAGTCAAGTGCCTTAGGCACTACACTACCAGAGCTCCCCAAATGATTATAATGTTTTGAAATTCAAAAGAGTTCATCAAACTCATGACAATTAATCTAAATCTGATCAATTAATCTAATAATTTGTCATTAATAAAGTTATTAAATTAATAAATTAATAAATTCTTATCATTAACAATTACATGAGAAGTCCAGATTAATATGTGTATGAAAATAAATTTTCTGGTTAGTTGATTATTTGGGACTGTGATTAGCAATCTACTCCTCTTTTATATCCCAGATGAACTTCAAGGGAATATCTTTCATCTTCCTTTCGAAGATCCTGTCAAATCTTTCACTTTGATCCACGGTAAAATG
>NW_006922017.1:64406-65965 GCF_000298275.1 Orycteropus afer afer | reverse complement strand
TATACATGGTCTTGGGCACACTCCTTGCTTCACAGACACACCTAATAGTTCATCCTGTCCACCCACCTATCCACCCATATACCCATGTTTGCCTTTACTGACAGCACAGTACTGTATGTGCAAAGTGGTTTGTCTTTGTTGTCTGTACCTCCCATGTATCTTTCTATGTCTTCCTCTTCCTCAATGCCACCATGTTGATCACTCACATTTGGTACATTGCCCTTCTCTTCACACAAATCAATACTTATCTCTGCCTATCTGTTGCTGCGGCCTATTTATCAAGTGACTCGGAAAGCTGCTAGCTTTGAGTGGGGTCCAAGACAACAGAAGGCTCTGCAACAGGTTCAGGCTGCTCTGCCACTTGGGACATATGATCCAGCTGGTTCAATGGTGCTTTAAGTGTCTGTAGTAGATGGAGATGCTGTTTGGGGCCTGTGGCAGGTTTATATTGGTGAATCGCAAAGCAGACCCTTGGAGTTTTGGAACAAAGCCCTGCCATCCTCTGCAAATAACTACTCTCCTTTTGAGAAACAGCTTTTGGCTTGTTACTGGGCTTTAGTAGAGACTGAATGCCTAATCATGGGCCAGCAAGTCACCATGAGGACTGAGCTACCCATCATGAACTGGGTGTTGTCTGACTTACAGAGTCATAAAGTTGGACGTGCACAACAACACTCCATCATTAAATGGAAGTGGTATATCAGTGATTGGGCTTGAGCAGGACATGAAGGCACAAATAAGTTGTCTGAGGAAGTGGCCCAAATGCCTATGGTCTCCACTCCAGTCACATTACCTTCCTTTCCCACTCTGCACCTATGGCCTCATGGGGAGTTCCTTATGATCAGTTGACTGAAGAAGAGAAAACTTGTGCCTGGTTTATACATGGCTCTGTGTGACATGAAGGCACCACTTGAGAGTGGACAGTAGCGGCACTGCAGCCCCTTTCTGGGACTTCCTTAAAGGACAGTGGTGAAGGGAAATCCTATCAATGGGCAGAACTTTGAGCCATGCATATGGCTTTTCACTATGCATGGAACAAAAAATGGCCAGATGTGCAATTATATACGGATTCATGGGCTGTGGCTAATGGCTTAGCTGGATGGTCTGGGACTTGGAAGGAGAATGATTGGAAGACTGGTGATAAGGATATATGGGGAAGAGGTATGTGGATAGATTTTTCTGAATGAGCCAAAGGAGTGAAAGTATTTGTGTCTCATGTGAATGCCCACTGAAAAGTGACCTCGGCAGAGAAGGACTTTACAATCAGGTGGATAGGATGACAAATTCAGTGGAAACCCGCCGCCTTTTATCCCCAGCTACTCCTGTCATTGCTCAATGGGCTCATGAACAAAGGGGCCATGTGGCAGGAATGGAGGTTATACATGAGCTCAGCAACTCCCACTTACCAAGGCTGATTTGGCTACTGTCACTGCTGAGTGCTCAATCTGCCAACAGCAGAGACCAACACTGAGTCTGCAATATGGAACCATTCCTTGGGGTGATCAGCCAGCAATGTGGTGGCAGGTTGATTACATTGGACCACTTCCATCATGGAAAGG
>NW_006922017.1:61059-63314 GCF_000298275.1 Orycteropus afer afer | reverse complement strand
AATATTTTTGTTTCCTTCTGTTATGAATTGTGAAATGTAAATAAGGTGAATGTATTTTGGCTGTATGTGTGTTAGTGTATCATGTTAGGCACAAATATGACTCTATAATTGTCCTTATTTAGAGATTATATATGGTTAAGAAGATGTGAACAAGTGCCATGTTGACAAGGGGTGGACTGTGATAGTTGGAGCACTGTGTCAACTTGGCTGGACCCCAGTTCTGTGTGGTTGTTCCCCTGCTGGGATCGGATGACTGTGTTCTGAGTGGCCAATCTGCCCAAGGAGAGTTTCTCTAGGGGTGTGGCCTTCTTCCAGGATATCTAGGGACATCCTGGGAAGAGGGACATTTTTCTGTGGATTGGAATTCTGTGGTACTGCCTGCAATTGTTCGTGAGTGCACAGCCTGGGGATCTTGGATTCGTCATTCATTGGAGTCAACAGCCAGTCTATTTCTTGCCAGCCTTGAGCTTCTCAGCCTTTGGGGAAAAGCCTCCAGCCTGACGTTTCTTCAGGGACTCTGGACTTGCTGGCTTCTATATGTTTGTGAGCCATTTTCCTAAGATAAATTTCTCTCTCTCTTTATATATATATAAGATTTGCTGGTTTTTCTTTCTCTAGAGAACCCAGTCTAACACACTATCTAACAGTGTTCCCTACCCTCCACTCCTACCCCTGGTAACCAATGAAGAAAATTTCCTTCCATAGATAAACCTTTCCTTGACTTTTACAATAATGGACTAATATACAATATTTGTCCTTCTGTGATTGACTTACCTCACTCAGCATAATGTCCTCCAAGTTCATCCATGTTATGTGGTGTTTTGCAGATTCTAGGCTATTCTTTAGAGTTGCATAGTATTGCATTGTGTGTATGTACCATAGTTTGGTTATCCATTTCTCAGTTGATGGACACCTACGTTGTTTTCATCTTTTGGCTATTGTCAATAGTGCTGTGATGAACATGGGTGTATATATGCCTGTTCTTGTCATGGCTCTCACTTCTTTAGTATATATACCTAGTAATGAAATGGCTGGGTCAAATGGTATTTTTAATTCCAACTTTTAAGGAATCACCATCCTGTTTTCCACAGCAGCTGCACCATTTTACAATCCCATCAGCAGTGTAGGAGAGTTCCAATTTCTCCACATGCTCACCAGCATTTGTTATTTTTTGTCTTGTTGAAATTGGTACTAGTGCTGGAGCAAGATGGTACCTCATTGCTATTTTGATTCACATCTCTAATGGCTAATGATCGTGAGCATTTCTTCATATGTTTGTTGGCCACCTGAATAACCTCCTTGGTGAAGTGTCTATTCATGGCTTCTGCACATTTTTTAATTGGATTATTTGTCTTTTTGTTATTGAGGTGTTGGAGTTTTCTATAAATTCTAGACAAATGTCCCTTGCCAGATATGTCATTGCCAAATATTTTTTCCCAATCTGTAGGTTCTCTTTGGACTCTTTTGGTGAAGTTTTTGAAAGTACATAAAAATTTAATTTTTAGATTTCATCTAGTTTCTCTTTTGCTGTTTGTGCATTTTGGGTTATGTTTGAAAGTCTATTTATGTCATATATTGAGCCCCTAAATTTGCCCCTATTTTTTTCTTGAGGAACTCTATACTTTTAAGTTTCACATTTAAGTCTTTGATCCATCTGAAGTTAATTTTTATGTATGGTGTGAGGAACAGATCTTGTTTCATTTTTCTGAAAATGGATATCCAGTTTTGCAAGTCCCATTTATTAAACAAACATTGTCTTCCCCATTTAATGGATCTTAGCCCTTTGTCAAAGACCAGCCGATTATAGGTCGATGGATCTATTTCTGGGTTCTCAATTCTATTCCATGGGTCTATTTGTCTGTCATTATACCAATACCAGAGAGTTTTGACTACTGTGGCTGTATAGTAGGTTTTGAGATCTGGCATTGTGAGACCTCCTACTTTGTTCTTCTTCTTCAATAGCGCTTTGCTTATCCAAGGTCTCTTTCCTTTCCCTATAAAGTTAGTGATTTGTTTTTCCATATCCTTAAAAAAATGTTGATGGATCTGGAGTGGGATTGCATTGAATGTATAGATTGCTCTGGGTAGAATTGACATTTTCACAATGTTCAATCTTCCTATCCATGGGCATGGGATATTCTTCCATTTATGTAGATCTCTTATATCTTCTTGTAGTAGGTTTTTATAGATTTCTTTATAGAGGTCTTTTGTGTCCCTGGTAAGATTTATTCCCAAGTATTTTATTTTTTTGGTAG
>NW_006922017.1:58788-59402 GCF_000298275.1 Orycteropus afer afer | reverse complement strand
TTTGTTAAATTTGCTGTGGTTTGTTGATTTTATTGATCATTTCCAAAAACCAACTTCTGGTCTTGTTGACTTTTTCTATTGCCCTTCTATTTTCTGTTTTATTGATTTCTGCTAGAATCTTTATTATATCCTTTCTTCTGGTGACTGTAGGCTTTTCTTGCTCTTCTTTTTCGAATTGTTGGAGATGTTGTTTTAAAGTGTTGATTTTGGCTCTTTCTTCTTTTTTGTTGTGTGCATTTATTGGTATCTAATCACTGTTTTTTCTGTGTCCCAAAGATTTTGGTATGTTATGTTTTCATTCTCGGTTGATTCAAGGAATTTTTGAATTTCAATTTTTATTTCTTCTCCTACCCAGTCTTTCTTAAGGATAATGTTGTTCAGTTTCCATGTGTCTACTCTTTTTCCGTTGGTCTTCCTATTGTTGATTTCTAATTTGATAGCATTATGATCTGAGAAGATGCTTTGCAGTATTTCAATGTTTTAAAATTATGAAGGCTTGCTTTATGGCCTAACATTATGGTCTATCATGGAAAATATTCCATGCACACTGGAGAAGAATATATATTGTGCTGTTGTTGGGTAAAGTGCTCTGTAGATGTCTATAAGGTCAAGTT
>NW_006922017.1:49049-58688 GCF_000298275.1 Orycteropus afer afer | reverse complement strand
CTTTTCAACTCTTTTAAAGTCTGATTTATGTATTTTGGGGCTCTTTTATTGGGTCCGTAGATATTTATTATGGTTATATCTTCTTGTTCAATTGATCCTTTAATCATTATATAATGTCATTCCTTGCCTCATATGGTGGTTTTTGTGTTAAAGTCCATTTGATCAGAAATTAATATTGCAACTCCTGCTCTTTTATGGTTGCCATTTGCTTGATATATCTTTTTCCAAAATTTGATATTTAGCCTATGTTTGTCTTTGTCCCTAAGGTGTGTCTCTTGTAGACAGCATATTGGTGGGTTGTATATTCTTATCCAATCTGCAACTCTCTGTCTGTTGAGTGGTGCACTTAATCTATTAACATTCAGTGTAATTATTGACAACTATAAATTGGTTGCTGTCATTTTCTTATGTGTTTTTTTCTTGGTGTCCCTGGTTTCTTTGTTCCATATTATTTTCTGTGCTGAGCTCATTATGTTTATGAATCATGTTATCATTTCCTTTGTTGTTGTTATTTTAGTATTTGCTGAATATTTTGGTTTGTCTTCTTTTTATTGTTATGTAAAGGCTTATCATTTTTCTTTGAGGTTATCCTGTGATTTATAATTTCCTCCCCAAGATTAGAACAGTCCATTCTATCTTGCAACTCTCTTGACTTCCTCACCATTTAGAAGTTCTGTACCTACATTGTTTTTTCCCTCTTTTTGTTTGTAGTTGTCCTCACTTGCCAATTGATGTCTCTGGTTCCCTGTTTATAATCTTGTAAGCTTATTTTACTTTGGATATATCCATAGCTGTGGTTTCTGGATTATGTTATCTTGTGTATTAATGGTTGGTTGCTATTTGCTATTTTTGGCCCTCTCTTCAAGGACTCCCTTTAGTATCTCTTGTAAGGTTGGTCTAGTTGTAAAAATTCCCTTAGTTTCTGCTTATCTGGAAATCTCCTAATTTCACCATCATAATTGAGGGACAATTTTGCTAGGTATGTAATTCTTGGTTGAAAATTTTTCTCTTTCAGGGTTTTATGTATACCATCCCATTGCCTTCTCACTTGCATGGTTGGAGAATTTTCTCAGTGGTTTTATTTTATTCCTCCTGTTCTTGAATTCTGCTTTCACATAGGTTATTACTTTTGATGGTATCCTATCAATTCTGCTCCTTTGTCCTTTGAATGTGTTATCTATTTTTGACAATTTAGGATTAATCTTCTGGATATCTATCTGTAGGTTAAGAATTATTTCTGAATTTTCATTTATTTTGTCATTTTGTTCTTGTATTTTCTTCCAAAATTCTTCTAGGCTTTTGTCTGTGTTTTCCTTGGTCTGCCTATCAGTCCTTTGAAGATATCTAAATATAATTCTTTTGCATTCCTTATCAGAGAGTTCCAATGCTGCTTCTTCCTCAGGGATGTGTTCTGGGTCTGTATCCTGCTCCCTTGTTGTACCACTTTATCTTGCTTCTTTGAGTGGAATGTGATGGTCTGTTATCTCCGAGACATTGTGGCATTGTTGTACTTAGATTTATGTTAACTGTTTGTGAAGAGCATCCAAGGGTGAGTCAGGCTCTTCTTGGTAGTTGTTTATCATTGGCACATTGGGGGAGAAGAAAGTCGTGGCTCTCCCTCAGTGAATGAAGCTGCAGGATGTGTGGGTGTTGTTGTGTCATATGGGAACTGTTGCTGTCTTCCATTCAGTTAGGCAAAAATAATAACTGAATAACTCTGAAAAGTAAAAGGAAATGGACAAAAAATACACTGTGTAATCACAAAGGAACAGTAAGCAAAAAAAGAAGAAATGGAAAAAAAAAAAAAAAAAAAAACCCTGCAATATCTGGGGAGAGGGAAATAAGAGAAAAAAGGTAGAGAAGGAGAATAAGGAAGGAAAAAATGGAAAAATACAAAAAGAAAACAGGAATGAGGTTAACGCAGGGAAAGAAAAAATAATTGCAACCAGCAAAAGGGAAAAGAAAAAAAGCTAAAAACTGGAACTTGGGAGGAGAAGAATAATGAATAATTGTAAAAAGGACAAAAGTAATAATAATAGTAGTAGTTTTAAAACAGACAAAAACAAACAAACTAAAAAACAGAGAACAGAAAAAAAATTGGTGCAGTGTGGGGCAGGGCACCCAGGCTCCAGCTGACATCAGAGACTGGCATGGAATTCCTGCCAACCGATAAAGTGGGTGGGAGTGAGCGATGGCTGCACCTCCATTCACTAAGAGGGTGTGGGGTATAAGAGTAACAAGGGTAGTGTCATACCTTTTTGGTTGTCTATGTCTGGAATGTCCTTGGGGTTCCTGGAAGTGGAGCTTGTTCTTAAGTACCTGGAATCTGGGTGATCACTGATACTTGAAATATCCAAAATGTTCACGCCACTTACAAACATTCAAAATGGCTGCATCCTCTGGACAGACAAAAGTCCACAGCTTAGCCTGCTGTCCTCTTTATTGCTTCGCCTTTTATTCCCCAGCCACCAGAGCAGTCCTCTGTGCAGTCTCTGGCTAGCAGGGCTGATTTTTAGGTTAATTCTTAGGTCCTACCAACAATTGGCAATATCCAAGCTGTCTGTGCCATCAAGGCTGCCACCAGACCGCAGCTCCATATGTCTCCTTTTTTGGTATTTTCATGCAAATTCTTCTGCTAGATGGAGTTTAGTCCACTTCAATATCTTTCCTTTCAAGGCTCAGGGGTCCAGGATTATCTTCTGTATCTGTGTTAATTGGTTCCCCTTTTCTTTGTTGAAGAGTGTCTGTGCAGTCTTTCTGCCTATTCCATACTCTTACCGGAACCAAAACTTTCATTCTTGACCACAACTTCTGATACATAACATAAGCACAATAAAAATGTATTGCATGTTTTTGAAAAATTCATAGCAAATTGGGTTAATGAGGTATCTTAATGATGAACAAAGCTGACACATAAGAAGTAACAGTAATTCACCCCCCCCCCACATGCACAACAAAATAAGTATTCCTTTTACTCTCTAGAATGTTCTAGGGGAAATATAAGAATACAAAAATCAGCGCTTTCCAGTTCATGTTATCCATTATATTCAGACAAAACATTGCTATCAAATTTAAAAGAGTGGCATCACATGGTCTGGAAGGAAGGGACCTAAAATTTATTAAATAGGCTCAAGTGTCAAGCTCCATATTGAAGCAGTTTTAGGGTTTCTGAAACACACTTCAGGACCATTTTTAGTTAGGACCTTAGATTGTGTCTAGATCCCCTATGCCACTATCACTTGGAGAGGCACGTTGGAAATATCCCCTAATTCCCCTATAGGCATAGACTCAAGGGAACTATCAACACACTTACTGCTACAAACCCCTTGGCCTCACCTTTACGTAAGAAAGCGCCATCGTCATTTCTTGTCCCAATTTCATTGTTTAGAATTTCCTTATAATTTGCTTGTGGGTCAGACTTCATATTCTGAAAAGTAGCCTGTCTCACAACAGCATCCACAGCCTCGTCACTTAGTTCTTTCTCAAGAAAACTGCAGATTTTAAGCACAGAACTTCTGAGATCCTAAAAGGAATTGTGAGTATGAGAAACTAGTCAGTTTATACATGAATTACAGAATAACACCTTTATCACATTCTGAGAAAGGGTGGTGCTGAACTCATTCTAAGTCCAAACTGACAATATATTACTTCCATATTTATTCTTTGAAAACAAATGCTTTCATTGTCAGCCTTTTTTTTAGAGCTTCCTTTTGTTTAAGTTTATGAGGATAACATGTCTTCATTCATTAAACCAATATTTAAGAAATTTATTTCAGAAATTGTGCCAGGTGCTCGAAATGTTTAAGAGAACAATAAAATACTATTTGTACTTGTTAAGGGTTCATAGCTTCATAAGTAAAGTAGTTAAAAAAAAATAAAAAGTAACTAAAGTACAAAGAGGGGTAAGCTGAAACAGAAACACAATGTGCAATGATAGTTCATAAGGAAAAAACATCAATTTTATTTTAGAGGTGTTAGAACAATTTTCAAGGAGTAAAAACATTTCTTCCAACTCAGGAAGACAGAAGGGTAAGAAAGGTACCTGAGGAATCATAAGAATCCATTTCCAATTTTAAAAGTCAGTCCCAAATTACAGAAGCTTGTATTGCCTTCCATATTCAATGGAAATTGAAGCTCAGTGTGCTTCATACTTGGTGTACTCAAGAGAAATGGAACTGGAGAGACTTGGGGACAGGAGAAAAAGGGCTTTGGTAAGCTGCCTGTGTATGTGAGTGTTTACACTTGCAGGTGATAGAGGAGATACGTTGAATGGGGGGGGGTGTGAGTAAAATGATAGGAACTCAGTTATCAAATAAGAGTCTTTGGGTGATGCAAATATTTAAGCCCTCAGCTAGATGCTAAAATTTGGCGATTCATACCACATAGGGGAGCCACAGAAGACAGGTCTACAGATCTGCTTCCAAAAGGTCACAGTCTTAGAAACCTTGTGGAGCAGTTGTACCCTGCATATGTGGGGCCTCTGTGAGTTGAAATTGACTCTATGGCAACCAGCAACAGCAATAGTTCATCAGATTATTTCTACAAATAATTTTTATATATAATGACTAGCCAAATATAACCATAGGGATTTACATGAAGAGATACTATAGTCAAGAATCAGAAGAAGTAAGAATAATACAAACAACTATAGATACTATAGATATGGAATTATCAGATATAGTTTTAATAACTATGCTTCAAGGCAATAAAAGACAAAAAATAAAATTTTGGCAAACAAAAACTACAAAGTATAAAAACAGCAACAGATTTAAAACACACCCATTGCCATTGATTCAGATCTGACTCATAAAAACCCCTCCTTGTGTTTCTGAGGCAGTATCACCATCAAAGTAGATTTTCCAAACTTTCTTCTGAGGAGTGGCTGGTGGATTTGAACTGCCAGCCTTCTAGTTAGCAGTCACACGTCTTAGGCACTATGTCACCAGAGCTCCCAACAGATTTAAAGTAGATTTCAATTCAGGAGTAGAAATTAAGATCATAGTGAGCCCTTCTAATAGCAGATTAGAGTAGATATAGTGAACTGGAGGTAGGAACATAAAAGAAAATCCATAATGAAGCATCAGAGAGATAAAACAGAGATCAAACCAAACCAAAAACCAAACTTACTGCTGTCAAGTTGGATCCGACTCACAGCAACCCCTACTTGGTTTTCCAAGGTGGTAACACTACGGAAGTAGGTTGGGCACAACCTTCCTTCTAAGGAGTGGCTGGTGGGTTTGAACTGCCAGCCTTCTGGTTAGCAGTCAAGTGCCTTAGGCACCACACCACCAGAGCTCCTAAAAGAGAGATCAGCTTTCTCTAAAAGTCATTCTAGTTTGTTAGACATCTTAAAGACTCTTTAGCTTCTCTCTCTACAGTTCTTCACCTAGAATGATTATTCAGCATATGAATTATTCCTCAATGTTAATACTTACCACTGTCCATAATTCTGAGCCATATTTCACATTACAGAGTAAGATTATCAGTTTATCTTCATTCCAACTATATGATGGTGGACAATTGAGATATGGAAGTAAAGATTGATTCTAAGTGGTCACTATGGACCTGAGAATATCAATCCAAGTGACTGGGAAATATGCAAAATCTCCTGAGAACAGCTTTATGAGTTTGAGTATTTCTGATGTGAGTTTACTGTGTAGTTAGAAACTGATTTTAATTCCAAAGATTTTGGATGAGACTCAAAAAATACTGTGTTTTGAGTACTTCATGCCACTCTATTAGGAAACACCACAAACAGCAGTTTATTGTCCTACAGTTTTGTAGGCTGGAAGTCCAAGTTCAAAGTGCCAAACTCCAGGGGCTGACTGACAGCCCCTTGACCTTGGGCTTCAAATCTGCCTCTTGATCCTGGCCCACTGAAGGGTGAGGCTTTCTTCACTCAGGCTGCTGCTGGCTGCTAAGGCTAAGAAACCCAAGGTCGACAAGTAAAAAGGCACAGCCCTGATATTACCGAACTGTATGAAAGACCACTGATTCAAGTCCATTAAGAGTTCTGAGATCAGTAGACAATGTGGCAGGCCACTGAACAACCACTCAGCTATGTGCAGGGTTCAAGCGTGCCAAAAGCTACAGACCATTTCTAAAGCTTCTTATATCCTGGGAGCAGACCACTTCCCTAAGGCAGCTACTCAGCTGCTCACAGTAGATTGCACCATGGACATGATTTCCAATCTCATCATGGGGATTACTACATAGAGCTGCCCAGCCACTCAAAACCAGGCCCAGCCAAGTTGACACAAAACCTTAGCTATCGCATAATGCTTTTATCTACTCAACTTAAAGGTACACCCAGACCAAGACCCAGCAATTCATACCTAAGGGTATAGCTTCAAAAGCATGCATGTGCACATTGTGAGATATATCCTGGATATGAAAAGAACTTTCAGATTGTTCAAAATGGCACAAAAGTTGAAATAGTCTTATTTCTCATCAGTGATAGAATTGGTGAATAAAGTGTGTCTGAATCTCTGCTCTAGGATTTAGCTGGTGATACAGATTTGGGATTCATCAAGTTACTTTCCAAACCACTTCAACCTGGCTACCATGCTTCATACTATGCTTCCTGCTGCTAAATTCAATGGATATTTCAAATTCTCATTTTTACTTTATTTCTTTGCAGCCTTAAATATTTATTTCTTTGCTTCTTGACACCTCACTTGGTCTCCATATCACAACATCTTGCTTCATTTCTACCTGTATTATTGTTCCTTGTCTGTTTCCTTGGAGGTCTTATCCTTCTTTACTGAAACTTTGCATATTAAAGTCTCTCAGTAATTTGTTCTAGCTGCCCTTTCCTTCTCATTCTGTTTTCTTACTTTCTTTGTTTAGATTTCATCATTTCATCCATGTTCATGGTTTCAGTTATATTCTTGTATACAATGGCCAAGATTGAATTAATAAATTCTGTTCAGACCTCTTTTGACTTTAGACTTGTATTTTCCATCTATTTCTCAATATCTCCATTTGGATTCTTCAACGTCACCTTAACCTCCACATGATAAAATGAATCTCATACTCTTCTCCCTTTGACCTGATCCTACTTCATTGTTACCCATCTTCTTCATGAATGGACCCATAACTACATCAACCCAAAATCTTGACAGTTCTTTTTCTCATTATTCCTAAATGTAATCCCCCTTCCTTTTTACCTCCTAAATATGTCTTAATATTGCATTCTCTCCAAGTCCAGTGAAACTACTCTAATCCAAAGCACCACTGTTTTTCACTTGAATTACTGTTCTGGTCTCTATCTGGTCTGCCTATATTCACTATTACACTTTTCAATGCACTAATGGGAATGCTATTCTAAAATTATCAATTCTATCACATTTTTATCCTTTTTTTTTTTTTGTAACTCTTTATTGTGTCCTTACTTTTTGAAGATTAAAAAACAAAACAAAACAAAACACAAAAAATATTCAAGATCACTGTGGTTAGTAAATTAATGGTATGACTTTTCTAGCCATAGTCTCTGTAACTTCCACTTTGCTGTGAACAATTGAGTAGCTGCTTATTAAAGTTATCCACTTGGTGTATTTCTGTTCGAGTAGCATGAAGCAATCTGCTGGGAAGTTTGCTTTCTCTCAGGTGTGTAGAACTCTGATGTTGGGATTGGTTTGTTTTGGCCACTCTGTCAGCCTCAAAAGGAGCCCTCCTAGAGGCAGAAGTAATCTCTCTCTGACTGCCATCTGAAGGAGACCTGGCTGCTGAGAGAGAGAGACCCAGCTGCTGAGAGAGAGGCCCAGCTGCTGAGAGAGAGGCCCAGCTGCTGAAAGAGAGAGCCCTGGCTGCTGAGAGAGAGACCAGGCTGCTGACAGAGAGGCCTGGCTTCTGAGAGAAAGAGAGAGAGAGAGAGAGACCAGGTGCTGAGAGAGAGGCTTGGCTAAAAAGACGGTGGCAGTGGAACTAAGAGGCATGAGAGAGAGAGAGCATCAAACTTACCTGGCCCACAGAAGCAGATGCCAGGCCAAGAAACCAAAGGCCAGAGAGGAGTGTCTAAGAACACAGCAGAGGGGAGACTGTCCTGATTGAAGAACTGTGTCCTGAGTGCCTTCCTTGATTTGAATTGTACCCTATTGCTTACCTAATAAACCCTATTATTTGACATCTGTGCAGCCACTGCAGTGTATTTCTGAACCCCGCAAAGAGGTGGTGGGTGCCACGGAAGGAATGGTTGGTGTCATGGTTACTAAGAGGGCTGGAGCATGTCTGGCCTCATAAAAACAGGCTTTGGGTTGCTGATGGTGATTCTGTCACCCTCTTGTGTAGTTAGAGGAGGTCAGAAGATGCCACCTCCATGCCCCTTTAGCAATCACTAACACAACCTACAGACCTTGTGTAATCTGTTTCTTACATACCTTTGTATCTTCATCTTCCACCACTTTGGTCTAGCTCTCTACGTACTTCCTTCAGTTTCTCAAAGGTGCTTTATGGTTTCAGAAAATTTTCAAAAGCTACGTTGGCTAGGAATACTCATCTGCCACTCTTCCCTTTGTTAACTCATATTTTTTGTATTTTCTGTTCTCATATTGCTTCTTGCAGAAAAATTCTCCTATCACCTTTCACCGTATGAGATACATTTGTTACCTAGATTGACAACATACCTGTACTTTTCCTTAAAAACACTTATAACTGTTTTTAATCTTAATATTTTCTTGATGAATGCATGTTTTCCCTGTTAGATTATGAGCTCTATAAATATAGGGTTGTTGTTGTTGTTGTTATGTGCCATTGAGTGAGACCTGACTCATAGTAACCCATCCTTGGGTTTCCAAGGCGATATCAGTGAGGAAGTAGATTGCCCAAACTTCCTTCCGAGGAGTGGCTGGTGGGCTTGAACCACCAGCCTCTGGTTAGCAGTCATGTGCTTTAGGCACTAGCCTACCAGAGCTCCTAAATAACCGGTTGCAATCCTCTTTGTCTCATGATTAAGTACTGGTCCAATAGTAGGTATTCCATAATTAAAAAAAAAAAAAAATCGATAATAAATAAATAATGTATAAATGAGTTAACATATTAATCAGAGATCACAAAATAGTGTACTTCGAATGTGCTTTGTCTGGTTTAGACAATGTTTAAAACATCTTTGAATCAACTGTCAACATTTCAACATTATATGATTTTACATGATGTCCACATTTCAAGCTTGTCTTATAAAACAGGAAGCATGTGCATCGTAGGACACACATTCACCTGTGACAATCATTAGCCATATCTTAGAAATGGTTTCTTATCCCAGTGCTCAACAGTGTCCTCCATCTTTATTTATGTCAAGCTGCTCTGGACATTTGGGTTTCCCTTAATTGCTTTAGGGGTTACATAAGAAGGAATCACTACAAAAGACCAAGAAGACACCTGGAAGAGAGTGCTAAGAAAGACTATTAATTAGGGGATGAGCAGAAAATTAGAAGTCCCAAAAGAAGCCTGCGAAGGAATACGTACTAATATCCAAAGAGAACTAGGTGAACGTGATTCACTGAAACCAAGAAAAGAAAGGATTTTAAGAATAAGAGAAACGTTCCCATCTTACCTTCTTCATATCTTCATACTTCATGAACAGAATATTGAAATTGTGTTTGTGCTCATACCAACCTCTGATGTGATCAAACCAAAGGCTTC
>NW_006922017.1:39529-47924 GCF_000298275.1 Orycteropus afer afer | reverse complement strand
CAGACTGCCTCATCTTTCTACCCCGAGTGACTGATGGGTATGAACCACTGATATTTTGGTTAGCACCTGCACCCGAATGTTTTAACCATTTCACCATTAGAGTTCCTTAGTCACAAAATATGTTCCTTAAATTTGAGAATTTGGCTAAATGTCAACATTACCTCATAAACATGTTGCTTGCTAAATAAATTCAAAATTACCTTTTCCATCTAGAAACTTTGTCATGAATTCTTCCATAGTTTCTGATGGTTCTAATCTAACTATGAACTTTGAAAAATGAAAAAAGGAGGTCAAAACATCCTTAGGATTTCTGTAGACATAAACAATCTGCAGAGGAATAAAGAAATGATTTTAACAATTTCTTGGCTTTCTTTCCAGACTTTTTTTTGACATCTACATAATATTTAATTACATAAAAGCATGATAATTTATTGACCCAGTCTACTATTTATGGAAATTTATGTTGTTCCCATTGTTTTGCTAATAATACAAAGAGTGTTCCAGTACATGACTTTATTCACATGACATTTCATATCTGTGTAAGTGTGTAGGATAAACTCCTAGAGGTAAAATTGTTTACTTGGAAGGCTGACATATTTTGCAAATTGGTTTACACAGAAGTTGTGTCAATTTATCCTCCACCAATAACATGTGATATCTGACATATAACCAAGGTAGCATTGCAGATAAATGAGGGAAGGGAAAATTTTTCAACTGTGGAATTGGAGCAAATAATTATGCATGTGGAAAAAAATGAAAATTAATATCTATCTCATATCATACTAAAAAATTAATAATTATGAAAGTATTAAGGATGTAAATATAAAAGCAGAACTCTGCCATCTAAAAATGTATATTAAAGGACACATTTCTGATCTTAGAGCATAAACAAGAATAGCAATTGATCAACTTGACTATGTTAAAAATAAGAATCTTGTTCACTAAGATGTACCAAAAAATAAAGTTAAAAAATAAAACAATGTGAGGGAAGCAATACATATAACCTAGGACAGATTAATATCCAGAATATGTATAAAACAAAGCAATAAGGCAACTTAATGGAAAATTGTACATAAGTCACAAATAGTCATTTCACAGAAGGAGAAATAATTAAGGCAAACACAAGAAAAGTGCTTAATCTTAATACTGATTATGGAAAAGGAAATTAAGACTAGTATGAGATGCCATTTATTTTATAGCTATCAGATTGATAAAATTAAGAAATCTAAAAAGTACTAGGGAATTAGGATCAAGACGTGGTCATAGAACTGCCTTGTTATATAGCACTACCTTTGTCAGGTTGAACAAGAAGCTCTATTGGTGTACTGGATAAGGCATTTTTCTGTTAACCAGGTCAGTGGTTCAAACACCAGCTGCCCCATGGGAGGAAGATGAGATAATATATTTCCCATAAAAATGTATACCCTTGGAAACGCTTTAAGTGTCATATTAGTCAGAATCAACTCTATGAGGGTAGGTTTTTAGCTTTTTTCTTTTTTGTCAAGTTGTATTTTCCTGTGTTTGTCAATTTACAATTTTAATTTTGGGTGGATTCTCTAGGATACTCATAGAGCTATGCACCAGGGAACATGTTCATGAATGTTGATAACACTGTGTCATAATACCAAATAGTTGTTGTTGTTGTTGTTATGTGCCGTCGAGTCGGCCCCGACTCATAGCGACCCCTCCTTGGGTTTCTGAGGCAGTATCACTACGGAAGTAGGATTGCCCAACCTTCCTTCTGAGGAGTGGCTGGTGGGTTTGAACCACCAGCCGTCTGGTTAGCAGGCAAGTGTCTTAGCCACTATGCTACCAGAGCTCCCCTACCAAATAGTAGAAGAACCTAATTACTTAATGAAGGAAAGGCAGAGATAGATATTGGTTCTACATAACTGGTCAAATGAAATAGCAGTGAAATAAAAAATGAACAAATGCATACAACAAAACCTTAGGCAAAAAGAAGACATCTGACAATACAAACACATAGTTAAAGCATTTTCAGATGAAGCCATTGAACATGACAGTTCGTTTGCAATGGCCAGTAGAACAGGAATCTTTGCATAATGAACAACACAATAGAGAAACCCAGGGCTGCTGGGTGGGTTTGAACCTCCCGACATTCTTTAGGTTGGTAGCCATTAAGTGCTTCTAGAAAAGACGAATTAAAAGACAAACTAAAAAAGAAATATGGACAAAGAATATAAAGGATTATCAAAAGACTCAGAGCATAGAAAAAAGATACTCAATCTTATTAAAAGTGAAAAAGAATGCAAATTACTCAAGTATGAGATTTTTTGACTTAGCGCATTAACAAGTGGATCACTGCAATCACCGAGAAGCATGTGAAGAAAGCAGCATCCTTGTGTGCTGTCTGAACAAGCGTGAGTGGGTACATCACAGAAAGTAAGTAGGTAATGCCAACAAAATTTAAAGTAGTTGGATACATTAACCTACAAACTTTGCTTTTAGGGAAACAGTTCACTAGAATAGAAAAGTACAAAGATATGTGAGAATGCTTATTGTAATGTAATATATACATTTGCTGGAACCTACCTGTTAATCAATATTACATATATAGCTGACAATAAAATGCTATGCAAAAGAAGGGAGTTTTATATGCTGACATGGAAGATATTTTTCTATATAATCACATTGAAAATAAACATTGAAAAATGACTCAATGTATGCATATCCCTATAATCCTCTACCTATTTTTAAATACATCAGAAAATATCATCACAATATAAGAGTCAAAACATTTGAAAGAAGTGGATGAGTAGGGTGAGTGAACAAGACATGCCTGGAGAAAAATTTCCTAAGTCATTTTTTTGACATACTTTAGCTTTTTTGTTCTTGAGACCCTTTGGTGCTAAATAATAAGGAAGATGGGAAGTAAAGAGACGAGGAGATGGTCGCTTGAGAAAGTCCAGTTTGCGTATATTGTACTCCAGGAAAGGGGCTCGATCAATTGTTTCCACAATTTCAGTTCTGTTACGATGTTCCTCAAAATAAATCAAGCTTAGTATTTGCTGAGTCCAGATTGTTCCTGCAAAAATGAAAAAAACTTGTTTTCAACTTGATTTCTAATAGTACATGTAGAAAGGAGCTCTCTGGTGCAGTGCCTAAGGCATTTATTTGACTGCTAACCAGAAGGTTGGTGATTCAGACCCACCAGCTGCATTGAGAAAGGAAGATGGGGCGATCTACTACTACAGAGATTCACATGCTCAGAAACCCAGTGGGGGTTGGTGTGAGGTGGAGTGGACATGATGACAGTGAGTGAGTAAATGGAGACAGTCATGCCAGCCATCTGTAGTCCCCCTCTTTACCCTAAATGTACCCTTGAATTTCTCCAGTTGTTACTGTTTTTTGTTTGTTTTCTGTTTTACACTAAAATTAGTAAAGGCACAATCAAGTTCTATTAGTTCCTTTTTCACTTTGAAGAGTCTTAGGTTTTCTGATTCCATGGTGAGCTGATTCAGATGAATTCTTAAGCTCCTTCTCTCTGTTTCCTCTACTTCATGTAAGGTCTCTTTTTGCTGTCTTCTTTATCTACCTCTGTTTTTGTTTCCTTAGTCTCCATTCTCAGAACTGTATTTTTTGTAAATAGAGAAAAATTAAGAGCTCAGATCCCAAAAGTGTATTGTATCTCCCCCTCTTCCTGTTTCCCATCATTTACAGTTTCATGTTATGAAACATTTTTTTTTTTTAACCAAATGGTCAGGGATAGTCCTTAACTTCCTATGGACACATTATTGGAGAAGGGGAGACAAAAAATTTCAGTGTACTTATAGATTCTCACTTCCTGGAACAGTCAACCCTGGTCATTGTCTGTACATTAATGGATTTGGGAAATCATGGAAATGTTTTGAATAACTCTCTTTCCATTTGTTTTTGTTGTTGTTATGTGCCGTCGAGTCGGTCCCAACTCATAGCGATCTCTCCTTGGATTTCTGAGGCAGTATCACTACGGAAGTAGGATTGCCCAACCTTCCTTCCCAGAAGTGGCTGGTGGGTTTGAACCGCCAGCCTTCTGGTTAACAGTCAAGTGCTTTAGCCACTATGCTCTTTCCATTTAGATGGAACCAAAACAAAAAACCAAACCCACTGCCATCAAGTCGATTCTGACTCATTTTGACTCTTTAGAACAGAGTAGAATGTCCCCGAGGGTTTCCAAGGCTATAAATCCTTATGGAAGCAGACCACCTCATCTTTCTTCCAAGGAACAGCTGTTTGGTTGGAGCCATTGGTGAGTTCAACACCAATCTTCTAGTTAGCAGCTGAATTCCTTAATCACTATGTCTCTAGAGCTCCTCTTGATGGACCCAGGTGTGATAAAATATACTTGTACTAATTTTTGGCAATGTTTATTGGTGAGTGTTGTGAATGATTTATTAGTGGCAATACAAGGAGTAGAACACACTATTCCAACTATTCCAAGAAAGATTCAGTGGGCTTTTATGAAGCAGAGCCTGCTGCTTTGAAAGGACTGGTTAAGCTAAGGAATCACAGACTAACAGGTTGGTAACAATGGAAGTTTCAGGTATCTTCTCTGGACAATTACAAATAACCATCAGCCACTCAGATCTTGGCCCAGAACCACCAAGGAAACCTAATTTTGATGGTGAGTATTGAGGTCTTTTGTAGCCATACCGGGTCAGTGACCATGTGAAGACACTCAGTTTGCACTGTATTCTCACTGCCAAGTCTTAACCTGGCTTGGGAGAATATACTTTGGCCAGGGTCTCAGAGCTGGTCTTAGAAAGTGTATGGAAATACATCATTACGAACTTCATTTGGATCTTAATCTCAACAAAATAAACAATGCCCTCAGATATTGCTGCCATTACCTGGTGTTGGTGTGATCACACTTTAAGTCTACTACAATTCATTTCAGACAAACAGTTTTGTCTCATCTAAGTAACATGAGAGGAGCTTTCAGTGTGTTGGGAATTCATGAAGATGAAAATCAGCATTGGTAGGCCATTCTTCAAAGGGAATCAACAGAATTAAGAAGTTAATGCTGACTGCTGTGCCCTCAGTAATAAATGCCTTTGATCCTGACTCAGAACTCTCATATCATTTGCCAGAATCTATGAAACTGACATTTTCTTATTACCTTGCATGCAGGACAAATCTCAGTCTCTTTACCGATCTTGACAATCACAACCTTGGTTTCCAAATCTACCACATGACAGAATGACTTCCTCAAATAGTTCTTACATTCTGTAATATATTTAAGCATTCCAAAGATGAAAGGGCAAAACAGAGGCAAAATTAGTGAAGTAATTGCAAACGTATCTATTTACTCTCATGACCAAACTATGCCTGGCCAACTTGTTCATGGTGTTCTTGGACACCCACACAATGATCAAATGTGAAATTGTATGCGAGAGTTTAACTCTAGCTTTACTTCTTTGTCTATATCAACACCTGTGAAAATTCAAGCCAGGCCTTCCAACTTTCACCCTGTGTTGAAGCAGTCATCACGGTGATAAAAGACCTTTCTGTCACTTTTGTGACCCCAAAAGATCTTGGCTCCTCACTTCTTTGATCATGTTGTTGTTGTTGTTGTTTGCCATAGTCCAGTTGGCCCTGACTCATAGAGACCCCTCCTTGGGTTTCCGAGGCCTAAAAAAACAGATCTCTATAGCAAACCCTGGATGAACTCTGGTAGCATAGTTCCTAAGGCACTTGACAGCTAACCAGAAGGCTGGCAGTTCAAACTCACCAGCCACTCCTCAGAAGGAAGTTTGGGCAATCTACTTCCATAGTGATACTGCCTTGGAAACCCAAGGAGGGGTTGCTGAGTCAGGTCCGAGTCGACGGGCTATAACAACAACATAGCAAACCCTAGAGGCCAAAGCCTTATCTGAGATTCTTAAGCTGGAATCCAGCTATCATGGAATACTTCTCAAGAAAATGAAACCTGCTGGAAAATAACTTTCATGAGAAATAATTCTAATTAATGAAGCATTCACAATCAGGAGAGAGAATAATGAGACCTGTCAAGAGGAAAACAATGTTTGCCTGAGCCTGAACAAAAGAGGAACAAACTTGGAAAATCCAAGGATACCATATTTTTCACATATCAAATGATTAAGTTTAGTGGCTTATGTTCACAGATTTTATTACAGACCTGTCATGTTAGAAAGCCACGAGTTAGTCCTAACACTAAGGATACCATTACTAAGAAGGCCTCCTTCCTTATTTAATCTTCCTGACTATTTATACAACTGTTTTGTACATAATATTTCTGGTGTCTCAACATTCTAGTGCAATGACCAGACTCCAGGTGATCTCGCATTACTGGAGGGTCCTTCTCCAGGTTCTGTCGTCCAGGTAAATATGTTCCCTATTGCTAAATGTGAAGTAACCCAACCCAACCCATTGCCTTCAAGTCGGATCCGATACATAGCGACCCCTCCTTGGGTTTCCGAGGCAGTATCACTACAGAAGTAGATTGCCCAACCTTCCCTCTGAGGAGTAAGTGGTGAATTTGAATCTCCAGCCTTCTGGTTAGCAGTCAAATGCCTTAGTTTAAGCACTAAACCACCAGAGTTCCCAAATCTGATGTAACTCCTGTTAATGTTTGGCAAGCATAGATTCACTGTTTAGGAAGAATAGAGTCACTGTTTAGCAAGCATAGATCTCTCTCCTGGTGTTTCTCATTCACTCACTTAAACAAATACTTTTGTAGTATTTTCATTTAAAATCAAGACCAAACCTAACCCATTGCCATCAAGTTGGTTCTGACTCATAGCAACCCTTTAGGACAGAGTAGAACTCCCCTTAGGGTATCCAAGCCTATAAATCTTTATTGAAACAGACTGCCTCATCTTTCTCCCACAGAGTTGCTGGTGGGTTCAAACTGCTCATCCTTTGGTTAGCAGCTGAATGCTTGCACCACTGTGACACTAGAGCTCCTTCCATTTTAAATTACAAACATCAAGAAACAGTAAAATATATAAATTATAAAAAATGAAAATTCCTCATTCTCAGCCCCAAACTTACTCTACTATTAGACATAAGTGCTATTAATTGGTTAAAGTGTGGCCTTGTAGACTTTTAGATGCATATTCAAGTAGTAGGTAAATAGTCTTTTTAAAACAGTCTCCTGTTATACCTATTATTCAGTAATTCGCTTTTTAAAAAGCAACCGTATAGCACATAGATCTTCCTTGTCATTCGTCAGGTCTTCTCTGTACTCACTAAGGAACTACAAACTACTGAAGTAGGAAAATTTATTATTTCCCTGTGGTCAATAGAACACTCTTCTTGAAGATACAGATGTGGATTGCTCAACATCCAACCATACATAAGTCCATGATCTCATAAGTGTTTTTTTTTTTTTTTTTTAAAGGGAAACCAGTGATCTTCTTGTCAATTATTTTCTCCTAACAGTTTTAATGGAACGAGTCAGAAACGACTCGATGGCACTTAACAACAACAACAACAACAGTTTTAAAGACCCCAAGTCCAGACTCTTGCAGCACTGGACCATGTGTGGGCCACAGGCAGGTGAAGCAGAAGACATGGCTGTGGCCATGGGCTCTCAGGTGCTGTGCAGCAGGCAGAGCTGAGTATGCTCCGCTCCTTTCCCTCTTGTTTCCTATTGCTCTAATCCCATCCCTGCCCACTCAGCCACCCTTGCTGCCACCTTCCATACCTCCAGCCTCTGCCGGCAACTTCAGGGGCAGCAGCAGCAACAAGAGCAGTGACAAGACAACTAGAAGCAAGCTCCCATAAGGTTTTAATATGGTGTTTGCACAATGTCCAAATCATATAATGTCCTATTTCACACAACACATAGTGGATGTTACACAATGCACACCCGTACTTCAGATATAAGGTGTTCTTTGAGATGGATTGAACATGCACGGGCCACAATATTACTCTTTATCTAAGAACCCTACCCAAAAACCACGAAGTTTTTAGCTAGGGCTTAAACAAAGTTTAAGCTAGGGCTGGTGTGATCCACAAGCAAAACCCACACACCAATGCTAAGGAAACATCAAGTGGCCCATATAGAGTGGGAAGCACTATAGAAGGAAAGAGGCACAGGTATGATGACCCCAAAGTGCCCCACCTCTCTTGCCACAGGAAGGCTCTGATTCGACCTCAGAGAACAATGATAGAAAGAGTAGATGGTGTTTTTGTAGTTGACCTAGAGAAAGAGCTGCAGGAAACTGGATGGATCAACTTAGTTGAGACCCCAACAATATGTACTTCAAGCACTCCCTAAATATTGTTATTCCCAGCTAAGAACTCCACATGTTTGAGGCCCATAACTCACCTCCCTTAAAGTGCAATATAATATTGTAATGACATTATTTATTTATTTACTTTTACATTGGCTTTCCTTTCTTTAAAGGGAAGTCCACGATCTTCATGT
>NW_006922017.1:37673-38394 GCF_000298275.1 Orycteropus afer afer | reverse complement strand
CTGCATCTATTGAGATGATAATGTGGGCTTTCTTCTATAGGCTAGTAAAGTAGACAAACTATATTAGTAGATTAAATTTTTAACCAGTCTTGACTTCTGAAATAAAACCAACTTGGTCATAGTGTATTTTTTTACTCTGCAATTTGGATTGTTCCACAGTAGGTTTAGAATCTTTACATCTGTGTTCATGAATCAATGTTCTAAAATTGTTCTAGATGTCAAAAGAATTGCAAATGTCACTGCTCAACTGACTTATTTACATGGTAGATTTCACATTATTTTTGTTGAATCCTGGGAAACTTACTGATATCCCCTCCAATATTAGGAAAAGCCCAGCAGGATGGACTGAAGACTAGTAGTGTATGGTGTCCCAGAGACTTGAGCCTGATTCAGAGTACGGAAAACTTCTTCGAAGGCTGAGCAATCTACTTCCGTAGTGATACTGCCTCGGAAACCCAAGGAGGGGTCGCTGTGGGTTGGGTCCAACTCCACGGCACATAACAACAACAACAACAAATGACTGCAATAGTGACCTAAAACTAAGCAAACTGGGATGCCAGAAACATGTCAGGGAGGAAAATAATCAAGTAATTTGAGTCTTATTGGGTTGAATCATCAAACCAAAGAGTTTTCCAAAGTGAAAGAATCTAGGGGTAAAGGAATGTATTTCTAAGTAAACAAGGTCATGAATTTCAAAGTAGAGGGTAAGGACTTGAGAATT
>NW_006922017.1:35515-36803 GCF_000298275.1 Orycteropus afer afer | reverse complement strand
AAAGATGAACAGACTGAGATTCTAAGAGGTTGAACACCTTTCCCTAGAACTCACTGAATGAGCAGTCACTGAATGAGGCATTGTCAAAATCTCAAACACAGAGATGAAGAAATTGAGGCAAGAAGAGGTTAAGTAAATTGCTCAAAGTTGTCCAATTAGCAGAACACAGACCAGGATTTGTTTGATGCAGGCACTCTGGCTTCAAGGTCCATGCTTTTAACCACTTCAAGATAGAGTTTTAGTATTTTATATTTTGCATTGGTTTCATTGTTACCACAGTAGTGAGTTCTTTAATGAATACATTTATCATCTGTTGTTTTCTCCGGAGCATAAATGATCTGCTGTCTCTGAAAGAAGAGTCGGAGGCTTTGTGACCTGTTACACTGTGCCACATGATTTGTGGGAAAAGTTCTGCAGGGTCATAGCAACTGGTTTGACTTTGTAAACATTGATCTCAGAGAGTTTTAAGATATTGCATGGTGACTGTTATAATAATTCCCAATAGAAGCCCCTTTTTTTTAAGGCACAATTGTGATATAATTTTAAATGTGAAAGGCCAAATAAAAATAGGAAACAAATAGGTTAAAGATCCATTTGTCCAAAAACTGAACCAGCCATGTAGCTTATCAGTTTTGCCTGAAAAACCTATTGTTGAAATTTAAAATGAGGAATCCCAGAAGTTCTAAGTACATTAGGTTTGGAACTAGCAAATAAATTAGACCAGTTATTTATTTCTTTTAAATCTCTGTACACACAAAGAGACTGAATTTTTAAAAAGCTCCAAATACAGTTTTGTCTAAGTGGCATTTTAGGAAATAACATTTAACTCCTTTACAAACAACCTAACACCTGAATAGTAGACGGAAGTCAGGGGTTAGTGTTATCCCTTTTACTAGAATAGGCTTGGTATCTATTTAAAAAAAAAAAAAAAAATCATGTTCTAGGCTCTATTCCAAAGTGGCAGAAACCAAATTTCTGTGAGGTAGTACCAGGAAATCTGCATTTTAACAATACCACCATTCACACTGAAAAATGAGAAGCAAAATATTGATAAAGTACTGTCTAGCATTTCTATGAGTTGGGGCCGACTCGACGGCACATAACAACAACAACAAGTATTTCTATAGAAGTTGTATCCCAACTTTTTGGGGGTTGACTAATGGCCCTACCAACCTGGTGCAGGAGTAAAATTTTGCTCTCCTCCTACAAGTTCAAGTCCAGACAACCTGAACTATTGAGACTTGGGTATCGAACATCTTAGATGATAAATCACAGAGAATAGTTCCTA
>NW_006922017.1:32669-34300 GCF_000298275.1 Orycteropus afer afer | reverse complement strand
TACTACTTGGCATTTGCTTCAGTCTGTCCTAACACCTCTCCCAGAGCCTTTGCCCATGTCTCAGTCACCTGTTCCCTGAGGAAACTAATCGTTGCTGATGATTCTCAAGTTTCCACTAAGTACAGGATTTTATCTCTGAAGAAATTTTTTAATCCTTGTAATGTATGAATCTTCACTGGTAAAGAAATAGGGCCTAATCTTAGGGCAATTTAAGCTTGTAAATCTTCAGCCTCTCTCTTGCTTCTCATAACATTTGAAAATTAAGACACTAATCCATTTTGTGAAGGTGGCATAGCAGGAAGAGCAGAGAACAGTAGCAGATGTAATGGTATACGTATTATATAAAACCAGTTTTGAGGAGTTGATTCCGAACCATACCAACCCTATAGGACTGTGTAGAGTTGCCCTATGGGGTTTCCAAGGTCATAAACCTTAAAGAAGAACACCGCCATGTTTTCCTCCCACAGAGTAGCTGATGGGTTTGAACTGCTGACCTAGCAGTTAGCAGCTTAACACCTGCAGCACTGTGTTCCTATGTAATAAGTAGATTGATTAAAATGAATAGCTCAGCCAAGAATTTCTGATTTCGTATGCAACTTAACTGAGCAGAGTGCTGCATTAGGGACCTTTTGACTGAGTTGGGATCTTTCCCCTGTTCTCTCCTGTCTCACTCTCTCTTTCTTAGGGCAAATTGTTCTCAGCCGTGAGGCTTCTAGACCACTGTGAAATCATACCACAGTGAAAAGACAGCACTGCATCCAGACCTTTGCCAAATGACCAGGTAACCAAAGGAATAGATTTTGCTTCCTCATTTCCATACCAAACAGTCCTTTCATGCATCTAGCAGCTGAAGATATTACTTATGTTTTTGTGTTACTAGAATTTTCCAGTAATTTTGAAATGCTTGGTCTTGCAGTATGTTGGAACTAATAAAACTCACAACCATCAAGTCAGATCCAACTCATAGAGACCCCTCCTTGGGTTTCTGATGCAGTATCACTATGGAAGAAGATTGCCCAACCTTCCTTCTGAGGAGTGGCTGGTGGGTTTGAACCGCCAGCCTTCTGACTAGCAGTCAAGTGTCTTAGACACTATGTCACACGACCTCCTAATATGTTGAAAGGGGTGTCTTATTTCACTAATGATCTGACCCAAATATCAAAGAAAGCAAAATAGAAGAAATTGGAAAGCTCTGTATAGTGAAAAAGATTTACTCCTTTTCCTCTCTAGACATAAAGAATTCGGCCTTATATATATATATATAAGTGCTCAAAAAGTTGAAGATATTGGGAGTACATCACACCATATCCTATCATATCATATTTCCAAGCTCTGCCTACTAAAGTAGGACTAAAAGTAATGAAATAACAACAGCAACAGGCATGCCTAAAGTCCAGATTTTAGTTTCTCAATACTATTCTCCATTTGGAGAAATTGAGGGAAGTGGCTGATTACATAGGTGGGGAATGGGAGGTACCAATAAGGCTGGAATATCTTGTTTACCAGAGAAAGTAAAGAAATACTCAAAGAATCCTGGCAATGTGTCAAAAGGATACCAGAGCCAATGCAGAAGAATTGCATCTTGCAAGTTCTACGATAATTTTTAATTGAAACTTATAATAAATAACATT